>NW_012104410.1:1546505-1568341 GCF_000951045.1 Mandrillus leucophaeus | reverse complement strand
TTTTTTTTACTTAATTATATAAATCTAAGGTAAAATGTGTATTCATTAGAATTTGATCCAAAAATACATTTTTCTTTCACATAAGCACAGGCAGCCTACAACTGTTCTGGGGAGCTCCATTATCAACGCTCCAGCTTTCTTCTATCTTGTTATACAACCATCTTCATCATGTGGACTCCACATTACCTCCTGGTTGACAATATCCCTTCCACTTCTAGCAAACTCATTCTGGTCAGCAGGAAAGAGTTTTTTGCTTTGTTTTAAAGAAAGACTCTCCAATTCTTCCCTCTAATGACACCTCTCAGCAGATGCACCAGGCACAGTCATTTGTACACTCTTGGCCAGAACTTAATCTTGTGTCCATAGGACTAGCCATGACAGCTGAAAAATAATCTCTAGGTCCAGCAGCCAAGTTTCCATCTAACATTTGAGGATTCTTACTAAGGAAGAAAGGAAGAGTGAATATTTGGAACTCTTATTGCAGTCTCTAACACAGTCGATCCCTTTGGGCACCCAACCATCTGTGCACAACCTTCCTCTCCTTAAAGGACATGTTTATACCCTCCTCAAAAGACACAACAGCAAAGCCCCAACCAGGCACACCTCTTCCAGATCAAAGTCCAGGACCTCTGGGAGATAAACTCTCATCAAATCTAGATATGGATCTTTGTGATCTGGTGACCTCATCTGCCCCAAAAACACCGAAGATGCAATGGAGGAGTGAGAAGCAGATTAACTGCAATTAAATCTTTGATTTGGTAATGGGGAGCAGAGAAAATACACAGCAGTCACTAGTCCATTTTAGTTAATAAATTCCATTGTTCTTTGGTAGTAGAGTGTTTATTTTGACCATCTGGCATCCTGGATTCTGGTCTTGGAGAGTAATTTCCTTGTCCACTGTCCTGTCTAGTCTGTTCTTCCTTGTCCATTATCTTCCATGAACGAATTGAAATAAACATTTTGTATGGTTTGAATCTGTATCCTCACCCAAATTTCATGTTGAAATGTAATCCCCAGTGCTGGAGATGGAGCCTGGTGGGGGGTGATTTGGATCATGAGGGCAGTTTCTAATGGTTCAGCACCCACCCCCAGTGCTGTTCTCGTGATAGAGTTCTCATAAGGTCTGCTCATTTAAAAGTGTGTGGCACCTCCCCTCGCCTTCTGCTCCAACCATGTGCAGATTGTACGTTTCCTGAGGCCTCCCCAGAAGCCAAGACAATGCCAACATCATGCTTCCTGCACAGCTTACAGAAGCATGAGCCAATTAAACTTCTTTTCTTTAAAAATTGCCCAGTCTCAGATATTTCTTTATAGTAGTGTGAGAACTGACTCATACAATGTTGGAAATTATCACCTACTTGGGAGCTGCACACCTTCCCACTCTCCGGTTTGGAGGCCTGGGCTTTAGGGGTCGAACAGTCACGGGCTTTTACAGCCAGGCTTGTGATTCCTCTGTCAGTATAATTCCTTCAAAACCTTAGTAGAGTTATGATCTCTTTGCCTGTGGTTAGTTCCAGACATCCCACATGCAAATATTCCACAACCAAATGCATCTGCATGTCGTTTTTAAATCTGAAGACTCTGGTCTGTGCTTTCCGGCTTCTCTCCTCTACCCATGCCCCTTAAGCCATAAAGTTAATGGCAGCAGTCTAGAAGCCCTCAGAAAGAAAAAAAACCTTGTTTTAGCATAATAGCAAGATCCTTAATCTGATCTTTGCTGTTGCACTGGGCTCCCATTGTCTAGCAGAAAACTCTTAATAAAAGGTGCTGAAAAAGGCTTAGGACCACAGTTTTATCTCCTGCTTAGGCTGTCTTTTCACAGCCACAGCATATAACTGCTTCCCTTTGAAGTACGCTAGTGATTTTCTTTACCAAACTGCAAGGCTCCAATTCCAGACTTTCAGTCAATTTAAATTAGAAGACTCAGGCACAGAGCACCTGCAAGAGAGCTATACCTCCAACAGTCTGTATCTCTGTCAACAGACTGGTGAGCTCTAGCCTGAATTTATCTCTTTTCTAGAACTTGGATGAAAGCAGCAAGAAGCAACCAACCAATCCCAATACTCTGCCTTTTTGCCATCTTTTTCACTGACACCACACCAGGTGGCAGACAGTTAAGTTTTCCAACTGTTGCAGTTTCTTTTATCCAAATGTGTTGCCCCTGCATAACAAGAGTCGCCCAACTTTCAGCCTCCAAAATCCGAGTCTTTGCTACCTACTAGATATTGTTATAGAACCAAATTAGGTTCCATTTGCCCAGTGCAGTAAGTCCAGACATCCACAAAAAGGTTATTGCAGCAGTAGAAAGAGAGCCATTTATTTGCAAGACACCAAGCAAGGAGAATTGGAATAGCTCATGCTGCTTAAAACCCAAACTCCCCAATGGCATACAGGTAAGGGTTTTTAAAGGCAGGAGTTGTGTCTTTGCCAGGTTTTGGTATCAGGATGATGCTGGCCTCGTAAAATGAGTGAGAGAGGAGTCCCCCTTTTTTTATTGTTTGGAATCGTTTCAGAAGGAATGGTACCAGCTCCTCTTTGTACCTTTTGTAGAATTCGGCTGTGAATCCATCTGCTTACAGGTTTGTTTGTTTTGTTTTCTTTTATTTTGTTTTCTTTTGTTTTTTGGTTGGTAAGCTATTGGTAAGCTGTTTTTTTCTTTTTTTTTTCTTTTTTTTTTTTCTTTTTTTTTTCTTTTTTTTTTTTTGAGACGGAGGCTCACTCTGTCATCCAGGCTGAAGTGCAGTGTTGCAGTCTTGGCTCACTGCAATCTCCACTTCCCGGATTCAAGCGATTCTCCTGTCTCAGTCTCCTGAGTAGCTGGGATTACAGGTGCATGCCACCACGTCCAGATAATTTTTGTATTTTTAGTAGAAACGGGGCTTCACCATGTTGGTCAGGCTGGTCACAAACTCCTGACCTCATAATCCTCCCACCTCAACCTCCCAAAGTGCTGGGATTACAGGCATGAGCCACCACACTCAGCCAGTAGGCTATTAATTACTCCTTCAATTTCAGAACTTGTTATTAGTCTATTTAGGGATTCAACTTCTTCTTGGTTTAGTCTTGGGAGGGTGTTTATGTTCCGATATTTATCCATTTCTTCTAGATTCTCTAGTTTATTTGCATAGAGGTGTTTATAGTATTCGCTGATGGTAGTTTGTATTTCTGTGGGACCAGTGGTGATATCCCTTTATCATTATTTATTGGACTAAAGAGCTTCTGCACAGCAAAAGGAACTATCATCACAGTGAACAGGCAACGTACAGAATGGGAGAAAAATTTTGCAATCTATCCATCTGACAAAGATTTAATATCCAGAATCTACAAAGAGCTTAAACAAATTTACAAGAAAAAAACAACCCCATCAAAAAGTGGGCAAAGGATATGAACAGGCATTTCTCAAGAAGACATTTATGCAACCAACAAACACATGAAAAAAACTCATCATCAATGATCATTAGAGAAAAGCAAATCAAAACCACAATGAGATATCATCTCATGCCAGTTAGAATGTCAATTATTAAAAAGTCAGGAAACAACAGATGCTGGTGAGGATGTGGAGAAATAGGAATGTTTTTACACTGTTGGTGGGAGTGTAAATTAGTTCAACCATTGTGGAAGACAGTGTGGTGATTCCTCAAGGATCTAGAACCAGAAATACCATTTGACCCACTAATCCCATTATGGGAATATACGCAAAGGATTATAAATCATTCTACTATGAAGACACATGGACACGTATGTTTATTGCAGCACTATTTACAGTAGCAAAGACCTGGAAGCAACCCAAATGCCCATCAATGATAGACTGAATAAAGAAAACGTGGTACATATACACCATGGAATACTATGCAACCATAAAAAAGAATGAGTTCACATCCTTTGCAGGGGCATGGATGAAGCTGGAAACCATTATTCTCAGCAGACTAATACAGGAGCAGAAAACCAAACACTGCATGTTCTCACCCATAAGTGGGAGTTGAGCAATGAGAACATATGGGCACAGGGAGGGGAATATCACACCCTGGGGCCTGTCAGTGGGTGGGGAGAAAGGGGAGGGACAGCATTAGGACAAATACCTAATGCATGCAGGGCTTAAAACCTAGATGACAGGTTGATGGGTGCAGAAAACCACCATGTCACATGTATACCTATGTAATAAATCAGCATGTTCTGCACATGTATCCCAGAACTTAAGGTATAATAATAAAAAATGAATAATAAAAATTTAAAAATGGAAGTTCGAACTGGGTGAAGCCCACTACAGCTCTGCAAAGTCACTGTAGCCAGACTGCCTCTCTAGATTCCTCCTCTCTGGTCAGGGCATCTCTGAAAGAAAGGCAGCAGCCCCAGTCAGGGGCTTATAGATAAAACTCCCATCTCCCTAGGACAGAGCACCTTGGGGAAGGAGCAGCTGTAGGCACAGCTTCAGCAGACTTAAATGCTCCTGCCTGCCAGCTCTGAAGAGAGCAGCAGATCTCCCAGCACAGTGCTTGAGCTCTGCTAAGGGACAGA
This sequence comes from Mandrillus leucophaeus, assembly GCF_000951045.1. NCBI lineage: Eukaryota > Metazoa > Chordata > Mammalia > Primates > Cercopithecidae > Mandrillus > Mandrillus leucophaeus. The sequence goes on along the minus strand of NW_012104410.1, from coordinate 1,563,826 downwards.
CTGCCTCCTCAAGTGGATCCCTGACCTCCTGATTGGGATCTCCTGATTGGGAGACACCGCCCAACAGGGGTTGACAGACAACTCATACGGGAGAGCTCCGACTGGCATCTGGCGGATGCCTCCCTGGAACAAAGCTTCCAGAGGAAGGAACAGGCAGCAATCTTTGTTGTTCTGCAGCCTCTGCTGGTGATAAACAGGCAAACAGGGTCTGGAATAGACCTCCAGCAAACTCTAGCAGACCCACAGCAGAGGGGCCTGACTGTTAGAAGGAAAACTAACAAACAGAAAGGAATAATGTCAACATCAACAAAAAGGATGTTCACACAGAAACCCCACCCAAAGGTCACCAGCATCAAAGACCAAAAGTAGATAAATCCACGAAGATGAGAAAAAAACAACACAAAAAGGCTGAAAATTCCAAAATCCAGAAGGCCTCTTCTCCTGCAAAGGATCACAACTCCGCACCAGCAAGGTAACAAGACTAGACAGAGAATGAATATGATGAATTGACAGAAGTAGGCTTCAGAAGGTGGGTGATAACAAACTCCTCCAAGCTAAAGGAGCGTGTTCTAATCCAATGCAAGGAAGCTAAGAACCTTGAAAAAAGGTTGTAGGAATTGCTAACTAGAATAACCAGTTCAGAGAAGAACATAAATGACCTGATGGAGCTGAAAAACACAGCCCAAGAACTTCGTGAAGCATACACAAGTATCAATAACCAAATTGATCAAGCAGAAGAAAGGATATCAGAGATTGAATATCAATTTAATGAAATAAAGTGTAAAAACAAGATTAGAGAAAAAAAGAATTAAAAGGAACAAACAAAGCCTCCAAGAAATATGGAAATATGGGACTATGTGAAAAGACCAAACCTACATTTGATTGGTGTACCTGAAAGTGATGGGGAGAATGGAACCAAGTTGGAAAACACTCTTCAGGATATTATCCAGGAAAACTTCCCCAACCTAGCAAGACAGGCCAACATTCAAAACCAGGAAATACAGAGAACGCCACAAAGATACTCCTCGAGAAGAGCAACCCCAAGACCCATAATCATCAGATTCACCGGGGTTGAAATGAAGGAAAAAATGTTAAGGGCAGTCAGAGAGAAAGATCGAGTTACTCACAAAGGGAAGCCCATCAGACAAACAGTGGATCTCTCTGCAGAAGCCGTATAAGCCAGAAGAGAGTGGGGGCCAGTATTCAACATTCTTAAAGAAAAGAATTTTCAACCCAGAATTTCATATCAAGTCAAACTAAGCTTCATAAGTGAAGGAGAAATAAAATCTTTTACAGACAAGCAAATGCTGAGAGATTTTGTCACCACCAGGCCTGCCTTATAATAGCTGCTGAAGGAAGCACTAAACATGGAAAGGAAAAACTGGTACCAGCAACTGCAAAAACATACCAAATTGTAAAGACCATCAACACTATGAAGAAAATGCATCAACTAACAGGCAAAATAACCAGCTAACATCATAATGACAGGGTCAAATTCACACATAACAGTATTAACCTTAAATGTAAATGGGCTAAATGCCCCCAATTAAAAGAAACAGACTAGCAAATTGGATAAAGAGTCAACACCCATCTGTGTGCTGTATTCAGGAGACACATCTCACGTGCAAAGACACACATAGGCTCAAAATAAAGGGATGGAGAAATATTTACCAAGCAAATGGAAAGAAAAAGAAAGCATGGGTTGCAATACTAGTCTCTGATAAAACAGATTTTAAGTCAAGAAAAATCAAAAAAGACAAAGAAGGGCATACATAATGGTAAAAGGATCAATGCAACAAGAAGAGCTAACTATCCTAAATATATATGCACCCAATACAGGAGCACCCAGATTCGTAAAGCAAGTTCTTAGAGATCTACAAGGAGACTGAGACTCCCACACAATAATAATGAGAGACTTTAACACCCCACTGTCAATATTAGACAGATCAACAAGACAGAAAATTAACAAGGATATTCAGGACCTGAACTCAGCTCTGGACCAACCAGATCTAATAGACATCTATAGAACTCTCCACCCCAAATCAACAGAATATACATTCTTCTCAGCACCACATTGCACTTATTCTAAAACTGACCACATAATTGGAAGTAAAACACTCCTCAGCAAATACAGAAAATCATAACAATCTCTCAGACCACAGCGCAATCAAATTAGAACTCAGGATTAAGAAACTCACTCAAAATGCACAACTACGTGGAAACTGAACAACCTGCTTTTGAATGACTACTGGGTAAATAACAAAATTAAGGCAGAAATCAATAAGTTCTTTGAAACCAATGAGAACAAAGACACAACATACCAGAATCTCTGAGACACAGCTAAAGCAGTGTTTACAGGGAAATTTATAGCACTAAATGCCCACAGGAGAAAGCAGGGAAAATCTAAAATTGACACCCTACCATCACAATTAAAAGAACTAGAGAAGCAAGAGCAAACAAATTCAAAAGCTAGCAGAAAATGAGAAATAACTAAGATCAGAGCAGAACTGAGGGAGATAGAGACATGAACAACCTTTCAAAAAATCAATGAATCCAGGAGCTGGTTTTTTTAAAAGATCAGCAAAATAGATAGACCACTAGCTAGACTAACAAAGAAGAAAAGAGAGAAGAATCAAATAAACACAATAAAAAATGATAAAAGGGATATAACTACTGATCCCACTGAAATACAAACTACCATTAGAGAATACTACAAACACCTCTACACAAATAAACTAGAAAATCTAAAAGAAATGGATAAATTTCTGGACACATACGCCTTCCCAAGACTAAACCAGGAAGAAGTCAAATCTCTGAATAGACCAATAACAAGTTCTGAAATTGAGGGAGTAATTGACAGCCTACCAACCAAAAAAAAAGCCCAGGATCAGACAGATTCACAGCCAAGTTCTATCAGAGGTACAAAGAGGAGCTTGTACCATTCCTTCTGAAACAATTCTAAACTATAGAAAAAGAGGAACTCCTTCCTAACTCATTTTATGAGGCCAGCATCATCCTGATACCAAATCCTGGCAGAGACACAGCAAAAAAAGAAAATTTCAGGCCAATACTCCTGATGAACATTGATGCAAAAATCCTCAATAAAATACAGGCAAACCAAATCCAGCAGCACATCAAAAAGCATATCCACCATGATCGAGTCAGCTTCATCCCCAGGATGCAAGGCTGGTTCAACATACACAAATCCATAAACTTAACCCATCACATAAACAGAACCAAAAGCCACATGATTATCTCAATAGATGCAGAAAAGGCCTTCTATAAAATTCAACATCCCTTCATGCTAAAAACTTCAAATAAACTTGATGGAACATATCTCAATATAATAAGAGCTATTTATGACAAACCCACAGCCAATATACTGAATGGGCAAAAGCTGGAAGTATTCCCTTTGAAAACTGGCACAAGACAAGGATGTCCTCTCTCACCATTCTTATTCAACATAGTATTGGAAGTTCTGGCCAGGGCAATCAGGCAGGAGGAAGAAATAAAGAGTACTCAAATAGGAAAAGGGGAAGACAAATTGTTTGCAGATGACATGATTGTATGTTTGGAAAACCCCATTGTCTCAGCTCAAAATCTCCTTAAGCTAATAAGCAACTTCAGCAAAGTTCCTAGATACAAAATCAATGTGGAAAAATCACAAGCATACCCATATACCAATGATAGACAAACAGAGAGCCAAATCATGAGTAAACTCCTGTTCACAATTGCTACAAAGAGAATAAAATAAAATACCTAGGAATACAACTTACAAGGGATGTGGAGGTTATCTTCAAGGAGAACTACAAACCATTGCTCAAGAAAATAAGAGAGGACACAAACAAATGGAAAAACATTCCATGCTCATGAACAGGAAGAATCTATATCATGAAAATGGCCATCCTGCCCAAAGTAATTTATAGATTCAATGCTATGCCCATCAAGCTACCATTGACTTTCTTCACAGAATTAGAAAAAACTACTTTAAATTTCATATGGAACCAAAAAAGAGCTGCATAGCGAAGACAATCCTAAGCAAAAAGAATAAAACTGGAGCCATCACGCTACCTGACTTCAAACTATACTACAAGGCTACAGTAACCCAAACAGCATGGTACCAAAACAGATATATAGACCAATGGAACAGAATAGAGCCCCAGAAATAACACCACACATCTACAACCATCTGATCTTTGACAAACCTGACAAAAACGAGCAATGGAGAAAGGATTCCCTATTTAATAAATGGTGTTGGGGAAACTGGCTAGCCATATGCAGAACACAGAAACTGGACCCCTTCCTTACACCTTAGACAAAAATTAACTGAAGATAGATTAAAGACTTAAACGTAAGACCTAAAACTATAAAAACCCTAGAAGAAAAACTTTCCAATACCATTCAGAGCATAGGCATGGACAAAGACTTCATGACTAAACCACCAAAAGCAATGGCAACAAAAGCCAAAATTGACAAATGGATCTAATTAAACTAAAGAGCTTCTGCACAGCAAAAGAAACTATCATCACAGTGAACAGACAACCTACAGAATGGGAGAATATTTTTGCAATCTATCCATCTGACAAAGGGCTAATATCCAGAATCTACAAAGAATTTAAACAGATTTACAAGAAAAAAAACAAACAACCCCATCAAAAAGTGGGTGAAGGATATGAACAGACATTTCTCACCAAGATATTTATGCAGCCAACAAACATATGAAAAAAAGCTCATCATCACTGATCATTAGAGAAATGGAAATCAAAACCACAATGTGATAGCATCTCACGCCAGTTAGAATGGCATTCATTAAAAGTCAGGAAACAACAGATGCTGGTGAGGATATGGAGAAACCGGAACGCTTTTACAGTGTTGGTGGGAGTGTAAACTAGCTCAACCATTGTGGAAGACAGTGTGGCCATTCCTCAAGGATCTAAAACCAGAAATACCATTTGACCAGGCTACCCCATTACTGGGAATATACCCAAAGGATTATAAATCATTCTACTGTAAAGACACATGCACACATATGTTTATTGCAGCACTGTTCACAATAGCAAAGACTTACAACCTACCCAAATGCCCACCAATGGTAGACTGGGTTAAGAAAATGTGGCACATATACACCATGGAAAACTATGCAGCCATGAAAAAGAATGAGTTCATGTCCTTTGCAGGGATATGGTTGAAACTGAAAACCATCATTCTCAGCAAACTAGCACAGGAACAGAAAACCAAACACTGCATGTTCTCACTCACAAGTGGGAGTCGAACAATGAGAACACATGGACACAGGGAGAGGAACATCTCACACCAGGGCCTGTTGGTGGGTGGGGGGCTAGGGAAGGGAGAGCATTAGGAGAAATACCTAAGGTAGATGACAGGTTGATGGGTGCAGCAAACCACCATGACACAAGTATACCTATGTAACAAACCTGCATGTTCTGCACAGGTATCCCAGAACTTAAAGTATAATAAAACAATTTTTTTAAAGAAAGAATAATAATAAATTAGGACTAAAGGAAGAAAAAAATATATCTATACCATTTCTTCCTTCTTTAGTGAAAAACTCATTAAAAGAATTATTTGCCCTGGACACAGGTTAAGCAAAAAGCCAAGTTCCATTATGCATATTGCACTGCCTACTTGACACCTAATAAAGATTTTTAATTAAACTATTAAATATTAAACTTCTAATAGACATTTCTAATTAATTATCCAAAACTAATTTTTTGATCTTCTGCAAACCCACAGCTTTTCTCATCACAGTTGCTTATGTCCATCCTTTCAGTTGCTTACATCAAACACCTTGGGTGTCTGTGTCCTCTCAGGTTCATTTATGCAGAGTGGAAAAAATTAATCCTCAGGCTAGAAAACATAAAATACCAAAGAACCACTGCCAATTACCCTCATTGTCTGACACTTTCACTTGGCAATTAGGGATTCAACTTTAGACTCTTAGGATGAGGTGATATTAGAAGGTGGCAGTGTCCTTAGGTTGTCAGAGAAGGAGCTGACCCTGGGTTGTTAAAGTTTGACTCCTTAGATTTAAAAAATAAACAAATCAAATCTCAGAGAGTAAAAATGGGATTGAAAAAGCTATATAACAAAAAATCAACCAAAATCATCACAATAATGGAGAACTGTTAGATGCATTTTACATAAGATTGGGAGCAAGAAAATGATTCCCAGAATCACCTTTATGATTTAATATAGTTCTACAATTCCTGGGCAACACTGTAGTGTAAGTTTTTTAAAACAGTAATGTGTAATGAACAGAACGGAATATACGTAACAACAGCCATTACTTCTTCATTCCACAAAATATACTAAGCACATATTATATTAACAGACACTATCCTAGGCACTGGGGATGCAGCAGAACAAAGTCTTTGGTCTCGTGCAGATAAAATACTAAGAGGGACGGCAAGTAATAAAGAAGACATTAAATGCAAATAACAAGCAAACTAAAGAAATATATTTTGCAGATAATATTATCACTTACACAAGAAAATAACATAAAAAACAGATAAACTATAAGAAATCTCAAAGGAATTTAGAGAAGTTCACAAATAAAAAATTTACAAGACTCAAGTGTGTTTCTCTATAGTGTCAATAACCAACCAGGAAAAAAATGACATCATTCACGATAGCAACAAAATTTATAAAATATTGAAGAATTGACCTATTAAAGGACGACAACACCATTTTGGTTCAAAAAAAGATATTAAAAGGTATAAAAGAACGTTTAAAATGGAAGTGTACCATGGTTATGATATAATGATTTAACATTGTAAAGATAGCAGTTTTCTCTAAATTAATCTATAAATGTGATATTTTCTTGATAGAATATCTAGCTGGAAAATTTAGGAACTTGATACAGTTACTCTAAAATTTACATGGAAGAATAAAGGTTTATAGATAGCTAACAACATTTTGGAAAAGAAAACGTATGAGTGGACATACAGTTTTTCAGAGATTAAGACACGCCACAGAGTCACATAAACTAAACAGCATGGTATCAGCATAGAAAATAACAAACCAATGCAAGAGACTGAAAAGTTAAGAAAGAGATCCAAGTTTAATATTCTACAAATAAAAGGAGAAAACATAGATTTGTAGTGAGTATAAAGAAAACTGTCTCACTATGTGAAGAAAACTGATAAATTACTCTGTATATACATGAGGCAAGTGGACTCCAGAAAAATTAAGTTCTAAATGTGAAAGCCAAAACTACAAAGCCAATAGAATCATTTGTATGTGGGATTGAAAAGGTCAAACTCATGGAAGTATAGAGTAGAACGGTGGTTACAGGGGGAGGGAGGAGAGGATGGGGAAAGGGGAGATGTTGATCGACGTGTACAAAATTTCAGTCAGACAGGATGAATGTTTTTGATATCTGTTGTACAACTATGGTGACTATAGCTAACAATAATGTATTGTATATTTTAAAATTTCTGAGAAAGTAGATTTCAAACGTTTTGCCACAAAAAAAATGACAAGTAAGTGATATGGTGGATGCTAACTAGCTTGATTTAACCATTCCACATTGCGTACATACATCAAAACATCACACTGTACGCAATAAATCTACACAATTATTATTTGTCAATTAAAATTTTTGGACGAACTAAACAAAAAATAAAGCCAATAAAAGAGAATCGTAGGTGAGAATATCTTTTTTACTAGAAGTCGGAAAGAACATCTTATAAACGACCCAATGAGTACAAAAGTGAAGGCAGAAAAATGAGTTTGGTTTATAGAAATTAAGGGTTTGTGTTCAGAGAATGATAAGTCAGACAAACGAATGACTCAAAAATATATCTGCAATATATAAAAAATGAGGGATTAATATGTAGTGTATAAAAGAGCACTTGTGTAACCCCGGTTCCACAACTTACTAGCCATTTAATTTAATTTAGAACACCTTGTTTTACCTTGCTGGTCACACATTCTTCACCAGTAATATGAAGATAGCAATAATAGTACCTGCCTCATAAGGTTATTGTGAGTAGGAAATTACTTAGAAGAGTGTTTCTCCAACACATAGAAAATATTCAATAAGTCTTAGCTGATTTTTATTGTATCGACAAAACAAGATATAATAAAGAATACAAAATTCCATAAACGATATGGGCAAAGGACATGTAATTCACAGAAAGGGAAACACAAATGACTAATAAGTACAGATAGATACTCTAAACATTTTAGTAACAGAAATGCAATGAAATACCATCTTACCACCATTAATTTCTCAAAAAAAAACAGAAAAGTAGATAAAACCAAACGTTTGTATATTCTGTATTGGCAAGGATATGTGGAGAAAGAGAATTCTCATCAGCTGTTGCTGGGGGGCATAAACTGGTTCTACTATTTTAGAAGAAGTCTGGCAATCTGAGGTGATATTAAATATGCATACATCCTACAACTGATTAATCCCAATCCAAAAAGTTGGAACCAAACCAAACCATCACTAAAGAAATGGGTAAGTAAATGGTGGTGTGTGCCCATTATGGAAAATTCCACAACGGATAGAAGCAACAAAATTGTATCCTGCCTAACTACATATATATATATATATATATACACATATATATATATATGCTAGAGTGTCAACATTATTGGATTGAAGGATGCAAAGTATTGTTCCTGGGTGTCTCTGTGAGGGTGTTGCCAAAGGAGATTAACATTTGAGTCAGTGGACTGGGAAAGGCAGACCTACCCTCAATCTGACTGGGCACAATCTAATCAACTGCCAGCACGGCCAGAATAAAAGCAGGCAGAAGAACGTGAAAAGACTAGACTGGTTTAGTCCTCTGGCCTACATCTTTCTCCCGTGTTGGATGCTTTCTGCTCCCAAACGTCGGACTCCAAGTTCTTCCGCTTCAGGACTCAGACTGACTTCCTTGCTCCTCGGCTTGCAGACGGCTTATTGTGGGACCTCACCTTGTGACTGTGCAAGTCAATACTTCTTAATCAACTCCCCTTTCTATATACATATCTAGCCTATTAGTTCTGTACCTCTAGAGAATACTGACTAATACAATATACTATACATACATATATATGTCTTTTTAACAATTTTAAGATACACCAACACATTGACAATCATTTAACATGGTATGTGTGTTCCCAATTTCTCAGAATCCCACCAAATTTTATTTTTTTCCGTCTTCACCAATAGGCAAAGATAATAGACAAAGGTAATATTTAGGCAAAGGTAATAATAGGCAACGGTAATATTCTATTCTGTTAATTTGCATTTCTTTACTCACTAGCAAAGCTGAACTTTTTCAGTTATTTGGCCACTTGGATTCTTTTATGAATTCTTTTATCACATCCTTAGTACAATTTTCTGTTAGATTCATCAACTTCTTTTCACTGATTTATGTGGTGGGTGCTCAGCGGGAATCCAACTGCTAGCCCATGTCTTCTTCACCCATCTTGCCCCTCTTCTTCCCAGCAGCTCACTTGCCCTGTCAAGGATCCAAAAGCAGATGGCCACTTTCTTATTCTTACCTCCCTTTCTTTCCTTTTTTTTTTTTTTTTTTTTTTTTGATGGAGTTTCACTCTTCTTGCCCAGGCTGGAGTGCAAAGGTGCAATCTCGGCTCACTGCAACCTTCCCCTCCCGGTTTCAAGCGATTCTCCTTGCCTCAGTCTCCCGTGTAGCTGGAATTACAGGAATTACAGGCATGCGCCACCATGCCCAGCTAATTTTGCATTTTTAGTAGAGACGGGGTTTCTCCATGTTGGTCAGGCTGGTCTCAAACTCCAGACCTAAGGTGATCCTCCCAAAGTGCTGGGATTACAGGCGTGAGCCACAGCACCCGGCCTCTTACCTCCCTTTCAATTAGGGGTAGGTGGCCAATGGAAGCTGAAAAAAAAGGCTTGGATGGGGCTTTTGGAAAAGATATCCCCCACCCCTTAATGAAAATAAATGATTAGGGGAAGATGCTCATATTCTTCACCATTGTCATGTCTTCGTGGGACATGTAGGAAGTACTGGAGCCTTCTTGCCACCATGAGGAACAATGTTGCCTATATGCTGAGGATGCAGAACCACAGAGCCAAAAGGAAACTGGATCCCTGACAACACCATCGAGCAACTAAATTAAACCTGGAACTGGAACTGTCCTATCTCTGCAATGTTTATAGAAATAATATACATCATTTTGCTTAAGCTACTATTAGTTTGGGTATTACATAACTTGAAGAAAAATGTATGTTAATTTATACAATTTATGAACACTTTATCATTTAAAAATAGGTGCCCATAGTTTCAGCCACTCAGGAGGCTGGGGCAGGTGGATCACTTGAACCTGAGTGGTAGAGGCTGCAGTGAGCCAAGATCGTGCCACTGCATTCCAGCCTGGGTGACAAAGCAAGACCCTATTTCAAAAAGAAAAAGTTAACACATTTTAATTTATGTTATTGAGTATGACAGTTTGATTCTGTCTCAAGCATACAAAAAGTTTTTAACATAAATGAATTTTTAATTTAAATTTTTATTTTATTTTACAAATATCAATTATAGATCTATCACAATGATCATATGACATTTCTCCATTTGCTTTGTGATGTGTTAAATTTAATATTAAAAATATAATCTTAACCCCTTGCTATAGTTCTTTTAAAAAGCATCTTTGAACGAACCTGGAGGACATTACACCTAAGTGAAATAAGCCAGACAGAGAAAGACAAATAATAAATAAATTCAAATATTTTAAAGTTTCAGTACAATAGTCACATTAGCTCCACAAAAATGAATCTGGAACTTTTCATCTTTTCAATGTTCTGAAATCATTTAAATAGCAGAAGTATACTCTCTTTCTTAGACGGTTAATTGAACTAGACAGTAAAACCATGCAGATCTGAGGCTTTGGATGCAGAAGTTTGGGAATGATGATGACAAATTTTAAAACATTTTCTATAATTATTTGTCTTATTTGTATTCTTAAGTCTTCAGAGCAAATGTTAAGTATTCATATTTTCATAGAAACTAGTAGTTATTATTTTGAGATTTTAAGATATATTAGCCAAGAGTAATCTTATTTCAAGTTCTGTATCTATGGTTATATTTGTATCCAATTTTCATTAACAGGTATTTGGTCTTTTGTCATTTCTATTGATTAATTTTATTGGTCTTTTTAAAATATTTGAATTTATTTATTATTTCTCCCCTTTATCTGTATTCTACTCTATTAATCTATCATTTTTCTTCCTCTATTCTACATTCCTTAAGTTTATTTTGTTACTCTTCCTCTAAACTAGATCTTTTCTTTCTTTCTTTTTTATTTAATAGCTAATGCATTTCAAAGCCTTCTCTGGTCAGACACCACTTCAGTCATAAGTTTTGACAGATAATGTTCTCACTGCCATTAGTTTCTTGTCTTTTAATTACACAGGTGACATAAATATATTCTCATTATGTGAGATATAATTCAAATAATACACTTGGAAATTTATACTCTACTAAATAAAAACTCAGGATTGTAATTGCAGAGTATATGTAAATGTAAGGCAATAAATGAGTAAATAAAGATGGCAAATTGAGCACAAGCATCCACTCTCCTTCCCACTCTAACCGCTGAGAAATAACACAAGGGACAAAAGAAACCAGAATATATTCATAATAATTTGGGGACCAACAATAAGCACTGCCTGTATTTTTAAGGAGTCTTAAAAAATAGAAAGCAGAGAGGATCAGGAAAATCGAGAAACAAAATGAGACAAAACTATGACTGAAGCAGGGCAAGGAGAAGCAATGAGGAAGGAGCAAAGATAGCAATGAGGAAGGAGCGGTTTTAGAAGACGAAGTCCAAAGTCAATGGATATATGGAATGTGAGCTTCAAGAGTATTCATTAGCATGATCAGTGAGATACTACATTCAGGTCATTTAAACAGCTGATCTCCCTTCTATTTCTCCAGTGCACTGGGTAGCTATGTGTGTGGACAATGGGCTTAGAGGCATTGCCTTTCACAGGAAGGACAAGGAGCTCCCACAGCGAGAAATTATCCACCATCACTAGAGGCAGATGACAGCAACAGAATAAGCAAGCTCAGGTTTTCAAATTCAGATATGCAACAACAGAAAACTAACCAAACATTTGAGAGACACCAACATTAGGAGAGATACTAAGCATTAAAAAAGAAAACTAACCACTGAGAACACAAAATCAACAGAGCAACTACCCTCAGCAATATTTAAGAGTTTATTAGGCTCATTGAAAAGACACCAGTCAGAATGGCTATTAAATTAAAGTCAAAAAATAACAGATGCTGGCAAGGTTGTGGAGGAAAAGGAACACTTCTGCGTTCCTGGTGGGAGTGTAAATTAATTCAGCCATTGTGGAAAGCAGTGTGGCAATTCCACAAAAACGTAAAACAGAATTACCACTTGACCCAGCAATCCCATTATTGGGTATATACCCAATAATGAATTGTTCTACCATAAAGACACATGCATGCATACATTCAAAGTAACACTATTCACAATAAAAAAGACATGGAATCAACCTAAACGCCCATCAAGGGTAGATTGGGTAAAGAAAACGTGGTACATACACATCATGGAATACTACACAGTCATAGAAAAGAAGAAGATCTTATCATTTGCAGCAAAATGGATACAGCTGGAGGCCATTATCCTAAGCAAACTAACACAGGAACAGGAAATCAAATACCACATGTTTTCACTTATAAACGGGAGCTAAACAACGAAACCATGTGGCTCTTAGGAGAGGAACATCAGACACTGGGGCCTACTTAAGAGTAAAGGGTGGGAGGAAGAAGAGGATCAGAAATACCTATCAGGTACTATGCTTATTACCTGGGTAATGAAATTCTCTGTACACCAAACCCCCATGACACACAGTTTCCCTATGTATCAAACCTGCATCTGTACCCTTAAACCTAAAATAAAAGTTAAAAAAAAAAAGAAAGAAAGAAAGAAAAGAAAAAAAGATGGTCTGAATGGCAAAATGGATAAAATTAAAATCAAAACTAGTGAACTGATATAGCAAGGTGAGAAGTTCTTCTGAATTGCAGTATAAAAGATAAAAAGAAATACAAAGATAAAGGCATGAAGGACAGATCCAGTGGATGAAACATGATTTGGCACGAACAGATTTAGCATCTTTTGGGTTAGGTATTTTTTTCCTCATAAGGTACACCCCACATTATCTTAATAGTCCCTTGTATCTAATATCCCATTTGCCTGATATTAACATAGCTATGGATTTCCCTGGGATGTGAATTCCATGTCTTTACTTTCAGCATTCTGTGTCACTACGATTTTCGTTGTGTTTATTTTCAATGATATGAAAAAATTTTGGATTTATAACCAATATGAGATTCCCTAGTTTTAACTGTTTTAGTTTTAACTGTTCAGTTTAATTTTTACATGTTTGTGACTACCATATTTGGATTTATTTCTTCCATCTAAGTTTGCCTTTTATTTATAATGTTTTCTCTTTGCTTCCTTGTTGTCCTTTCCTGCCTTCTATGGGACTGAACATATTTCTGAAAAATAAATGGGTGGGAAAAGACATGCTGTAGTACTGGTGTAGGGATTGATAATTAGCCTAATGCATTTTTCAGCTAAGGGAAATGTCTGAAGACATTTTTGATTGTCACAACTGAGATGCTGCTGGCATCAGGTGAGGAGAAGCCAGGGATGCTGCTAAATATTCTGCAATACTGAGGACAGTTTCCCACAACAAAGAATTATCCAGCCCAAAATGTCAGTATTATCAAGGTTGAAAAATTCTGGTCTAATAGAACAGAATAGAGATCCCAGAAACATATTTTTGCATTTTTGCATATAAGGAAACTTGAGATATGCCAAAGATGACATTGCAGATTACTGAGGAAAGAGGAACTACTTCATAAGTGGCTTCAGAGCAACTGATTATCCACATATAAACAAACTACTCATGTTCTCACTCATAAGTGGGAGGTGAACAATGAGAACACATGGACACAGGCAGGGGAACATCACACACCAGGGCCTCTTGGGGATGGGGGTCAAGGGGAGGGAGAGCATTAGGACAAATACTTAATGCATGTGGGGCTTAAAATCTAGATGAAGGGTTGATGGGTGCAGCAAACCACCATGGCGCATGTATACCTATGTAACAAACCTGCACATTCTGCACATGTATCCCAGAACTTAAACTAAAATGTTAAAAAATAAAATAAAATAAAATAAAACTCTATGCCTACTTTAATCCAGGTAGATTAAAGCCTTAAATGTGAAAAATAAAATTTTTACACCTTTAGAAATATATAGAATAATATTTCTATGACATATAGGGGCAGAGAAGTCCTAAACAAGGCCCAAAAAGCCCAGATTATACAGATACAGTCTGATGAATATGACTGTGTTAAAACTTAAAACTAACCAAAACTGTCACCATAAATAAATCTAAGAGACAAGAAACAGACATAGAAGATACTTTCAACTCATATACCAAAGGAATCGTAGTCAGAATATTATAGAAAACTTTAATAACCTAATAAATTAAAGCAAAGTCAAGTGAGAATAGAAAAATGAGCAAAAAAGAGTAAAATCAAATTCAAAGAATAAATGCTAATGACAATAGGCCTATGAAAAGAAGCTCAATCTCACTGAAAATTAGAGAAATGCAAGTTAAAACAGGGAGAAACCATTTTCATATGTATTGTATTTGCAAAATTTTTAAGTCTGATTATAGCAAGTGTTGGAGCAATGGGAAAAATCAAATACATTTTGCACACCACTGCTGCTGAGCATTTGGCTCAATCATTCGGAGAACAACTTGGAATGTGTATTGAAGTTGAAGATGCTCATATCACACAGTCCCACAACTCTATCTTATGTACACAACAGGTAAGAACAAAAACATTCTTGCTGGTTTTGTTTTGTTTGTGTGTGTGTGTGTGTGTGCTTTGTTTTGTTTTGTTTTTGAGACAGGGTCTCTCTCTGTTGCCCAGGCTGGAGTGCAGTGGCACAAACACAGCTCACTGTAGCCTTGACTTCCTGGGCTTAAGCAAACCTCCCACCTCAGTCTCCCAAGTAGCTGGGACCACAGGCATGCACCATCACTCCCGGCTAATTTTTTCTATTATTATTTTTAGTAAAGATGGGAGTCTCACTATGTTATCCAGGCTGGACTAGGACTCCAGGCCTCAAGTGATCCCCTCCCAAAGTACTGGGATTACAAACGTGAGCCACTGCGCCCAGCCTGTATTTTTAATAAGAGAAGGAAACAGAAAACCAAAGATTTGTCAGCTGAGGAATAGATAAGTCAGCTATGTTCATACAACAGAACATTGCACAGAAGTTTAAATAAATGAACTAGAGATACACTTAGCACCAAAAATAAAGCTCAGAAGTGTACTGTAGAGTGAGGGGGGCGGGGGGAACAAGTTTCAGAAGAAAATGAAAGTGTGAGACTATTTATATAAAATTTTAAATCTACAAAGCAATACTTTATGATACTAATGGATACATGGTTATGTAACAAAAGCTAAAAGCGTGAAAGGCGAGATTAAACACTAATGAAAGTGGGTAGTTCTGAGTGGAAAGAGAGAGGATTCTAGGGTAAATTAATACTCTGTTGTTTCTTTTTTAAAAATGTTAAATACACAATTAAAATTTGATCTAGTAGTAGGTTCATCACATGGGCGTTCAATATATTATTATATTCTTGTGTGCTTATTTGAACTATTTCACAAACTAGATTAATTGTAATCAGTTTTAAATACCTATCACGGAATCATTAAAAATGAAATTCGCACAGGCATTCAGCTAACATTTCAAAATTTAGTTGTCCAACAGCACCCTCTGCTGTTCTATATAAGCTAACACCAACTATTACAGCAAAAATCAACGCTGGAGAGGTCTCCCAATACAGTACTTCATCTCTTCCACCCCAGCAGCGAGCAGCCTCTGCATCAGAGGTACCATCTTTTGGGACCTGGGGAATATGGTAAAAACACATAGTTTGTGACAATTATTCTGTACAAAGATTTTCTCCCAGGCCAATGAGGAGCCAGGGGTTTGAGGAAAGGTGTCTGTGCAGGGCACACACCCCAGAGAGAAGTCTCTGGGCCTCCTGGCATTAGTATGTCACAGGCAAGATAATAAAGGGCTGGGTGGGGTAAAGGCAACACTGATTGAGTGAAGGGCAAAACTAGGGTCTGAGCTGCCAGTGGCCTGAGAGAAATCTGATTCGGCCCCTTTATTTACAAATGAGGACTTTAAGGTCCAAAAAGTAAGATCTCTTCCTGGATCACCCAGTGACTCCAAGTCACACAAAGAAATGCACCCAGGGAAAGGGAATTAGATACATGGTAGTATTCTGTCCTCATGCTTGAGTCCTCATCGAGTCCTGAGCATTGACGTAGATGGTGCACTCTATTCCGTTAATATGTTCCCCTTTCCCACCATCGTCACCATGAGCCAGTCAGGCACATGAGGGGCTGTCACAGAATTGCCCTCCCATATTAGCTCAAAACTTAGAATTGCTTATGGCTTTGACCTGGAAGGAGAATCTCCCTGAGGGAGATGCTGCTAGATAAAGTAGCCTGCCTAAAAGATCTGCCTCCGTGTACCTTTCCTATTGCTGCTTACCAAATTACCACAAATTTAACAGGTTAACAAAACAACACAGACCTCACCATTCTAAAGATCAGATGTCTGAAACAGGTTTCACAGAGCTAAAATCAACGTATCAGCAGAGCTGTATTCCTTCTCCAGGCTCTAGAGGAGAATCCATTTCCTTGCCTTTTCCTTAGTTCATGGCCCCGCTTCCTTCTTCAAAGCTAGCAATCACATCACTCTAGACTATGCTTCCCATCTTCTCTGACTCTGACCCTCTGCCTTCCTCTCTTACGCAGAAGGACCTTTGTGATTACCCACATAATCCTGGATAATCCCCTATCTCAATGTCAGTTAGATTAGCAAACTGAATCCCACGTGCAACTTTAATTCCCCGTTGCTATGTAACATAACATAATCACAGGTTCTTGGGATTAGGATGTGGACATCTTGGAGTGAGGGGAGCATTTTTCTGCCTACCACACTAGTTATAGCCAGTATTGGCTTGAAGAAAGGCTACATACTTCAACTCATGGTTTTGCTCTATCCTTTCCTGATAGTCTTCTCTCTCTGTGTCTCTCTTTATCTCTCTCTCTCTCTCTCTCTCTCTCTCTCATTTGCAGACACACATATGCACATGCACACACACGCACACACAGGCCTTATCTCAATTACCAGCCTAAAAGTGTACAAATAACTTCAAGAACAAGAATTGTATCATTTATCTTTCAATAATT
>NW_012104410.1:1541118-1545634 GCF_000951045.1 Mandrillus leucophaeus | reverse complement strand
ATAATTAACTCAAGCCTGGGAGGCATGGCGAATCCACACAGGACATGTCTTCTAAGCGAGGCCTTAAGAACAGATAGCATTTTGACAAGAGAGAAGGGTGGGAAGAGCATTCCAGACACAGGGAGTAGGATAAATAGAGGCTAGGAGATGGAAACATCTTGGAATGTTCAGGAACAGTTGGATGTGCCTTGAATGAAAGCAGTGGATGGAGGGAAAAGGGTTGGGAAATTAGGCTGAAAGAAGTTTTAATCAGGTGAGAAAAGGCCTCAATGTCATTCTGAGTGGGTGTCCTGATTCTAGTGTTTCCGTGTTTCCTCACTGCTCTCTCCCACCCTGGAGCCTGGCACAGAGTTACCAAGACAGCTAGAGGATTAACTGACCAGTTGACTGACGGGAGTTTCAGGGAGGGCTTCTTCCTCTGTCCTTTGTAGACAGGGCCCCTGCCCCAGGATCCCCAGAAAACTCAAGGACAGCAGTGACATCCTTGGTCTCTTCCTACCTAAGAAGGAAAAGGCTGGGATAACTTCTCTGAGGCCTTTTCCCTCTAATTGTACCTGTATCTGTTGTGGACCTGGAACAGGAATTAAAAGAAATTAACGAATGTGCAAGCAAAAACTCAGTTGTATGTAAGAAAACCCAGTTCTCCCTGAGGAAGAGAAAGAGGTGGAGTCCTTTAAAAATGAACTGCCTGTTTTTCTGTCTGTGGCTAGTGAGTTTTATCTCTCCCTTTCCCAGGCATTGTGAAGACCCTGTTTCTCTAGCTCTGCAACTGCAAGGTCACTAGGCAGATAAACCAACATGTTTTTGCTTGAAAAATAAGAAATGATGTAATGCATGTCTCAGTTGGACAGCTGTCTTTGTTTATCGCTTCTGTAATATGCTTCCCACTGCACAGATCTCCCCCAACCCCACGAAATGCTTAAAAGGTAACCTGACTCTTTGCTCGGGGCTCAGTCCTTTGGATGTTAATCCAACTGCGTCAGTGCACCTAAATAATAATAAATCCTCCTCAACCCGTCCGTCTCTCTGATTCCTAAATTATCCCGCTGCAGAGCTTGTCTCTTTCTCTGTGAGTTACTCTTTCAGAATTTGAGGGAGGTGAAACTGACTGGAAAAGGCCAGAAGACAGGAGGGATCCAGGGTGTGCGGCAAGGCTGGAGGATATCTGGATTCATTCACCACCTGGAGTTCCTGGAATAATAAAAGGGATCAGAAGAAGTAGCCTCTGCCAGACGCAGTCGCTCACATTGTAATCCCAGCACTTTGGGAGGCCAAGGTGGGCGGATCATGAGGTCAGGAGATCAAGACCATCCTGGCTAACATGGTGAAACCCCATCTCTACTAAAAATACAAAAAATTAGCCAGGTGTGGTGGCATGTGCCTATAATCCCAGCTACTTGGGAGGCTGAGGCAGGAGAATCACTCGAACCCGGGAGGTGGAGGTTGTAGTGAGGCGAGATCACACCACTGCACTCCAGCCTGGGCGACAGAGGAGTAGGAGAGGGGGGAGGGGGAGGAAAAGCCTCACCCATACTGTATTCCCAGCACTAACTTCTTCCATCCATTCTGATGGGACCTCCATGATATTTTGGCCCCTTCACAAATTATATCACCCTTTGAAGCCTCAGGGCTCCCAGAGGCATTCCCACCCCACTCTACCTCCCCTTTCTCTGCTGACAAGCCCGAGATCAACCACCCCTCAGGCCTCTCCCTCCATGAAGCTTTCCCCGATTACCCTCACACTCCTCAAAGCTGATGACTCCTCAGGGCTCCTGATGATTCATTAGGGAATAAGAATTTAATTTGCAATAAATCAGCTAGGGACCTTGATGACAGGTGAGGAAAATCAATTAGTCGCTTTCCACATATAAACCAGAACTTCTATATTTCATGCATTGAGTGTACTGAATCAGGAAATCTAACCTAGAAAGGGAAGGTGGTCAAGACAGGGATGGAGAAGTCAAGGCACCGAAGGTGAGAGAAAAGGCTTCAAGGAAATATCTATGGCAGAGAGTCAGGAATAGCTGGCAGGAAGAGTCAGGGGCAGGGGGATATTGAAATGAAGAATTTCATTAATAGAGCAAACTCAGGTAGTGAATTAGGCCTGTGTGTTGCCAATGCAGTTGAGATGAAACTTATTGGAAAAGAGGAGGTAAAAGAACTGGAAAGCTCTAGAAAACAAAAATTATCTGGGATGTTGGCAGGATGTGGGATGGGTGATCCAGGAGTCAGTCTTAAATAAAGGAAGAGGAGTAACTGGGAGATGAGTGGATGAAGTAATAAGAAGGGGTATCTAGAGGACAGGAGCCTCAGGGGAGCAGAGTGAGCTGTGTGGTCTGGAAACTGCAATACAGACCAAGGTGCTCAACGTGACTGTGAACTCCCTCTCCCATCCTGAGGAGCACGGGCTGCAGAGCACATGAGGCTGCACTTCAGGAGCCTCTGAGCAAAGGGGTGCTCCTGAGAACCGTGTTTCACTCGGTTTGCAGTGCTCTATTTAAATGATTTCTGCTTTTATATCTATTCATTCCTTCCTAGTTTCTTTTAGTTTATTTGGTTTTATATTCTAGTTCCTTAAACTAAATATTTGGTTTATTTACTTTTGATATATCTCATTTTGCAGTAAAAAAATCACTAAAAATGAAGAATTCTCAGAGAACCGTATTGATTGCAACCACATGTTAAGATGTGAAGTGTCCATGTTGTCAATTCCCAAATAGCCAGTAACTGAATGTTCACTTTTCCCTTTGACAGGAAGATATTCAGAAAACTGCTTTTTTGTTCTTTTTTTTTTTTTTTTTTTTTTTTTTTTTTTTTAGTATTTCCAAGTGGTTTAAAATGTTTTACTTAGAATCTTGTCTTTAATTCTACTTCTGTGGCATTGTATTAGAAAATGTGACCTGTACATTTTCAACCTTAGGTGTTTATCGAGATTTTCTTTAGTACCTAGTATTGATCAACATCCCATTTTTAATGCCCCATGGGAATTAAAATTCTTCGTTCATTGTACACAAAGACATAATAAAGCTTCTTCATCATAGTACTCAAATCTTCTCTTTTGTGTTTGTTTGTTTTCTTTTGGTTTTTTTAATAGAGGTGTTTTAAAAGTCCCCTGCTATGATTATTGGTTTTTTTCTTACATTTTTAACAGATTTTGTTCTGTATGTGTCAGTGCAAAGTAGTTTTGGTACAAAAAAGTTCGTGACTGTTCTAGCTTCTTGGCAAATCACACCTTTTTTTCTAAATAAAACAGTATTATTTGTACCACTTAAAGATCTTGGACTTGAGTCTGCTTTGATGCTTCCATGGTATCAAACCTTGTTTTCTTTTGGTTAGCATTTACCTCACATGTATATTTGTCCATCCATTTATTTTTCAACCTTGCCGTGTTCATTCATTTTTGGTGCACCTCTTGTAAAAAACATACTTCTGGATTTTACTTTTTGACTCTGTTGCCTGTTATTTTCATCTTTTTTTTCCTTCATTTTTGTATTTTTTTATTCTTCCCTTACTGACCTTTGCAAGATCCACTGGGTTTTAGGTTGTTGCCTCTATTTCTCTTCTAGTGGTTTCAAGGATCTATATATCAGTCATTACTTGATTCCACTGAGTAAGGAAGCCCAAAACAAGAGTTGCTTAAGACATACATTCTTACATGTAAAAGAAGTCTAGAAGAAGACAGTCCAGGGCTGAGACAGAGGCACCACTGCCTTCAGGAACCCAGGTTCCACTCTCTTTCTGCTTCACCATTCTTGGAGAGTAGTTTCTTTTTTCAAAGTCATAAGGTGGCTGCTAGCGCTCCCACCTTCATGCCCAAGTTCCATGCAGCAAAGAGAAGAAAGAGAGAAGGGCGAAAAAGGATTATGTTCAACTGCATCAGCTCCACCACAAGAGCCCTCTCTGAAGTCTCGCACAGCACTTCTACTTACATAGAATTAGCCAGAACATAGTTACATGGATGTGACTACAGATATGTAGTATACACCAATCTGCAAGTGTGGCTGCAAAATAAGAAAACATGGTGTTTTAGTTGGACATAGCGCCACTTCATTCTCTTTGTAAGTAAGAAGAGGAGAAAGGATACTAGATAGGCAACCAAAAATCTCTGCCAAAATATACATACAATAGCCATTCTACCAGCTATTACATCTAATTTTTTAATAACACTATTTAAAGAGGCATTTCCCAGTATCAATCATTAATCATTGTGATTGCCCCTCAAAATAAGATACGTATCATTTTTAATTTCTGTCTTTCCTAATCATGCCTCCCAAATATTAGTATGATTTTACTTCCAAGTTATTATCAGTTTTGTATTATACACTATTTTATCATAGGAATCATTAGTAATTGTATGAAATAGATTATTAATAATAATTGTTATTAAATGTAACTGTGAGGTATAATATTTTTCTTGCTTACCAACTATCATTGTAATCTCCATCATTTATTTCTTGAATTTTTCATCTAATAGTAATTTCTCCAGAAATGGTATGGTACATTTCCAAAACCCTAT
>NW_012104410.1:1539533-1540723 GCF_000951045.1 Mandrillus leucophaeus | reverse complement strand
ACCTTGATTTCCAACTCAGTGATTAATTTTAAAATTATGTTTTCCAATTATTTGGAACTTTCTTTTGATAAGCAATGTTTTAATTTGTAAGAACATTTTTGTGTATGATCAGCCCTTGAATTATGAATATCACATCCTCTCAACATTTTCTGAAGATACTAAATATCATTTCTGAAGGTTTTTTTTTCATCTTTCTCTGTTTCTTTTTTTTCTTATACTTTAATTTCTGGGATGTATGTGCCGAACATGCAGATTAGTTACATAGGTATACATGTGCCATGCTAGTTTGCTGCACCCAACAACCCATCATCTAGGTTTTAAGCCCTGCATGTATTAGGTACTTGTCCTAATGCTCTCCCTCCCCTTGTCCCCTACTCCTCAACAGGCCCCAGTGTGTGATGTTCCCCTCCCTGCGTGCATGTGTTCTCATTGTTCAACTCCCACCCATGAGTGAGAACATGCAGTGTTTAGTTTTCTGTTCCTGTGTTAGTTTCCTGAGAATGATGGTTTCCAAGTTCATCCATGTCCCTGCAAAAGACATGAACTCATTCTTTTATATGGCTGCATCGTATTCCATGGTGTATATATGCAACATTTTGTTTATCCAGTCTATCACTGATGGGCATTTGGGTGGGTTCCAAGTCTTTGCTATTGTAAATAGTGCTGCAATAAACATATCTGTGCATGTGTCTTTATGGTAGAATGATTTATAATCCTTTGGGTATATACCCAGTAATTGGTATTTCTGGTTCTAGATCCTTGAGGAATGGCTACACTGTATTCCACAATGGTTGAACTAATTTACACTCCCACCAACAGTGTAAAAGCATTCCTATTTATCCACATCCTCTCCAGCATCTGCTGTTTCCTGACTTTAATAATCGCCATTCTAACTGGCGTGAGATGGTATCTCATTGTGGTTTTGATTTGCATTTCTCTAATGACCAGTAATGATGAGTTTTTTTCATGTGTCTGTTGGCTGCATAAATGTCTTCTTTTGAGAAGTGTCTGTTCATATCCTTTGCACTTTTTGATGAGGTTGTTTGTTTTTTCTTGTAAATTTGTTTAAGTTCCTTGTAGATTCTGGATATTAGATCTTTGTCAGGTGGACAGATTTTCTCCCATTCTGTAGGTTGCCTGTTCACTGTGATGATAGTTTCTTTTGCTGTGCAGAAGCTCTTTAGTTTAAT
>NW_012104410.1:1495907-1538723 GCF_000951045.1 Mandrillus leucophaeus | reverse complement strand
TTTTTTAAATTAAATAAATAAAAAATGATTATTTATTCCATACTTTTTTTTTCTTTGAGACAGAGTCTTGCTCTGTCGCCCAGGCTCAAGTGCAATGGCACGATCTCGGCTCACTGCAACCTCTGTCTCCTGGGTCCAAGTGATTCTCCTGTCTCAGCCTCCCTAGTAGCTGGTATTACAGTCATGCAATACCACACCCAGCTAATTTTTGTATTTTTAGTAGAGACATGGTTTCACCATGTTGGCCAGGCTGGTCAACTCCTGACCTCAAGTGAGCCACCCGCCTTGGCCTCTCAAAGTTCTGGGATTGCAGGCGTGAGCCACCACGTCCGGCCAATAAATCTTACTGAATAGATCCAAGCTGCCTGTTATGTTTTAGATACCAAAGAGGCAGCAATGAATAAGATAGAAATCCCTGTCCCTACAAAACTCTTTTCTTACACTAAATAAACAGCACAGAGATAGAGAAAGGTCATGACCCCTTCCTGTCCTACATTCTCCAATCCCAGTTCCTGAGGTAATACGTGAATAGTTTTGTATATAGTCTTCCACACGTCTCTCTAAGATCCTGTAAACATTATCTGTGCTGTTTTGTTTTGTTTCACGTACGGAATCTCACTGTGTGCTGTTACAACTCATATTTTTAACTTAACGATTTGGCCGAAACATTCTTCCAGATCCACTATACAGATCCAGTTCACTCTTTTAACAGCTGGACAGTATCAGGATTGTACCATAATATACAAGTATCCCCTTATAGACAGACACACAGGTTTGTTTTTTTGTTTTTTGTTTTATTTTTTTTGATGCGGTTTTAGTTTTGGTTCTCATTTCTTTAGCTAAGTGTATGTATGCATTTATCTGTTTGTTTTTTGCTGTCACAAGTCTGTGATAAACATCTTTGTCCATACATCCCTATGTATGCATGCTTCTGTATACTCTAGAGTCCCATAATTGGGAATGTTAGGAAAAATGATTTACATATTTTTATTTTAATAGGTATTGTCAGATTATTTTCCCAGAAAGGTTGTGGCAAGCCATGTTCTCACTGATAGCCCATGAGTTTCCCCATATACTTAGTACTGCTCAATCTTATCAATTTTCTAATTTTTCCTCATATGATAGCTGAAAAAAAATTTCTTAGTTGGTGTTTTAATTTGCATTTCCCTAATGATCAGAAAGACTTCCATATTTTTATTGGCAATGTGTATTTTCTTTCAATAGATTTCCTCTTTATAATTATGGCTTGTTTGGTGGTTGTTATTTTTCTCTTCTTGTCATTTTATAGACATTCTCTCCATAAGAAAAATAGTAGCCCTCTGAATATCATGTGTAGAGATAAAAATACATATCCTACTCTATTTTATCTTTTAACGTGTATAGTATCTTTTGACATGGACAGCATTTAAATTTGTACATACTCATAAATGTTTATTTTCTTTTTCAGTTTCTCTTCTCCCTTGCTTAAAAAAATCTTTTTGATTTCCATGGATTTACATATTCTCCTGAATATTCATCTAAGTTTAGGGAAGGAGGGGTTAAAAATTGTTTAGGCCATCTGGAATATGTTTTATACATTAAGCAAAGTAAGGAACTGTTTTCTTCTAGTTGAAAGCTGATTATTCTTACATCCTTTATTAAGTGATAAATCACCCACTGAATTCCAATTAGACTTAAGTCATGTAGTGTAGATTCTCCACTCGGTCCTACTGAGTATGTCTCTCTCTATTCTTCTGTCACAGTCACACTACAACTTCCATAAGGACAAGGACTTTGTTTTTTATATTCTCTTTGCTATATCCCCAGTGCCTCAAAGATGCCTCAATGCCTAGAAAAGTGCCTTCCCCATTGTAGGTGCTCAAAAAGTCGATAAACCAATGAATGAATTATAGTAGTTTAAGAGTGAATTTTAATATCTGGAGTGCCAGTGCTCTCATTGTTCTTTCCAAATATGCTAGCAGTTCCCACACATTTCCTCAATATTGAAGAAAGAATATATTTTTACATTTCTAATTCTAACTGGGATTTTTTTCTGAGTTAGAAAAAAGCTACCGGCTTTTCTTGCATTTGTCTTCCATCCAAACATTCCCAAGTTCTTTTATGGTTCTTTTATAGGTTTTTGTTAGCAGACTACCTGAGATTTTCTGGAAATGTGTCATTTAATCAGCTAGTCATCTGTAAATGAAAATAAAGTTTCTCTTTTTTACCATATTAATTCTGATCATTTCCTTTTTTAAAAAAATATATGAGCTAAAACCTTCACAATAATATTGAGTAATAATGGAGATGGTGAGCACCCCATATTTTCCTCATAAAAGTGGCAATTGCTTTCATATTTTGTCATTTATAAAATGTTTGTTACTGATTTTTAATATATAGTCTCTAGAGTTTAATATATAGTCTTCTCTATTTTATCTAGAGTTTAATTCAGAATGGCAGATGAGTATAATAATGACCTTTAGAGAATCTACTAAGTTGAAATAATCTACTAATAATTTTTCTTTTTGTATGTGTTGATGTGATAAAATGTATTAAAATATTTCTTAATAAGATTTTCTATGATGAATCATCCTTACGCTTATTTATATACTCTTCTTACTTATAGTACACTGTTCTTTTAATACAATGCCAACTTCATTTGCTAATATGTTTTAGAATTTTTGCCTCTATGTTAACAGGTAAAATTCTTTATAGTTTTATTTTTATATTCCTTTTTATTAGATTTTGATATTAGTATATTCATGCCTCATAAAATGAATTGGGGAGCCTGTCTTCTTTTTCTATGGACTGGAATAATTCAAATAACATCAAATTATATGGTCTTTAAAGCAGCCCTACTTCAAGTGTGGTCCTCAAACCAATGCCAGTCTGCCAAATGTACATTCCCAATCCACAACAAGGTAAACACAGTGTTTTAATTTCCTTTTGATGCAGTAACAAATGGCCACAAATTTAGTGGCATGAATGATACAGTTCTGGAGGTCAGAATTTTCAAGGAGCTAAAAATCAAGGTGTCAGCAGGGCTGTGCTCCCTCTGGAGGCTCTAGGGGAGAAGCTCTTCCCTGCCTGTTCCAGTTTCTAGAGGCTGCTCACATTCCTCAGCTCATCTAACTCCCACCTCTGCTTCACTCCTCAAGTCTCCTTCCCTTATAAGGACCTTCATGATGGCACTGGGCTCACCTGGATAATACAGGATAATCTTTCCGTCTCAAAGTCCTTAACTTAGTCCCCTCTGCAACGTCCCTTTGCCCTGTAAGTACCATATTCATAGGTTCCAGAGATTAGGGTGTGGACATCTTTGGGGGGCATTATTCTGCCTACCAAGAATTGCGAGTGTTTAGAAATTTCTATTGCAGTTCCACAGAGTAATTTTATGTCTGCTGAATCTACTAATAGAAAATTGGGGTTTGTGTTTTGCATGGCTTTTTGTTTTATTTTTAATAGCAAAATTATACTGATACAGATATCAGTCTGCAATGTTCTGAAAATTTTTAAAGTTGATTCTTCACCTGAGAAATTTTGAGGAACACTACCTTAAAACTTAGATACAATTCAGCTCTAAAGTCAGCAGATCCCAGTGCCTTTTTAGTACTATGTAGGTTTTAGTCATCTTTTAAAATTCTGCTGTGATTCGACTGTTCATTTTTCTAAATATTCTTTAATTAATTTTGATAATGTATATGCTACTAGAAAAACCAATACCGGGTCAGCAGTGCCCTGTACTACTCACAGCCTTTTGGTTGTTATAGATTTAGTGGGCAGAGGAAGAGGTAGAAAGAAGGGGAGACTATCCTGTCAACACACTATCATACGCACTATCGCCATGTCAGGAAAATTGTGTGGTGAGCAGCTAGGTGTGGCCATGTGGCTCCCATGTGGCAGATGGGATGGAATCAGAAATGCTGAATGAGATAGATGAGAAGACTTGTTAAAGGGGGGCAGACGAGCTCCTTCTGTTCCCTTCAGAGTGGGTACAGGGTCCACAGTTTCAGCACTCACTAGAGACCATGAAGTATCCATGAGGGTGAAAGTCAAACCTCAGGAGAAATCCTCCTGAGGTTTCATGCATCAAGACTGGCCAAGGTCATTCACATCTGGTGATTTTCTCAACAGTAGGCATAATAGCCTTCCTTGCCATGGGGAACTGAGACACTAGTAATCCATGTTTTGAGCTTGCTGCATCGTATTACTCCCGTCGTCACTAGTGGTAACACTGAAAGAAGTGCAGGTCTAGAGCAAGAAAGGCACCAGGAGAGGGAGTGGCTTCAGCACTTAGTTGCCATGACAACAATGGTGCGCTGTAAAAATCATAGTCACCTGGCTTCTTCTTACAGTGCTAGAGTGTATAATTAGGAGAAAGAGTGAGAAAGAGAAAGAACTACGAATATACAATCAGGAACATGTAGAGAACAGGAGGCCTTCGTAGCAGCTTTGGAGGATTCTCCCATTTCCTGCAGTCACATGGAACAAAGGGCTGAGGACCACGGCTGGGTCTGATTGGAAAGGTTTCAGAGTTGCAGCACCAGTTAAAGGTTCAGCTGCTCCAGGTCTCTTATGCCAAAGTTTGCGCACTGGTGGGAAATGAGAGGAAGCTTGGAAGGAGGGTGTTTGATCAAATGTGGTTGAGGATGAGAACTTTTAACCCTGATACCCCTGAATCTCTGTGCCCAGCAGAAGCAGCTTACTGCTGTGAATTCACTCCTTAGCAGTAAATTGGAATTCACTCTGTCTCAGCTTGTGATTTGAGGATTTGTTCCCTGACTTCTTGCCAGCCCAATAATGCAAGGAAAGATATGTTCTACGCAGGTACTAGTTGCTTTGTAGTGGGAGAAAATTTCAGAATATCTAGTTCATCATATTGACCCCAGTCTTTCTTGAACTCACTCCAATCAGGTTTCAGTTCCCCATGAGTAGGGTCTCAAGATTATCAATCACCTTTTGATTGATTAATCCTCACTTTGTCCTTCTTGACCGTCAGCAGCCTATGACATAGTTAATCACGGCCTCCTTGACCTACTGTATCCTGCAGGCTTCCAAGACATGCCCCACTCAGTTCCCTTGCTCTCTCACTGGGCACTGCTGCCCAGTCTCCTTTGCTGGCCCCTCCCATCTTTCTGACCTCATCCTCTTCTCCATCTGTACCATGCCCAAGGTAGTCCCATGCAATCTTTTGGTTGTAAACATCATCCAGCCCAGAAACACCCCCAGAACTTTAGCCTTATGTATCAAACTGCCGCTTTAAAGCTCCGCCAAGATGTCTATTAAGCCTCTCAAACTTCACACAGCCAAGACAACACTCCCTCACCAACGGGGCTCCTTCAAGAGCCTTTCTCAGTTCAGTCCATAGCAACCCCATTCTTGTAGCTGCTCAAGCCAAAAACGTGGCATCATCCTGACTTTGATCTTAGTCAAAGCTTATCTGCTTGGGCTGATATAACAAATCATGGTAGACCGAGTGGCTTAAACAATAAATGTTTATTTCTCACCATTGCAGAAGCTGGAAAATCCAAGATCAAAGTGCCAGCAGATTCAGTGTCTGGTGAGGGCCTGCTTCCTGGTTTGCAGACAGCAGCCTTCTTTTTTGTTTTATCTTCACGTGGCAGAGAAACAGTCATCTCTTTGAGGTCTCTTCTTATAACGGGCACTAATCCCATTCATGGGGGCTCCACTCTTATGACCTAATCACTTCCCAAAGGCCCCATCTCCAAATACCATCATATTGGGGATTAGAACTTCAAAATATGAATTTTAGGGGGACACATTCAGTCCATAGTAGCAATTCCTCTCTCTCTCTCTCTCTCTCTCTCTCACACACACACACACACACACACACACAATTTTTCAGCAAATACTGTCAGATTTATCTTCAAAATATTATAGATTCTGACCACCTACACCATCTCTTCCACTACCAACTGGTACAAGCCAACGTTACCTCTCCCTGGGATTATTACAAGAGCCTTCCAACTGGTTGGTAGAGGATGCTAACTGTCATCCAAAATCCATCCTCCCTTTCTTCCTCAGGGACAAAAACCTGGA
Organism: Mandrillus leucophaeus; assembly: GCF_000951045.1. Lineage (NCBI taxonomy): Eukaryota > Metazoa > Chordata > Mammalia > Primates > Cercopithecidae > Mandrillus > Mandrillus leucophaeus. The sequence continues at coordinate 1,532,684 of NW_012104410.1, read as the reverse complement.
CAATATGTGTAACAGATAAGCTCTATTTCCTGGCTTCTCTTGCAGCTAGGTGTGGCCATGTGGCTCCCATGTGGCAGATGGGATGGAATCAGAAATGCTGAATGAGACAGATGAAAAGATTTGTTAAAGGGGGGCAGACGAGCTCCTTTTGCTCCCTTCAGAGTGGGTACAGGGTCCACAGTTTCAGCACTCACTAGAGACTATGAAGTATCCATGAGGGTGAAAGCCAAAACTCAGGATGTTGAAAAAGCAATACAGAGGCCTGCATCCTTGATGACTCTGTGAAGCTACCTTAGCAGCTCTCAACCGTGACCTCCAGATTTTTTAAGATGAAAAAAAACAAATCTTAGATTTTCTGTAACATGTAGCAAGCTGGGTAGATAAGCTTGTCTCTCTACTTCTTCAGTCTATTCTCCACATAGCAGCTAAAATGATCTAATTTTTTTTTGAGACAATCTTGCTCTGTCGCCCAGGCTGGAGTGCAGTGGCATGATCTCAGCTCATTGCAACCTCTGCCTCCTAGGTTCAAGCCATCCTCCCACCTCAGCCTCCTGAGTAGCTGGGACTACAGGTGCACACCACTACACCTGGCTAATTTTAAATGGTCCTTCTTAAATATAAGTCAGATCACATCCATTCTCTACCCAGAATCCTCCAGTGATTTTGCTTCTCACTCAGGGTAAAAGCCACAGTGCTCACAGTGGTCTGCAATATCCTGCATGGTCTGCCCCCCACTGCTTCTTCCACTGCATTTCCTACCACCGACCCTCCCACTCACTCCACTCTGCCATGCGGTATTCTCACTGTTCCCAGTGTGCCAGGACGCTGCCCCTCGGGACCTTTGCCAGGCAGACTCTTCTCTCAGATACCTGCCACACTCACTTCCCCACCTTCTGCAGCCCAGATGCCACTTCATCCAAAGGGTCTTCCCTACCCCCCATCCCCAGCATGGGATTCTCCATCACCTATCTCCATCATCACCTCCTGGCATATTATAGTTGTTTATTTTCTGTGTCCTCCTCACAACCCCCAGCAAAGATAAGAGTTCCATGACTACGGGCACCTAGTCCGTTCTGATCACTACTCTATCCCAGCCAGGGCCCAATTCGGAAAACAGAAATCAAACTCACTATTTAAAACAGAAGGAATTTAAAGTAGGCAATAGTTACACAGAGGAGAAAAAGACTGAGAAACTACACGTGGCACAATGAAAGGGAAAGAAGAAGGTGAAGCAACAGGTGAGTGTGAGCAAGTCTGCCCCTTGAGTTACGCTGTGGCTCACAGGCGACAGGAATGAGGAACTAGACAGAAAACCTTTGCAGGAGCTAACCTCCCTCAGGTTTCCAAATAAATGTAGTGGAGTTGTTTATCTTCTTCCGAGTGTCTGTCTCTCCCAAATCTGGGCAAGGCTTGCTGAATGAACCACACTCAAAGTTACAGTTGTGGATCACAGAGACAGACGCAGGTGTGCACACACACACAGAGACATCTTACAGGCACAGGTGTTCACTGGTCATTGCTCGATGTCCCTTGTCAACGCTAAGAGAAGAAGACACTACCCGGGACTCCATTTCAACCCTCCACCCCAGCCAGGGAGAATGATTTCATGGCCGCCCTCACTCACTAGGTCCATTCTCATCTAAGGAGGGAGGCGTCTCCAAGAAACTTCAAGCCGTTCCCTCCTGCAGATAGAGAAATAGGGCCACACCAGGAACATGTAGTGGAAGTTTCCAGATCTTCCCCCAGAAATCTGAGAGTTGTATGATCATCCTTAAACCCCAGAGGGGCCATCCTCAGTAGTCCACACAGGGCTCAGGCTACCTTGCCAAAAGAATCGTCCTTCAGCTCCCATTGTCCCTCTATCCTTCACCTGTCCTCAAATCCATTGATCCACCTTTTCCTGCCTGGGGGCATTATTATACTTTGCTCTTTGGCAAGTGTTTTTCCAGGGTTCGGTGCCAGCACCCGCCTGGTATTTATTTTGGCATTGCTGTCACCCTGCAGTACACTCTCCCAAGGTCATAGAAAAAGTGGGCTGGCGAAGGCAAGGGGGCAGCGGTTGCAGGGACATGGACCTTGCAAGAGAAGATTCTTTTTCAAGCCACTTGGGTGCCTACCTCTCCTGGATAGATGATCCACACAGCTCCAAGCCCTAAGCCCAGAATGTCACTCAGGAGACTTGAGAAGGCAACAGAGCCACAGAAAACCACACTGTGGGCATCCTTCTGACTCAGTCTCGTACACTCTCTGCAGGCTCCTGTGGACTGGGAGCCTCACCTGTTTACATTCCTGCTGCTTGGGACACTTCTCCCAAAACTAGCCCTGGAAAATTAAAATTAAAGTGAATCATACATACAACAAGTGCACACACAGGCAAAATAGATACACAACATACATATACCAAACACACGGACCCAACACAGACACACATGCACACATCCTCAGACACAGCACATGCACACACCTCACACCCCTCATACACTCTTACACCAAAACCCTCAGGCTGCCAGCCCCTCTCCCTCTCCCTGCCTCCCAGGCAGATGCCACATCCTGTCCTGGCTGACACTGCAGTGTTTACATCTAATGCCTCCCCTCCTCTCCATACCCATTGTCCTTGAACAATATCAGACCCTTAATCTCCCTTAATCTCCTCCTTCCATTCTTCCCCCTTACCATACAAGCTAATTAACCTCCATCAGAACTAGAGGTGGGAACCCTGCCACACCCATCTCTCAGACACAAGTGCCCAGGAAATCCTAAAGGTCACTTGGGAAATCAGGGGCAGGGCTGGAATTCAAACCTGGGGACCCTAACCCTAGAGCCTGTTATGTTGCCTCACCCATGGGGTCCTGGCCTAACCATGCTGAACTCACAGCCACAGCTCCATTCTTCTTCCTGCCTCTCAAAATCGCTATTCCCAAGCTCCCCTGAAAGGATGGACAGGAAGCTCCCTGACTTTGCTTTGCTCCCTACCTGGGAGCCCCCATTCACCACTCAGGAGCTTCTCAATGCACAGTCTACTCCCCTGTGACAGTTAAGAGACCACCTCACCCACCCCCCATAAGATCAGCTGTGCAGCACTGGACCCACAGCATCGGCCCTGGGCAGGCAGGCAGGCAGCCAGAGGGCTAGGAGCACACCAGGGGCTGGGGAGAGATGAGGACAGGAGCCTAAGGTCAGTTTCAGATCTTGCTATGAACAAATGCTATCGACCACTGCCAGGGAATCACCTAACCCTTCAGTGGGACCCTGCTTATTCTGCCAGTCCTTACACACACTCTCTCTCTCTCTCTCTCTCTCTCTCTCTCTCGCTACCCCAGTACTTCCATCTTAATTAGACTCCAGAGACTTTTTAAACCATGACAAAAGTAACTGACTACAGACCTCCTGTCATGTAGGAGATTGACAGCTTTCATCCAGGGACAGATGTTTTTCATTTATTTTGTTTTGTTTGGGGTTTTGTCTCTGTTTTTCTTTCTTTCTGTCTCTTCCTTTCTTCCTTTCTTCCTTTCTTCTTTTCTTCCTTTCTTCCTTTCTTTCTTTCTTTCTTTCTTTCTTACAAATACATCCTGAGCACCTCTGGATGGCCTTTGCTGGAGAGGACTGAGGTTCTCCTAGGCAACAGGAGACTGAGGAGAACTAAACTAACTGGTGTGCAGACCAGTGCCTGGCAGGTGGTAAGCACTCAATAAATACTTGTTTTGTAAATGAATGAGTGTCCTCAAAAAGTGAAAGAAATTAAGAAAGGGGCCTGAGGTGACAGACAATAGCCAGGAGACAGTCCAGAGAGAGAAGCCTCGTGGGAGGATGAGAGGCCTGAGAGGAGTGGATAGTGAGAAATTCTGTCAGCCATGGCCAATAAACTTAGGCTGTGAGTGATTAATAGTCAATACAAAATTGTTTGTCATGCTGTGATGTCAACCCAAGCCTTCAGCCAGAACTTGTCTCCCACAACAGGGGGGACTGAGAGAAAGGAGACTAAGTCTGGTATGGGGGCAGTGGGGATTTAAAGCTGACAGAATAGCTGCAGAGAACAAGGTACTAATGAGAATGGCAGTGGTGCAGGAAGAGGAAATCAGGGCGAGATGATCATTCAAAGCCCCCAGGGATCTGCAGATATTTGGGAAGAGTGGGCTGGACTTCTCCTATATGTGATTTTTCATGTATTAAAAAGAGAGATTAAAGAAGATTAGAGGACAAGGAGACTCCTAGACTTGAGATAGATAAATTATAAATATACAGCCACAGCATACACCCATACAGAAAAGCTACGTACTTACAGCAAGATGTAAAGCCAGAGTAAGGAACTCACCCAGCTCCACTAGGCACAACACACTCTGCTACACACCAGACAGGCACATTCCTTCCCTCCTCCCTGCTGTCTAATGGGTGTGGATGGAATGATATCCACCTAAGCCCCCTCCCCTCTATCTCTGATTCATGAATGAAACTGAATCCCTCCATGCATCCAGCTGGCCCATTCCTTGTGACTCCCTCAGAACAGAAAGAGGGGGAGGGAATGGAATCCTACTCCAGAGAAAACCAGAGGGAATCCAGCAGGGATTGTGGCCATTTAGGACATTTCAGGACACAATGACCTCCTGAGTTCCTGGAATCTCAGCAGGGAACAGGAGCCCTTGTGTCCTTCATACCCCACTGGGCAATTCTTTTCTCTCCAACCCCAGCTCACATGTGAACTAACAGGAACATAAAAATTGTATCTGTCCAAGTCATTTCCATAAAGGAATTGGCAACTCCTTTATCTGGGCTTGACTCCCTGGGTGCCCCCAGGGATTAAGGGGTGGGTCAGAAGGACCGGAGGTTGGCAAGGACCCAGCCCTAACTCAGGCCCCATCAGTTCTTTGGAACTGTCTCCAATTGCCAAGAGCACATAAAGACAGAGAGCAAACAGGTGACTCTCTTTTCTCCTATTTAGGACTCTGTCTTATAACAGCCTCCCTTAAAAGAAATCATCCCACTCTTCAGACAACAACTTCCACCTCACATCTATGTTGTTCTTCACTTAAAATCAGTACCACTAAGCTCCTTTATCCTGGCTTTGCCCTTCCCCTTCTACATCCCAGATTCACAATGAGCAGCCTCTACCAGAGGCCTGCACTTCTACCTGCCCTCATTTCCATCACTGCCACACAGGCTTCTTCTTTCAGGAAGCCCCCTAAAATTCATTGCTTCCCTCACAATTTCCCAGGATCTAATGATGCCTCAGCTCCCCATTCCTCTGGGACAAAGAAGTTTAGCTTTCACTAAATATGTCAGTGGCCTTGCTAAAACCAAGTCCAAGACATGAGATGGCAAGGTGAGAAGCTCAGTTTTGTCACAAATAAACCAGAACTCCTAAGTGGCCATTAGCCTCCTCAAACTAGTCACTCTAAGAGCCAAAGCACTTGTTCCAAAAAAGCAGCCATTGCTCCAAAAATATTTGTAGGGCCTCCCTTTTATAATAACTTTTAGAATCTTTTTAGCAGGCCATGCAAACCAGAAAGGCTTGCATGGTGTAGCCAAGCCCTGTTTTCAATTGAAATCTCTCTCCTCTTATTCCTTACCATTAAATGGCAATGGCATTTGACTGTTTCCAAACATCAACTCAGCCTTTATAGGTCCATAATGTGTTACTCCAAGACAATTGAAATCCTGAGACATTCATCTAAGATGTTTTTCTGGTAAATACACATAAAACTCAGCCTCTTTGCCTTCTGGGCATGCCCAGTGACCTTGACCAAGGTGACTGGTTGGCTTGTGTCCACTCAGGGAAACAGCCTCCACTGCAGTGCCTATAGGTGCTTGATAGAAAGACTGTGAAGTCAAAGTGCTGGGTATGAGATGGCTCGTGTAATAACAATTAATATCAGTGTCTTGGATATGCAAAGTATCTCCTCCATCAGATGAGGAGCTTCTAGAAGGATCTAGGTCATTCTCTCCTACAGGATTCCACATTCTCTACCCTCTGCTGTCTAGGACAGGTCCTTGCACGCAGTGTAAGGACTAGAGAAAGGACATGCAGGACACGGGGACAGTGAGGCATGTAACCATCAGACCATCCACCAGTCCTCTGCTGAGGGCAGCCTCCCAGCCCCACTACTCACAAAGGGGTATGTTTTTGTTGTTGTGTGTGTGTGTGTGTGTGTGTGTGTGTTTGGTTTTTTGTTTTTTGGTTTTTTGTTTTGTTTTGTTTTTGAAAAGGAGTCTCGTTCTGTCACCCAGACTGGAGTGCAATGGTGTGGTCTCAGCTCACTGCAACCTCCACCTCCTAGGATCAAGCGATTCTCCTGCCTCAGCCTCCCAAGTAGCTGGGATGACAGGCAAATGCCACCATGCCCGGCTAATTTTTTGTATTTTTGGTAGAGACAGGGTTCCAGCACTTTGAGAGGCTGAGGCAGGCAGATCACCTGAGGTCAGGAGTTCAAGACCAGCCTGGCCAACAAAGGAGTATGTTTTTAACCATCTCATTCTATGCCTGTCCCTCTAACCCCATTTGGGACTGATATTGAACTTGGGCCACTTTTTTTAAATTAATGAAAAAGTATTGACCAAACAGGCCCCTCTCCTTCCCCTTCATCCCTGTTAAGCGTATTCCCCTTCAACTCCTCAGCTTCAGGAGGAGAGAAAGGCAAGCAGGGCTGGAGCTAGAGAGGTAATTTCTTGCTGCAAGTTCTGAGTTGGGAACTCTGAGGGCTAATTTCCATCTGAGAAAAGGCTGGTGCTCAGTAGGACTTGCCCTATTGTGTTTTCAGGGATCTAACAAGACTGACTTTGGAGACTGAGAATGGAGTACCCACCTCTGCCTGTATTCCACCAGTGCACACACACACCCCACCTCCACTTCCCCTCAGATTCCTCCACTCCTGCCAAGATCATGCTACCCTGTTAGCCATTCACACTGAATCCCATGGGCATGCCACCCTCTCCCTCGGCCTTAATCCCCACGTTCAGCCAAGGGCCAGATCTTGTCCTTACAGACACTGCTGTGTTTATTCAACACACAACCTTTTCTCTAGCCCCACTGTTCCTAAACTACCATCCCTCTCTTCTAGGGACTTCTTAGCACAGGTTACATTGATCTCAAAATCTTACATTAAGTTCAGTTTCATTCCTAGGCTGTAAAGTTTTTGAGGCGGGGAATCTTACTAAACCAATTTCTCTGACTCCAGTGCCCAGCAGCTGGAGGGGGAGCCACAGGAAACAGCGTTAGGTGGGGATGAACAGAAAATGTAGCTGGGACTTCATTTGTCTAGCAGGTACTAGGTATCCGAGAACCAGACCACACACCCGCCTCTTGTCTAGCCTGTGTTGGGAGGAGGAAAAAAGATGAGGTTTATAATGAGCTTGAGAGTAAAGTTTCAAGAATAGACCTTAATAACCAAAACACCAGAAAGTCATGGGATCTTCCCAGTGTACCATTAAAAAACAGGAAAGGAAGATTTGACCAGAGCATTCCTGGAGGCAACGATTGCAGGAAAAATGAAACCATGATATATTTACCCCACCGAGTTCAAACTGCTCCACAAACTAGTTACAGTTGTTTACAAAAATCAAATCAACCCACAAAAGACAAAGATTTGCCCATGTTGACTCTTGAAGGATCTTCTGAAGCATCTAGTAAAACTTCAGCTCCATTGCTTTCCAGTTACATATCCCCCACGAGGCCAAGCTGAAGAGCCAAGGGCATCAGGGGAGTGAAGCAGCTTGGCAGAGACCAGTCACGTCAATCACAGCAGTCATGCTAAGACGGCTCTCGTAGACACAACCTGTCTACATCTGGACCTCAATGAGTCAGACTCATTTTCTCCTTTTTGGAGTCTCTATTACCCCTTCCACTCCCAGGTAAGGTCTGCACGGGAGAAGGCAGAAGAATGGGGAAAGCTGTTCAGGAAAGTCTAATGGGTTGAGGATATCCAACTTTGCAAATAGATGGATATTTATCAGCTCTAAGAGGACTTAGTGGAGAAGAGGCTTTCGACAGGACGCGTGAGAGGGGAGGAGTCTTCTTTCTGACAGGCTACAAAGAGTATCCACCCAACAGGCACATTCAATTTCCTCCTTTCCCTTACATTTTAAAATAACATTGCATCTGAGACCTAATGTATACAATAGGGAGAAATGCCACAGAACACATGCCCTTATGTCTCAAATCTCCATTTCTGTGAATCGTTTACCATTAATTCTTGAGGTCAGGAGTGAGGCAACAAGAAGAACGGCAAATGATAAGTAACGATGTTTAGAAAGACCCTGCTTTGTGGCGGTTTTGTGTTGGTGTCAGAGATCTGATTTCCTCTTAGAAAAGACACGCAATTCCAAAGTTTGCAACGACTGGTTCGAAGGCTCTGCTGCTGGAGATTGTTGGGGTCCTGGGTTCAGAGTTCTTCTCTTTGCCCACCCATCCGTACCTATACACACACGGACACACACATTAACACATACAAACACACACACTCGCACAAACCAGTGTATTCCTAGACTCAAGCCCTCAGACATGCAGGACCTACCCATTTCCCCCACTTCTCTCATCTAATCAACTCCAAAGCCCATGCAACCTCTGAATATTTATCCAGCACATGCCCTTTACACACTGACCCTAAAGTACATCAGATCCTCATTCTCTCTCTTTTGGGAGATCCCCCATAAGAAGCCAGAGAAATCACAAATTCTTTATATCAATTTTAATGCTGACTATGAATCCTTTAAGAATAGGAACCTGCACATTTCCCCCTCCGTAATCGGTGCCTGAAAAAAATTACCTAAAGGATAAATAGGGCCCAAGTCTAGCAATCCTGTCCCATCTCCTGCTATCTCCTCCACCGCATTCTACCCCAACACTGCCAGGAATCTCCTCCTGAACACTCTCAATTACAGAACCAGTTGACTCCTAGGCCTTGCAATTCCTGATCACTTTATTTCCACTTCGTGGTGAGATCAGTGTCTCCTGCAGGCCTACTGGACCTTCCTCCCTGTCTCCCAGCCCCTACAAGATGCAGCCTTTGAGATAGGGCAGGGCTGCTCACCAACAAGCCAGGAAAGGTGTCTTAATCATGAGGCCTGTCCTAGAGAACCTCATACAGCACACTCCACAGGGTGCCAGGGAAGCCCACAGCCAAAATTCCTTGCCCACACTGGAAAGGACTGGGGGAATTCAGAGAACTTCAGGAAAAGCGGTAGGTAGAAAGAAATTCCCAATTTGAGCTTTAAACGATGAGTAGATTTAGACACGCTGTGAAAATAAGACAAAAGTTCTCAGGACAACAACATGGGAAAAGTTATTAACTAATGAAAAACTTGATCCACTGAGAAATTTTCAAAAAAAAATCTTGTATCAAAGGCATGAAGTCCAAATGAGATTGAGGAGAGGGAAAAAAACTAACAGCGTAGGTGGGGCTAGATCAGAAAAGGTCATGTTTGCTCTGCTAAATATCAGAGTTTTATCCCTAAGAGCAATTAGGAGGCTTTGGAACGTTTTAAGCAGGGAGTGACAGGATCATATTTGCATTTTAAAAACCATTCTGGCAGGCATCCTAACAGGTGTGAGGTGATAGCTCACTGTGGTTCTGACTTTCATTTCCCTGATAATTAGAGCACCTTTTCATACAGCTTTTGACCATTTGTATGTCTTCTTTGAAGACATCTCTATTCAAGTCTTTTGCCCATTTTTTAATAGGGCTTTGTTTTCCTGCTATTGAGGTGTAGGAGTTCCTTATATATTTTGGATGTTAACCTCTTACTAGGTATATGGTTTGCAAATATTCTCTTCCACACCAGAGATTGCTGTTTTACTCTGTTGGTTGTTTCCTTTGCTGTGCAGCAGCTTTTTAGTTTGATAAAGCCCCACTTGTCTATTTTTTACTTTTGCTGACTGCACTTTTGGTGTCATATCCAATAAACCATTGCCAAGACTAATACCAAGAAGCTTTTTCCCTATGTTGTTTTCTAGGAGCTTTATAGTTTCAGGGTCTTACATTTAAATCTTTAATCCAGTCTAGGGGGGTTTTGGGAATGATGTAAGATAAGGATCCAATATTCTTTTGCACGTTTTTATCCAGTTTTTCACACCATTTGTTGAAGAGACTATCCTTTATATTATTATTGTTTTAGGCAATATCATAAATGAGATTGATTTCTTAATTTCCTTTTTTGATAGCTCATTGTTACTGTATAGAAAGGAAACTGATTTTGGTGTGGTCATTTTTGTATCCTGCGACTTTATTAAATTTGTTTATTAGTTCTAATAGGTTTTTTTTTTTTTTTTTAGATGGAGTCTTGCTCTGTCACCAGGCTGCAGTACAGTGGCGCAATCTCAGCTCACTGCAACCTCCAACTCCCTGGTTCAAGCGATTCTCCTGCCTCAGCCTCCCGAGTAGCCAGGATTATAAGCACGCACCACCACATCCAGCTAATTTTTGTATTCTTAGTAGAGATGGAGTTTCACCATGTTGACCAGGATGGTCTCAGTCTCCTGACCTCGTGGTCCAACCACCTCAGCCTCCCAGCGTGCTGAGATTACAGGCATAAGCCACCGCGCCCAGCCTCTAACAGGTTTTTGTTTTGTTTTTTTTTTTGTGGATCCTTTCAGGTTTCTCATCCTTCCCCTGAGTAGAGAGACACGTTGGCTAGAGAAATGTTGTAAAATTGATAGGCAATGATAAGTGCCCAGTGTAGACTTGTAGTAATCAATTTAAACTAAGACCAACTAGCATATGATTTTCTCCAACAATGGTCAGCTGAAGAAGGCAGGAGTGGGACAGTTATGTATGTGCTTAAGGACTCTGTGACAGACTTCTTTCCATTTAAACTAATATATGATCAATTTTACACAAACTGCATTTTAAAAATATATCCATGAAAACAACACTGGACCATCTCCCATACCCTGAGTGTCCATGAACAATCCTTTGTACCCTTCCCAGATTATTGCAGACCCACTCTCTAGGGAGATGTCAGCCTTGCCGAAAGTCTTCATATGATACTTTAACAATTTGGGTTTTATTTTGTTGGTTGCTTGGATGGTTTTGTTTTGTTGTTGTTTTTCAAGATGGCATCTCGCACTGTTGCCCAGGCAGGAGTGCAGTGGCATGATCTTGGTTCACTGCAACCTCCACCTCCCTGTTCAAGCGATTCTCATGCCTTAGCCTCCTGAGTAGCTGGGACTACAGGCGCCCGCCACTACACCTGGCTAATTGTTTGTATCTTTAGTAGAGACGAGGTTCCACCATGTTGGACAGGCTGGTCTCGAACTCCTGACCTCAGTTGGTCCACCCGCCTCAGCCTCCAAAAGTGCTGGGACTACAGGTACTTTAACAATGTGTATGACAGTCAAATCATTCTTAAAAAATAAGTCAAATGTTTTAAATATTTGAGTCCATTGAAAGATCAGTATGTGATTCAAACTATGATCCAAAAACTCAAAAAGTCAGGGAAGGTTGAGATTATTGCCTGACACTTTGTGAAATAGAACAATGAAGCTTTGTTTCTGAATTCTCCATCCCTTTTGAGTTCTATAAAGCATGGATTCTGGCAACAGAAGTTCCAAAAATCCTGCCTTGACTTCTCCCTCTTTAGAGGGGTAAGACCTGACTACAAAGGGATACGTTTGTCACCGGAAGTTTCACTGACGTTTTCCTCCTTTTCTGAACAGTAAGATTCAGACAGCCATGCCCTGGAGCCACAAGGCCAGCTCAGAGCTCTAGTTTTAGGGACCTGAGTGGACTATCTCTGACAAAGAATCATTTCAAGGGATTAAACATTCTGATGTATTGATTCTGATGACTGGATAATATCCTAGAGGTCCCAGAAATTGTCAGGCAATGTGATTAAACATCTCTCACCTAAAGAGTTCATGGTGGACTATTTCTAGAAGACCATTAATTCCCAACACTTTCAGAGAGAGAATACAGAAGATAACAGAATAATGATCACTTAATATATTTGAGTAAATTTTAGTATAATTCAAGTACAATTGTTGAAATTTCTAGAATGTAATATAATAGACACAGCCTGCTTCAAAACCATACATTAGAAAATAACATCAGTAGAATAATTACTCTGGGTATAAACTCATAGATTGTAATCTGTTTCTCAGTCATATCTGTCTGTAACACCATGTCACCAGTTTTATTCTGAAGAACATTCTTTTCAATATGATCTTGGGTTTTCTTTTTTTGTTATTTTCTTTTCTTAAGAAACCACCAGGCGCGGTGGTTCACGCTTGTAATCCCAGCACTTTGGGAGGCCAAGGTGGAGGTATCACGAGATCAGGAGTTAGAGACCAGCCTGACTAACATGGTGAAACCCCCTCTCTACTGAAAATACAAAAATTAGTCGGGCGTGGTGGTGGGCACCTGTAATCCCAGCTACACAGGAGGCTGAGGCAGGAGAATCGCTTGAACCTGGAAGGCGGAGGTTGCAGTGAGCTGATACCGCGTCATTGCACTCCAGCCCAGGTGACGGTGCGAGACTCCATCTCAAAGGAAAGAAAGAAAGAAAGAGAGAGAGAAAGAGAGAAAGAAAGAAGAAACAGGGTCTTGCTCTGTCACCCAGGCTGCAGTGCAGTGGCACAATCTTAGCTCACTGTCCCACCATCTCGAGGGATCTTCCCACCAAGTAGCTAGGACTACAGGTAATACACCCCCGCACCAGGAAAATTTTTTAATTTTTTGTAGAGACAGGGGTCTTGCCGTCTTGCCAAGGCTGGTCTCGAACTTCTGGGCTCAAGTGATTCTTCTGCCTCGGCTTCCCAAAATGCTGGGATTACAGGCGTGAGCCACTGCGCCTGGTCTTATATTTTATTAAAATTGCCAATAACCTTTGCCAAAGTTGTGTTTTATTATTTAAAAATTTAAACTTGTTGACATCGTCAATTAACTCTTTTCTGCAGATCATAATATTTTAGGTGAGAAAATACTCTGTACACGGTTGCTGAAGTATGTGGCAAACAAAAAATTCTGCCAGAAAGAATATTCCAAAGTTTTTCTCATTGAAATGTGTAAAGATTTTTACCCGAGATATTTTCACAGATACTATCTTTTTATCCTGTTCAGAGTAGCATTGCTTAACAAATATTTTTAAAAGACAAGATGAATTGGTAAGTTATCTTTGTTTATGGTTCTTTGAATGCTTCACCAGATTTAGATGCTGAAAAATCACAGGCCTCAATTTCACCAAGTTCCAGAATAGAGTATCAATATATTCATTTAAGTATAGAAGCTCTATCAAAAGATTCTTCCCACAAGGTTGAGATAGTCTAAAATCTCAAGATTAAACCTTGTAAACTGTTTGAGTACTCGTCATTTAATTTGTTCTGTTGTTCGCTTGCTTTTGTGCAGATAAATTTCACTGTCTTTTTGTTTGCAAGCTTTGTTTTCAATCATTGAAATTTACTGAAAGATTCCAGTGGTGAAGTTTTCAGCACTGCAGTTGAATATTTTGATTAAAGATTTACAATGATTCTTAAACAAAATACACTCAACAATTCACAGATTAATGTCCATGAATATATAACAATAGTTATTCCGCTAATTTTTTAAACTCTAATATCATTGTAAAACAGGTTGACTGATATCAGCTTCCTCACAAATTACATATATATACAAACACATACATATATACAAAATATATTAAATATACACACTTCACATATATGTATATATAATACATGCATACATATACACATATATTTATAAATTTTGATAATTATCACACTATATTTGGATTGGTAGAATATTATCATTTACGTGGCCTCAATTCTAAATTACATGTGTACCACAAGTACACACCATGGGTACTTTCTACTCCATTTATTTTTTATTTTAAAATATTTACCACATATTATGGCATACCAAAAACCTTGTTCACATTATCATCACAAAAACAGATAATTTTATCTTCAAAATTAAACCTTTTAACTAAATTTACAATAGCATTAACAACAATGTCAAATGAACTTCCAAAAGCTTTACTTTGAATCCAGGACTTGGCTGCAAAAAAAAAAAAAAAAAATAGAATCATTACTAGAATTAACTGATTTTCTACCTAAAACACTTGAGGTCACTGATATAAAATCGTCATTTTTTAACTATTTGCAAAGTTTATTTATTAATGGAGCTAATAAATTAACAGCTATAAGTTCACATTTCATACATGCTCAAGAAAACTCAGAAATTCAAAATTGTAAAAATTATTTAGAATAGCCATCTGATCTAAGCAAAACGTTGTGCTTCTGTAGAGTAATACAAAAATGTGACTTCAGCAGCTGCAGGTATTAAATCATTGTTGCCTTCTCAAATAACTACCAACTGCGAGTTGATGCTAAATACTTCTTTAGCAAACTTGTGCTTTCTGGCTTTCATGTGGTCAGTGATAGCACTATGGTCTCCATAGTGGATGGTAAATATCAACATTTTGTACCAGTTTTATATTCATCAAAAGCTTTCTCTAAAAAATGAATATTGAGTACTTAATTTTTGTTTTTTTTAGTTCATTGCTGCCAAAAGTGTTCACAATTTAAAAAGCAATACCAAACAATAAAATAAGTAAATGAAAGTTGTACCATATAATGAATGACAAAAACCACTGTAGCAAGGGCAAGCAGGCTATTTTCTGTAGGTCTATTGTGTAACTGATCAGCCTGTTTTTTACATATATCTCACATAATTTCCCAAGTTTCCCGCTGGCTCTATCAACCTATGCCCTGATATACTGCACATTTCCCAGCTCATTTTACAGGCCATTGAACTGGAAGGCACACCAAGTGGTTGGCAGGGGAGCAATATCAAATACTTCTCCCACCACCTCCAAGACCTGAACGTGAACACTGTCTCTTATTGTCCCAATATGTACACTATTTTCATCAGGGAGTGCCCTGCATGCTGTCCTTGAAAGGAGGGTGTTAGTCAAGTTGCACCTAGAAAAGACAAGAAGAAGAAAGAAAAGTTATCTCTAGTTGTATTCCAGATTTAACTATGCATGAAAGTAGTTCTCACTACAAGACCAGACTATGGCAGAAATTCAAAGGGAAAGCCTACCAAAACGTGTCAGTTTATTTTTATGTAACCATTAATAATAATAACACCTGGTTAAAGTATAAAAATCCAGTCACAATGCTTACCCAGACCAGACACTTGGGGAGGGGGGCAAACAGCCCTAAACTGGGACTGTCCCAGACAAAACAGGACATATGGCCACCCTACCCTACTCAATATCCATGTTAAGTATTTTATAATGCCTGCTTTCACCACGTGAAATATAAAACCTTACAAATTCCCCAACTCTTAAAAATATTATTCAAGTACGGGGTATTTGTTAAGAATGTATCCAAAGTGAGTAAGATGCCCAAGCAGGATTGCATCAGCAGAGCTCAAATAGTAGTCCTCCGTTTCACTGATTAACCTTCTACACTGAGTTATACTGATACTGGTCTCTAGGGGAAGAAGCTCCCTCTTCACTCATTTTCCAGGAGGGGAAATGCTTGGTTGATTGGTCAGATTCTAGACCATCATTAGGCCATGTTTTCTAGTTGAGGACCAGGGCAGAATAAATGTGCCTGTGTACATGAAAACCTCTCTATGACTCATTTTCCTTTGACACTGATGGTGTGAATTTCACCTTTCCTGAGTGACAAGTTCCAAGATTTAATCTTAAGCTTAACAAATGGAACAATTTAGGACTCTAAACCACACAAAATGTATTTCCCATGTGGCCCAATTAAGCTTCCTAAACTTCTATACTATGCTTTAGGACCAAAGATTCAGACAAATAATTTAATCAATCCAACAAAAAACATATTTAATGCTTCTTATGCCAGCCATGCTCCAGATGCCAGGAAATCAACATTGAACAAGACAATCTTGGTCTTGTTGGAGGAAACAAGGGTGACAAAGGTTAGAAAAATAAATTTCTTAGTACATCTTAGAATAATAAGCTCTGTGATAGTCTATTAGAGGGTGCAATGAAGTCTATTAGAACTATGTATGCCTAATCAAAAATTTCAGGATAGAAGATTCCCAGAGAAAGTGATATAAAATGAAAAATTACTCAAATATGAGTATTGGAGGTAAAAAGGAAGACAATGTTTCAGAAAGAAGGATCAGCATGTGCAAAATCCCAGAGATAAGCGCAAACAAAGTGTGCTCAAGGAACTCAAAGAAAAATGCATGGCTAGGACATAAACTAACAGGTGAAATGTGGAAGAGGTGGTACGAAGAGGCCAGATCATGAAAGACCTCAAAAGCCTTGTTTAACTGATATTTTTTAAAGGTCCAGGAGAAATTAAAGTGCAAGAAAGAGTAGCGATAATCAACAGAGCAATATTCCTGAGAAGGCAGGAGGAGACAGGAGTCAGATCTTAGATGAAGGGTTAAGTTTTAGGCAAGAGAAAGAAAAACTCTCACATAGTTACTGTAAAAAAGAAGGAAAAGGTGGACACAAGTACATGAAAGGTTATAGATATATTGGTAGGAAATAAAGGGAATTTGTGCCAAAACACTTATATTTTCTCTGTGTGGCTGATGAGGTCACTATGTGTGTGTGAGGCAGGATGTAGTGGCATGGGTGGCATACAGAGCTAGAGGAAGACCCAAAATTCTTTCTATGGAGAAGTAGAAACAGCACTAACTAGGGAAACGTTGTAGGTTTGCTTGGAAAGAGTTGAGGGCCTAGTCAAGGTTACAAACCACAAGTTTATAATGTATAATCTTTTTGGTTTTATATCCTTTTTTCCCTAAAAGTGCTCAATAGCCCTGGAATAGGACAGAGAGAGTAGATAGCTAGATTCATTAAGGCTCAGAATTTACCAAACTTTGTAAAAATGAAGCCAGGAAGTAACACAGATTGGCAAAAAACTTCTCTAAGTGGTAGACCATGTCATTTAACCTGGAAAGGAAAGAACGTGAAGACTGGAGTAGGCATACAGGATGAAAAAGAGAAAATCAAATAGTCAGGGAACTGAAGTTTGAAAAATAGATATAGAAGAAGTATCAGAATGAAAGACTTGGAAGGATAGGTGATATGTGGTGAGGGTGTGGGTGTTTTCAGAATTGGAGTAACTCTAAGAAATGACCAGGGCCACAGATTGACCATGGGAGATGGGGTAAAAGTTATGATAAGGTAAATTCCTACTTTTACCCCAACTTCCATGGTTCCCTAGATCCCAGATTTCTGGGTAAGTCATGGTCATGATCCATGAAGTTGTCCAGCAGCTTAAAACAAAAAGGAAGACCACCACTCAGGAGTCAGTCTTCCATGAAGGAAGACGGGTGACTGGGAGCCCAGCAGGTGAAACAATGAGGAGGGGTAGCCAGATGACCCAAGACTTCTCCGAGGAGGAGGTATTAGTGATATGACTGGATGGACACTGCAGTGGAGTCTACAGTGATCCACATGTCTGTGAATTCCACTGCCCAACCTGAGAAGCATGGCTGTGGGAATGAGTGGGCTGCACTTCAGAAGAGACTCAGGGAGAACCATGTTTTCCTACTGGGATTGCATTACTTAATTTAGTTAATTTCTGCTTTTATATCTATTAATGCCCTCTTCTATTTTTCACATTGTTTGATTAGACATTTTCTAGTTTCTAAACTCGAATTTATTTTTGCTACATATTCTTTTCTCATAAAATACTTAACACCAGGGATCCTGTAAGAACAGCTGGCTGCAAATGAAGGTGCGCAGCGTTCACATATCCATTTCCAAAACAATCATCACTTAAGGCTCTGTTTTCCTTTTGCCTAAGAAGGATTGTTCTTTTTCCCCAGGGACTCATTTTTTAAACTACTATGATTTGCCTTTCATTTTTAATGTCTAACTTGTATTATATGGTGGTAAGGAAAAGTGGCCTTTACAATTTCTTCTTCGGAGAATGGATTGAGGTATTCTTTGATACCTAGTATTTAATCGATTTTGTAAAACCACGCAGGTATTGAAAAAATGTTTATTCTTTTCATTGGCTATAACATTCAAGCAAGTTTGTCAATTGTGTTACTCAAATGTTCTGTATGGAAAATTATATTTTGTCCACATAAACTGTCACTTTCCGAGACTTACAGATCGATGTCCCCTACAGAGAGTGTGGCTCTGTCAGGTAGTCCTCACAGTCATCAGAGTTTTTGCTTTGTTTCAATGCCAGTGTGATGCATAAAAGTTTGTAACTGTTGTATCTTCTCAGTGAATTTTACCGTTTTTAAACATATGCCATTTAAAACAGCACTTCATGTTCTCTTTAATTATTTTGGCCTTGTGTTCTATTTTGCCAGATAATGTTGCTATTCCATTTACCTAACGTTTCTCTCTCCATCTCTTTATTTTCAATGTTTGTGTGTCACTTTATTTCTGGTGTGTCTATTATAAAAGAAATCTATGACTGCAGTTCACCTTCTAACCCTGCCATTTATTTATTCTTTTCTTGTTCTTTGTTTCCTTCTGAATCTCTGCTGGATTGATCAAGTTCTTTGTTGTTGTTGCTCTTTTTTTACTCTGCCATGTTAAAAGATTTATAAATCAGTTAGAATTCAGTTCAGCTGCATGGAATAGAAACTCCAAAATAAGCAGCTTAAAGACATAAGCTTCTCCCCAGACCCTAAGTAAAAGAAGACTAGAGAAAGGCAGCCTAGGACTCCTGGTAGGAGGCCCCGCTGTCTTCAGGAATCCAGCCACCTTTTTTCTTTTGGCCCCATCATTGTCAAGGACATAAGGACACGACTTCTGTTCTCAAGGCCATAAGGCAGTTGCGATGGCTCCAGCCAACCCGTCCAATTTCCAAACAGTGGGAAGAAAGAAGGGAAATGGGCACAAAAACACGTGTCAGCTGAGTCAGCTCCTTTTAAGAAATCTTTGCTCATATTTCACACAGTACTTCCATTTACATTCAGTCAAGTGGCCACTACTAACCGCAACTGTGGCTGGGAATGTTATCTTTTAACTAGACACATTACCCCATAACTAAAATTAGAATTCTATTACTTAGAAAGAAAGCAAGAATGGATATTGAGTAGGCCAGTAACATCACCACCATCATCTACATACTATACACATTCTATAAAATTTGTAAGTTTCTAACAAACCTATTTAAATCAATGCTTGTATCAGTATCAACAACTAATAACCAGACTTTACTTTCCTCAAAAAATGAGACCTGTATCATGTATAATTTATCCCTCTTTCCCTATCTTGTAAGACTTTAATAGTATCTATAACTTTATTTCAGATATTGTTGATTTTTGTTATTAATATAACATAACTGTGGTATTTTATGTATTATTTTATATATAATCATATAATTATACAAACAATATAATTATTTTATTATATAATAGATGTATTTCTATTTTAGGATTTCTTAGCAATGGTTTTAAACACAATGATAATAACAAGAATTTTTTAGATTTAACTATACATTTTGTTTCTCTGTTTACCCCTCTTTCTTGTATATCCTGTTCTTTCTTGAAATTGTATTGTTTGTAGACCAGATTTTCCAAAATGGAGCATGAGTGATATATTTTCATAGTTCTTTATTTTGGCCTCGTATTTGACTGGCTATATAAGTCTAGTTATAACTTGGCAGGCTCTAATCCATTGTCCATTAATTTTCTGGAGCAGGCCAGAAACCTGGTGCTAATCTTATTTGCATTCCTTTGCAAGTGACTTTTTTCTCTGAAAATTATAAGATTTTTTAAACCTCTGAAATCCAGAAATTTCACTCAGAAGAATTTAGGTGTGGGTGTCTTTCAGAATTCCTATCTAGCACTTAGTGTATGTTTAGATCTAAAGTCTTGAAGATATCTTGCTATCAGGGAAACTTCTATTATTTCTTTGACCCTGTCTCTCCCACCTGTTTTCTTCTCTTTCACTTCTCTTAAATGAGTATTTGGTCCCCTGGGCATATCCTCCATATCTCTTAACATGAATCCCATAATTTCTATTGTCTTTCTGCCTTCACATTACAAAAAAAAAAAAAAAAACCTTAATTTCTAAATCACTAATTTATTCTTCGACCATGTACTTGCAGTTACTCAGCCCTTCTATTAATTGCTTTCTTCTTATAATCATTTTTTAAAATCATAAGTCTTTTTCCTTCAGTGATTGGCTCTTCTTCATGGAACTCTACCTTAGCTTTATTGATTTAATATCCACTTAATTTTTTAAGCAATTAGCATTTTATCTGAAATGAAAAGGTTTGTTTCATTGTTGATCGGTTATTCTGTTTATTCATCATGGTTCTTCTTTTCTTTTTCTTTTTTTATTTTTATTTTTCCTAACCACTAGGCTACGAGGGAGGTTCTTCTTTTTCCATACTGCTCATTTTCCTTCAATATTTAGTAATTCTTTGTTTTAAATGCAGTACCTTTGGTTCTTCCTCTCTTGGCACTTTGCAATGCCATAGACATCTGGCATAGGTTTCTATATGTCTGTTTCCATGATGAGTCTCTCTCTTTCTCTCTCTCTCTCTCTTTCTCTCATCCTCTCTCATGGAAGGTGTAAGGGGTGAATAGGATGAGGAGGCTGACAGACAGATTTCCCAATAAGGTTGGATGGTGGATGGTGAATGTATGGAAGTGGAGTCAATAGGCAATCCAGTGTCCCTTTGTAAAGAACATTCCTCCTTTCTTTTCCTTTCTCTCTCTGTGACCATCTGAAGGCCCAGAGTTACCACAGGTCGTGCTCAACTCCTTCCTCCATTTGCTCACTCCAGGGCAAACCCTTCAACCAGTCACTCTGTAAACACAAAAAGAGGAGTGGGGAAGACGCAAATGACCAGAGACTGGCAAATAAGCAAATGACACTTCCTAGAACGGAATGGAACAGAAATGGCTGTTCCAGGAAAAGTCATTTGCTTATTTACCTTTATGATTATCCCCTGGGCCAGTTTCACCTTGGCCTTATTGATCCCTGGCTTCAACTTTCTCCAGGGTTCCTTGGGGAAGAGCAGGTCTCATCTCTGCAGTAGCCCTCCGCTGCTTTTCTTTTTGCTTAAGTTTCTCCATCATCTGATTCCAGAAGCTTTCTTTCTCTTTTAGCTTTTTAATTAGAAGAATACTCAGTGTTCATTTATTCACCAAGTATTTATTGAGGCTCATACCTACAGAAGTGAAACTTTTAAACACAGTTACCAAAAGATAGTTCTGAGCCACCATAGGCCTCCTCCCACAGGAGGCTCCTAGCCTGGAGGCAAACAACAGAACACGTGCTCCCCCAGACAGCCTGGGTCCCAAAGGAAGGAAGAAAACAAGGCCCCCTGCTGGCCGCGTCTGCCACGTCTTTTCTTCCAAACTCCACGCTTACTTCAAGTCACTCTTACTTAGAGGTAAAGAGAGACCTCAACTGTTGTGCCTGAAGTTTCCTCAACATGGGAACATTTGGAATGAAGCAAAACTGGTCCCTCCTCTAACGATATACAACAAACAAAAGGTTAGCAAGCAAAGTACTTAAGGAGCTACATCAGAGAGAGAAAGTTTTTTCTAAATAGCAAAAAAAGCCAAAGGACATAAATGATTCATAGGAGAGAAAATACAGAAGACTACTAATCCTATCAAACTCACTGGTAAGCAGAGAAATGCAAATTAAAGTATTACCAACAAAATATCATAAAGCTTTTGCCCAACAAGTTGGCCAAAATTTAAAATATTGACAGTATCTAGTGGTGATCAGGATATGGGAAAGAGGCACTTTCACACACTATTGGTTAAGACATAACTGGAAAAACTTCAAGGAAGACAGTGTCAAAGATCTATCAATATTTTAAATAAACATATTCTTTGAACCAGCAACTCAACCCCTAAGAGTCTATCCTTCAAAATTATTCATACATGCACATAAAACAGCATTATTCCATTTCAGCTTTATTTATAATAGGGGAACATTGGAGACAACCTAACAAATCCATCAATAGGGAAGTGGCTAAATAAAGTGAGTATATTCATCATTAGAAATATTAGGCTATAGTTTTAAAAGAATGAGACACAGCTATACATACTAATAAAATAAGAAAGATATACAAGAGAAAAAGTCAAACTATTAAGACGTAGAGCTTTAAATAGAAATAGAATCCTGTTTTAAATTATAAAATTATAATTAAATTATTATGTCAGTATATTTATAATGCTAAATATGTTAGCATTATAATTATATAATTATAATCCTGTTTTGAATTTTTAAATCAATTTTAAATAAACATATGTATTTATGTTTATAAATTGGTGGGAAAAGATTTGGAAGACTACACAGAAAATTAAAGGTGCTGCTTATAGAGAAGAACCAGTATTCAAACCTTCATGATAACCAAACTCCATCGGCTTACCACCAGTCTCTCAAGCAGTATTCTAATCGTGGGTTTTCTTATCTCCACGACACTATGACTGTTGAAGTCAAGAAGTGAATCCCCAGGGTCAATACACTTCTTGGTAGAATCTCAACAATTCAAAAGGAAGGAAGGAATATCCAACCATCTGCCTCTTGGTCTCAAGTGGACCTTTTAGAATCCCTACTACCTTGACCATATGGATAATTTCCTTCTCAATAAGCCCTCTGGTATATGTGGACATGCACACATGCATTGCACACACACATGTGCACACACACACGTGCACAGTTAGGGCATTTCTCCCTGTTCTAGAAGCCTGACCTGAATCCTGGAAAATCTCAGGCCTTGGGATTGCAGTCTGATTTTCATGACTTTACGGTCAGTGTTTTGCTCTGGGATCATACGGTGCCATTATTTTCCTCACCAATATTTATGATTATGTATCTACTTTGAGACTCACAATATTGAGAATAGCCTAAGGTGAAACCAGTATAATGAAGATGAACTCAATGTCCATTCTCTGTTTTCTGAGAGTGCTTAAGGACCTCACCTTTAATCATACACATGTTTGTAAATTGGTGGGAAAAGATTTGGAAGGATATATAGAAAATTAAACCAGCAACTCAGCCTCTAAGAGTCTATCTTCAAAAATATTCATACATGTACAGAATGTTTTGTTCTCAGAGATACTTTAAATAGTCTAATGTACATGAAAGCACGTTGACTTTGAAATTCTAAATTACTTTGGAAATATTATTATTTTCCCCATGAACTTCCTGCAACACAAACATATATGTTCATGCTGAATTGTATACTACACACACATACACACAACACAACACACACACACACTCTCGCTGTCTCTCTGGCTAGTGTATCCGGTAAGAAAGGCTCAGCAGAGTCTATGACAGACACAAGCAAACAAGTAGAGTAGGGCATGCATCTTTTCAGGCCCAGCGGAGCATGCTTTTAGGAAGTCCTGAGCTGGAATATATTCTACGTCCATATAATATGAAAAAAGTTTTCCTGTCATATAAAACAAAACTACCAGACCTCTACTGGTCCATGAAGATGATAGTATGGATCTCCTATTTGCCATCTTTCAACAATTCTAATGGTACACATGTAACTAACAAGGATGCATAGAAAACAAAAAATATCTCCCCTTTTATTTTAAATTACATGAAATCAATGTGCCAACCTTAATTAGCTCATGCCAAACAAGTTATGTGTCTTACTTAATACAAATATAAAATTTATTATTATTTATAAAATGGGATGCTTTGTAACATAGAACTGAAGATTTCATTAGCCTCTATTATAGAGTCACCTCTGAGCAGATTTTTATTATCATTGTTATACTAGGAATCACTGAATAATTCTTTTAATTATGCAGTTTCAAGGTGGGTAAGTACTCACTCTGCTGAGGAAATGGTGCCATCAGACCTTTTATATGTGGCTGGACAGACCAGTTGATTTATGACCCTCACTAACTACAACAGATCCCTGGAGAAAGTGGGCAAATATGCACAAAAACCAACAAGGCATCTGTAAGGAAAGGAAAGAAGACACTGACCCCTTCTCTCCTGGGATTAAATAGTAATGCACACTCTTCTCCTTGACTGAGGTTATTCCAACAGGGTCTTTGATAGAAAAGGGTACCAGAGGTCTCCAAAAAGGATTTCCCTACACAGGGCCCAGGTTAGGATGTTGCGGGAGCTGATTCCAACCCAACATGCGGCTCTGATCAAAAAGCCAGCAACCCTGGCCTGGTATTGGGTTTTGGGAACAAAGACAGGGCGCGAGATCAATGAAAGAACCTGACCATATTTTTGAAAAATGCTAAGACAGTGCGTGTCAAGTGTGTTCACCACAAAAATAACTATGTGAGGCAATGCACACGTTACTTAGCTAGATTTGGTCATTCCACAGTGTAAATTTACTTCAGAATATCATTTTGTACATGATAAATACACACAATTTTCTTTTAATTTTTTAATTTTTATAATTTAATTTTTTAAAAAGAAAATAAAAGAGCCATGACCTTCAAAACATCATTTTGTACATGATAAATACATACTATTTTATCTGTTAATTTGTTAAAAAGGAAAAAAAAAAACCCCCAAGACCTTGATCCTTGGCACTACCCTGTGCTGGCTCTTCCTCATCACCACACTGGCTGCCTCTCTGATGCAAGAACTTACAGCCAGGCACTCACCTTCTCTGGGATTCATCAGCCTTCCCAACTGCTAAATGTGTGGCCTAACGACTAAAACAGAGGCCAAAATACATACGATGTGTCCTTGCTGAAGTTAAGACTAAGAAGATTAAAGCATCTCAGGTTGCCAAGAGGAACATGAGCAGTGCCAAAGACTATAAACTCACAGGGAAATTAGTACAGAGAACAGCCTTAAGTTCAAACGCCACAGGCCCTGAAAGAAGATGGGGGTCTCCAAGAACGAAGCAGGCAATGAGAGGCCCTCTGGTCTCCCTCAGCACATAGCAAACCTGGGTGACTTACACCTGAGAGATGGTAACAGCTAGATGATGGCAGATTTCCAAATTGGTTTGAATTATGAAAGAGGAACTGGGTACTATACAGTAGTCCCCTCTCTGCAGGGATATGTGCCAAGGTCCCCAGTGGATGCCCGAAACTGCAGATAGTACCCTCTGCACACTATGTTTTTTTCCTATACATACATACATATGACAAAGTTAATTTATAAATTAAACACAGTAAGAATTTAACAACAATAACTCATAATAACATAACAATATCCTGTTCATGATTTTCTGGATAGAAGATTCATTCCTACTATAGACCTTAACAACTTCAGCATATGATTTTTCTTTTCTTATTAAATCAAGAACTTTAATCTTTTCACTTAAAGGAAGCACTTTATGGCTCTCTCTGACATATTCGAATTGCCAGCATCGCTACTCTCGTGCTTGGGACCATTATTAAGCAAGGGTTATGTGAACAGAAGCATTGCAGTAGCACAACAGTCATCTGATAACCAAGAAGGTCACCAAGGGACAACAGGTGGGGGGCATAGACACCATGGATATGCCGGACGAAGGGATGATTCACATCCTGGGTGGGATGGAGCAAGAAAGCATGCAATTTCATCATACTACTCACACACAAATAGCTTATTTCTGGAATTTTCCATTTAATATTTTCAGACCGTGGCTGACCACAGGTAACTGAAACCAGGGAAAGCAAAACCTGGCAAGAGCCAAGACTAGGAATCAGCCAGCCAGGCATACAGTGCCAACCTTGGGAGGGTTATGCCAGGAAAAAGGAGCAGCCATGCATAGTCATGGGGTTGGGGACAGAGCACTGGCCTTTCACAAAAATAACTATATGAGGAGCCATTAGTACTCAGAGTGGAAATCAAAGAGGTGCAGCTACTTGGGAGGTTTAGGCAGGAGAATCGCTTGAACCTAGGAGGCGGAGGTTGCAGTGAGCCGAGATCACACCATTGCATTTCAGCCTGGGCAACAGAGCGAAATCCTGTCTTTAAAAAAAAAAAAGAGGAATACCTGAGTATTCTGGCTGGGTGGGTAGTATTCCAGGTAATTTATAAAGAAAAGAGGCTTATTTGGCTTATGATTCTGCAGGCTGTACAAGAAGCATGGCACCAACATCAGCATCTGGTGAGGCCCTCAGGCTGCTTCCATGCTTCCACTCCCCGCAGAAGGTGAAGGGGAGAGTGTCTGGAGATCACATGGCAAGACAGGAAGAAAAAAGGTGGGGAGATGCCAGGCTTCTTTTAACAACCAGCTCTCCTAGGAACGAATAGAACAAGAACTCATTACATTGAGGATGGAACCCTCCAGACTCTTCTCCAGCTGTTCTCGAGCACATCCCTTCTGTAGTCTGGGACAACAACTCACCACCACCACCGCTACCAGTCCCACTAATCCCCACTCTCAGCTACCAATCCCAGGAATCCCCTGCCTCCTCCTCCTTGAGTTAGCTGTATCCTCCACGAAGCCTCTTCACTCCTGCTGATCTTCCTTTCTCGCCCCTGGAGTCTATACTCAGTAGATCTCAATCTCTTCTGAGGCATCCTCCACTTCCTCTCTCCACCTGCTAAACTCTAAGCTCCCTGAAAGCCTACAACAATAGTCCACGGTGTATTGCCTGACACAGTGCAGGTGCTCAAAGAAAACAACAACCCAAGGCCCCAGCAGCCTGTGTTCTTCCCTGAGAGACCAGACTGCCGCACTCAAGCCAGAACCCCACCCACCTTCGCCTCAGGCCTCACCACAATGCTGAGCACCAGAACCACCCATACAGGAGGAAGAAGTGGACATGCTGCCCACGTCCATGTCTTCCAGGGCCTTGGTTTCTTGATTATTCCCACCATGAGACTCCCATCAGGCAGGAGGCTGCAGGAGAGCAGTCCCCACCTTCCTTCCAGGGAATGGACATAGACCGATGCTCTTTGACTCTCTCTCTCTCTCTCTCTCTTTCTCTCTCAGGAATATTTTTGAAGTTGGATGGAGCTCCCTGAGATTTAGTTAAATAATGAACAGAGCCTACACATAACCGGGGACCCAAGACTACTGCTCAGGACTCAACAGTGCCTGCTTCTGTATTCTCTAGCCACTTGGAAGCAACACCCTTAGAGTGAGCCCTCAGTGAGCCAGCAAGGCTAGGGAGGTGCAGGGGAGTGGCTGCGATAAGGTCATCTCTCCTTTGTCATAGAAGGTAGAAACTGAGAAGATATTTGTTTCTTTCAGCTAGTCCTTCCTGTGACAAATATACGCCAAATATGTTTCTACGCAATGTACCTTCTGTGTACATGCGCCGTGGCAATTACAACACTGAAAAAGATAGGGGCTGGCCTGGGCTTCGTGAAGGAGAGCGGCTTAAGGCGAGGATTGCAGAAGATGCCTTCTGGAGGTATGGAGGCCCTCAGAGCTTCAGGCTGTTTCCATAGTGCCCTCTGCTGGCCCAGATTTTCTATGGCTGTTAGGACAGAGCTCCTGATCCTGGAGACCTAGGGGAAGAGTCTGGGAGGCCGCTCCCGCCACCACTTTTATCCTCATTCACGCAGCCGCAGCCTCCACATATTGAGAATGGATCTTGGGACTGGGGAGAAGCAGAAAACCTGCAAAGCTGGAAAAACTGTTAACCCAGTGTTTTTCCAAAGCAGAAGTGTGTTGGGGTTGGGGGGGAAAGGGTGAGGAGAGAAGAGGGTGAAGACCAGAGAGAAGAGAGTGAAGACCGTCAGCCCAGTCGTGTACTTGGAATGCTCTCTGAAAAGGTGAACTGCCCACCCACGCGGGGCTCCAGCCCCTGAGTCTCAGGCAGTCCCGTGTCAGCCCAAGAGCCCTGGGAGACCTGGGAGACCTGGGAGGGCCCAGTCCACCCACCGGGACTGTCAGAACTGACGGGGGACTGAGAGAGATCTAGGGAAACCCACTTGTTTTTCACAGGAGGAGACAGGGGCCAACAGAGGGGTAGTAGCTTTCCAGCAACACCCAGCGAGCTAATGCAGAGCCGTGAAAAGAATCCAGGTTCTCTCAGCCACTCAGCCATGTTCTCTGGAAATGGCATTCACAGACCGAAGGTGAACCAGATGCGTGGTAGGACGCTTCCTGTGGATGGGATGTCAGTCGTGGCCAGAGATACACAGCTTCTAAGCATTATCTACAGCAAAACTGAAAACCATTCTATGATCAAGGAGGGAAGGTAGTACCAGGTGCCTCTGCTTAAGTATAAGGAAACCCAGGGTGGCTGTGTTATCCCTACATTAGCTCCAACCCTGACCCAAAATAGGTCCAGCGTTGTGACAGACACTGTCTTGCCGTGGAGGGGGGCGGGGGGAAGGGAGGGGGCCTTTATCACTCCTCTCACTCAGATGCTGTCCTCAGAGGAGGCTCGTTTTCACGCCGTTCCCCACACCCCTGATCCTCTTTGAAAACTGATAAATGGGACCTGGAAACAGAGATGCTAAGAGTTTTGTGCTGGAAGAGACAGGGGAGATCGCCAGGCCTAGGAGCCAGAATCGTCCCCGTGAATCGTTCTGGAGAATGTCACTGCCGTGCTACCACATTCTGGCCCCTGAAATCCTCCCCAGCTCCGTGTATGGAAAAAATGCCTTTAGATTAACACGTTTAACCCAGCAGAAGTGGTCTGGAATGTTTAGCGTGACTTTATTTACAGAGAATAAAGATGGAATTTAAAAGACAAAAACCAGATTCACACAGCCTGCGTAAACAGAATTCTAACCCTTCTCGGGAGCGCTCCCTGCAGGGCTCAGGGGCAGCCCGGTCTCCCTAGCACCAGCCTGCCCGTTTTGTTTTCTGTATGGCAGCCAGCCAGAAGGCTGAGGAGTGTATGCAAAGCTGGAGGGTAGGCGTTTGGGTGTACAGAGGAAAGGCAGAGAGGATGCCAGAAACCAAGACTCAGTATGGCAGAACAAGCAAGGGCCTGAGGTCAACCACAGCCCAGGGAATTAATTACCTCACCCTTCAGGTGGGACTCTCCTCTTCTGCCCAGGCCCTCCTCATGTCTACGAACCAATTGCATCATTCTTATTATTGAACAATTTATGACAAAAATAACTGTGGACTTCCTGGTGAGACACTCCTCATTGTTCCCAGGCCCTCCTCAGACATACAAACCAAATTTTATCATTCTTATTACAGAATAATTTATTTTAAGAAATAACTGGCTGTAGATCTCCTGCCCTCCAAAAATGATGGCATAATCTGTCCAGATGTACGTGGTTCTGTGCATAAGAAAATATTTCAGTGAGCTTCGGGTAACATCAAAAGAAAAGACCTTTGGGTGATGCTAAAAGAAAGCCACAAAAAGGCAAATTTGAACATTTAAAATATTTTTATTTTCAGTGTTTGAAAGGACTTCGTTTATAAGTGGGCTCCCTGAGTAAGATACCCAGAAGGTAAAGGAAAACAGCGAAGTAGCAGTTGGTCAGTTTCTTATTTCACTGTTATAAAAATGGCAGTTCCTCACATGATTACCATATCTGCAAGAGCTATTATGTCATCTGCAGATATCAATATTGTAAAAGTCAGAGATAAGTTTCACCTCACTAGGGAGTCAGCAACTCACAGAGTCAAGGCTTTATTTGTTTGGAGGACTAATGCTTGACAGAGTTTGTTGCAGTTTACCACAGGATGCAAAGTTTTGTCTCTGAGGCATGTGAGGTATGTGATGTACACAATTAGTCAAAATGGGGGCATACCCAGTGTTCATTTTGCATTCTCAGCAAAGAAAGATGAAGTTCCCCGGGATGGCAGGAGACAAAGACAACTAAACTACTTAAATGTATCTGTGACTCACACAGTATTTGGCATATGGTAGGCAATCAATAAACATGTATTGAGTGAACAAATGAAGACTAAAGTTAAGTAAATGGGTATGCAGTGCTAGGAAAAAGAGAACGACCAGGAGAGACTTAACGTCTAAGAAGAGATGGTGTGAGGCTCCCCATAGCAGGGAACTTCAATGGCTCAAGTTCCCTAGGGCCAATTAAATTTGGGACATGGATGATTCATGTGCATGATTAAAGTGTTTTTGTGTCGGAATTTTCAGCAAAGGCAAAAGCCTTATGTTGGTGGTGCCCAGAGAAATTCAGAGAACGGAGCTGTGTCCATATTTGGAGGGATTCAGGGAACAGGGAATAGCTGAAGGAATCAAGACACAAATGAATGATAATTCATTAGAGAAAATCACAGGGCACAGTGATTTTAAGAGTTGAAGTTCCTGAGAATCTATACAGATGTTGACAAGGGAGTTGAATATCTCCCAGTGGGAAGGAGGGTTAAGTCTATTCAACATGTATTAAAAATAAATATTAGAGGGCCTGCTGCAGTAGCTAATGCCTATAATCTCAACACTTTGAGAGGCCGAAGAGAAAGGATTGTTGGAGGTCTGGAGTTCAAGACCAGCCTGAGCAACATAGTGAGACCCCCATCTCTACAAAAAAAAAAAAAATTTTTTTCAATTAGCTGGGCATGGTGGCCCATGCCAGTAGTCCCAGCTACTCAGAGGCTAGTCAGAGAATTAGGTTTAGCCTCTGAGCTAATTGATTGTTTTCAGCTCGGGAGTTTGAGGTCACAGTGAGCTATGACCACACCACTGAGCTCCTGGGTGACAGAGCAAGACTCTGTCTCTAAAAATAAATAAATACATAAATAAATAAAATTATTAGATAAAGCAGATAGATCTAGAGGCTTTCTCCACTGTCCCCACATTGAGAAAGCTGGACTATGAATGCATAAAACAGAGAAAACATGTTATAGCAAGAATTACACAGAGTAAATGGCAGAGCCAAAGATAAGGAATTTATCTCTCATAGTCTCCTTTGTACCTTCAATCTAGACCAGTTGCTTCCCTTCTCTCTGCCAGTCTGACAGAGAGGGATGGAATGACTTCTCTCTCAATCCTCCCCCTTGAAGAGTCTGTAAGTCTCTGAAGAGGTTATATGTTCCCACCTACCCAGCAGCTTCATTCCTGGTCATTAGCTCAGAACAGGAAGCAGGGAAGAGGTCAGAATTCTACCCAGAAGAGAGCCAGAGGGGCAAAGGGAACCAGGGCTTGTGGCCAGTTAGGGGCATTTCAGGAAAACAACCTCCTGGAGTTCCTAGAATCTCAGCAGAGATTCAACAAAGTCAGTTGCTTCCTGCAAACCTCACTGGCAACCCTTTTCCTCAGCTCCATTCCCACAGTGCCCCAAACTCACACATGAATTAACAAGTACATAAAAGTCCTATTTATCTAAGTCATCTCCATGAGGCAATTGGCTCTCCAAGCAGCTGGGGCTGACCCCCTGCCACCTCTAGGGATTAAGGGAGTGCATCACAAAGTTGGGGAGTAACTGACCCTACTCAGGCCCTATTAGTACTTTAGAATTGGCTCCAGTTATTCACAGGCCGGAATGGCAGACAACCAAAATGATTTTCCTTTCCCCTTGTTTAAAACTCCATTCTAACAATTTATCTTATCCTTCTACCAGCTGCTGCCCTCAGCTCTGTTGTGCCCTTATTTTAAGGGTTCCCAAAGTCAATTCTGCTCAGTCCATATGCCCCAATTATGCATCCAAGGACAGCACTGTTATCCTTATGCTAACCAACCCCCAGCATTGAAGGCTGTCACTTCCATCTCTCTCCACAGTCTTCTTGGTCCAGGAAGTCTCTCCAGATTAATTCCCAGTAACTTCCTAAGATCTGATGACTCCTCATTTCTCCAGACCCTTGAGATAAAAAAATTTAGAATGTCCTAAGTGTATCAAAGACCTTGCTAAGGCCAATTTCAAACTTGATAATAAGGAGAGGAGAACTGATTTGTCACAAATAAGCCAGAACTTCTACATCTAAATGAGCGCCGCATTCTTCAAACTAGTCACCTCGGGAGGCCATACTCACCCCAAATGGGTTTCATTGCTCCAAAATTATGTCCCCTTTTGAATTGATTTTCAGAACCTGTTTAGGAGCCAGACAAGAATGGGAACCTTATGATGAAATAACCAAGTAGAGTTTTCAACCCAAATGTCTCTCCACTTTATTCCTCATCTTGGTCCTTAATGACCATTTCCAAATATTACTTTGATTTTTAGAGGTACATGATGTGTCTTCTGGAAATTATTCAAAGCCAGGGATATTGATTCTGAAGATGTTTTTTCTGGCAATTGCCTATAAAATTCAGGCAGTTTACCTTTTGTTCATACCTAATGCATTTGACAAAGATGACTGGTTAGCTTCCACTAGCTCAGAGAAACAATGCATTACTGTAGTGCCAATGGGTGCATAACAGAAACAGCAGTGAAGTCAGTTAGGATCAGCGAGAGATGGCCAGGTAAAGGCCCTATGTCCATGTCCCAGATGCAGGAATCAACCTCCCATCCTCATAAAGGCAGGGTCGCCTCCTCTCTCTGCGTTCCACATTCCCCACCCCACTGTCTAGGATGGGACTCCGTACCCAGACAGAGAAGAATGAAGAACAGGGGAAGAATGTTCTGAACAGGAGAAGGGGCAGATTAGCACCGTAGCAAGCACCAGGGTCTTCAACCAGGTGTCCACAGACAATTGCTCCCTCAAGGAACCCAGAGAACTGGGGTGTTTTTCTTTAACCACATCTAGGAGAAAAGGAATTGCAGTCTTCTGGGTACCATCCCTACCCCCATTCCCATCCCGTGCCTCCCTCTCGATAATGAGTAACAGGCTAAGCTTGATAGTGAATATTACAGACTTGTTTTAAATTCATGAAAAGCATCTTTTTTAAGTGTTGGGGGACGGGTATTTACCTTACAGGCCTCTGCTCCCTCCCCACAATCCCTGGGAGTACCTGCTCCTTTCTTTCCTGAGGCCCAGGTAGGGAAGGGAGGAAAGGAGGAGTACAGAGAAGCTGCTCCTTGGCAGTGCTGATTCCAGAACCCTGAGGGCTAATCTCCTCCTGGAAAAGGCTTGTGCAAATAGCAAGAACTGTTCCTAAGGGCTGTGTAATGATCTGCCCGAGATGACCTTCCAACTGAGAAGGGAGCATCACCCTCTGCCTTCACATACCTCCCACTCAAATGTGCGTGCACTCACACACACACACACACACATGCACACACACACACACACACGGGTGCTCCCCATACTCAAGCCTCCCCATCTCTGGCCCTATCACTCACTTGGTTTCAGATCTTCAGGAATGGAGCACGTCCTCTCCCTCACTCTCCTGACCATAATACCCCTCAGTGCTTCCTCTAACGTTTCCCCTCTTCTCAACATCCCTGAACTGCTTCAGACCTTCGTTTTTCCCTTCTAGGTACTCCTTTATGGGTCACATTAATATCGAATTATTTAGCCTATCTTTATTACCAAGCCTAGACTATGAGCTCCATGAGCATGGATACCAACTCATACTTATCCCTCGGATGCCAGTACCCAGCACCTGCAAAAGGAATGAAGGCCCTGCTTACCTTTCTCTGAATTCTCCTTGCCCTGCACAGGTCTCTGCCACCCACCTTTGATATTAAACTTAACTCACCTCCTGACTCCCAACTCTTAACCACATTATTCCCACACTGGACTTCTGAACCTACCTGACCTTTTCTTCTGAGGAATCAGCTGGAAGTCATTGGTTAAACAGAAACTGATTCTGTCCAAAGTCAAGTATTCCCCATATCTTAACCTGTCTTCTGGACCCTTCCTGGGGAATCACACCATAAACTGCATGAAAATTGAGGGCCCAGTGCTGACCCTTTTCACCACAGAACACCAAAGAGACTCTCCATACCTTTGAAAACATGCAAGCTCTCTTTCCTGACCCAAGGATGCTTCTATGGTCTGAATTGTCAGGTTTCTACAGGCATAAGCCCACATTACAAGACAGAGAAAGAAGGTTATCAAGTTGGGGTTGAATAAACCCCACAGATATTCCAGCAATGAGTACATTAAATTGAGAGGCTGAAGTGAGAGGATCGCTTGAGCCCAGAAGTTTGAGGGTGCAGTGAGCTATGATGGCATCTCTACACTCCAACCTGGGTCACAAAGCAAGATCCTGTCTCTTAAAAAAAAAAAAAAAGACTGTATTTAAAAAATAGTTCAGCTTGCCCCTGGGAGTTGGGGCAGGTATCACCTGGGAAAAAGCAGGAGGAAATTTTCTGGGTTACTGGTAATGCTTCATATCTTGATTGGAGTCTGGGTTACATCAGTAGATGCATTTGTCAAGACCAAAAAATACAGTTAATATGTATGTTTCATTGTATGTAAGTTGTACCTCAAAGAAAAAAACTATAAACAAATATTAAATAGTTTCTTAAAAAGCAGCTTGGTATATCTGTTTCCAACAGATTAATGTTGTTAGTCTAATCTAAGCTTTATCCACCAGTTCACATTTCTTGCCCAAATTCTGAAGGTTTCTAGCCCCTCACTTGTAGGTTTCTAGCTGCACTTCACCCAAAGTTACTGCATTCTAACTGTGTGTCTGGCATCCTCACTGGGGCTGGGGAGCACAGACAAATTAAACATGGTCCTGCACTGCACAGCTCAAGTCTAGTGTGGAAAACCAAGCACTGAACAGACAATCCCAGTTCCGTCAAAGTGAAGCATAGATAAAGAGAAGAGCAAGGGGCTGGTGGAAGTGCCCAGAACTCTGACTTCACTTCGGTGGGGAGGGGAAGCAAGACAAGAAGAATGCCCAGAAAATCGTCCAGGGGCCAGGCTCAAGCCTGTCACCCTAGCACTTTGGGAGGCCGAGGTGGGCGGATCACAAGGTCAAGACATCGAAACCATACTAGCCAACATGGTGAAGCTCCGTCTCTACTAAAACTACAAAAATTAGCCAGGTGTGATGGCACGTGCCTGTAGTCTCAGCTACTTGAGAGGCTGAGGCAGAAGAATCGCTTGAACCCAGGAGGCAGAGGTTGCAATGAGCTGAGATTGTGCCACTGCACTCCAGCCTGGTGATAGAGTGAGACTCCATCTCAAAAAAAAAAAAGAAAAAAGAAAAAGAAAATTTTCCAGGAAGAAGGCATTTCTGATCCAAATCTTCAAGGATGAGTAAGAAAAAGCTCTGTCATCTAATCGTAGGAGGGCATTAAAGACAATACAAGGAGGAAAATACGTGAAGAGGCAGACGCAAGAAAAAATTAAATCTGTGCAAGAAACTGAAAGAAATTTAATGTGACTGAGGCAGAGTCTTGATGAGGGAGTGAAAAGGGTTGAAACTGAAGGGACAGACAGAAGCCAGCTCATGAAAGACAGTGTGCACTGTGCACATAGTTTGTCTACTAGAAATCACTTAGACAGCTGGGAGATAGAACTTGAGACTGTCAGAGGGAAAACCATTTGTGAAGCTGTTTCTTCAGTGGATATAAAAAATGGCAAGGATCCAGACAGAGGTTTCTGAGCCAGAGCCCTGGGATTGACGAAGAGGCAGCACTTGATAGACGCCAGTGTCCTTGTACATAGGGGGCCACGAGAAGGAAAAATGTAAAATTACTCTCAGATCTCTATTTAGATAACTGGGTGAATGTCAGTACTGTTAATCAGAATGGAAGATGGTGCAGGAGGAGGAGCAGGTGATGGTGGAGATGTGGGGAAGGTAGGTGAGGCCAGTTTCAACCCCTAGGGTTCATCAGTGTTTGGTCCATCCCGTTACTCCCCATCCATTGGTGGATATTAGTGTTCAGGAGAGGGGTCTGGGCTGGAAAGAAAATGTTGGAGTCAGAAGTGTGACTCCAAGAATGAGTCACACAGGAGAGTGTGTAAGAGGAGAGAAGAAGAAGGCTAAGAATAGAACACTGGAGAATATCTAAGGGGCAGGCAAGGTGAGTCAAAGTGGAACTGAAGGGTGGTCAAAAAAAGAAGAGAGAGAAAGAAAACCCCAGCACCTCAAAAGATGAGTGGCTCTAACAGTGTCAGAGCCCACTGAGATCAGATAAGATAAAGGCCGAAAAGTGGCGACTGTATCTGAGTACCTTGGCAAGGACATATCTCAGTTCCAGGGATGGTGGTGGAAACACTACAGGGTGATAAGAACATAAAGCAAAACACGGATGTTGAGGCCAAAAAAAAATGGAGTTGTTTTCAAAAGCTTGGTTGCAAAATAATTGGAAAGAAGCTAGACAGGGAGAGTATAAGAACATTTTGCTTATTTTTAAGATGTCTATATGTTGAAGGAAAAAAGTCAAGAGAGGCTCACAATAAACCACAAAACAGGAGAGATGGTGGGAGCTCAGATGGACTGAGTTCCCATGGAAGTGAGAAGGAGACATCCAGAGCACAGGGAAGAGCCCCAGAAAGTTGACCCAGAAAGTGGATCTGAGCTATTCCTGTTTGAATTTCACAAGTACCCTGGGTCACACTGTAGAGACGAGAGTCAGAGAGATTATGTGACATGCCAAAATCATTCAGCCTTTAACTGGTGGAGGACACCTTTGCTTCAATCCCATAGGCTAGGAAGAGCATGCTTTCTCTTCCAGGACAGAGTCCCCTGCTACCATCGATTGTCCCTTCATCTGTCTGAGATCCTTGCCTACTGTGTATGCCCTCAAGGCAAGACACAGTCTGCTTATCTCTATCTGTCTGGGCCCAGCACGGTGCCTGGCACAGACAAAGCACCTCGGGAAACAAATCTCAGTCCATTTTCACCAAGTTCCCAGGAACAGAGCAAGGGCAGGCTCCACTCCATGGAGAAAAGACATCTCGAGGAAGTAACTGGCTTTGTCAGGAGCAGAAGCTAAGTTTCCAAGTTATCCTCAGCTCCCCAGCTTGGGTCTGGAATAGATGGAGGAGGGAGTTGACCAGTTTTGACATATGTATTCCTCACACGAAACCTGTAGGATAAGAATGATCATTTCTCACCATCAAATGCAAAACAGCTGAAGTGGAACACGAGCGCTGGAGTCAGTAATACTGTACTGAATTTGGGATTTTTGCTGGAAGAGCAGATTTTGGGTACTCTTACCAAACACACACAAACACACACACACACACACACACACACA
>NW_012104410.1:1491217-1495857 GCF_000951045.1 Mandrillus leucophaeus | reverse complement strand
ACACACACACACACACACACACACACAGAGAGAGAGAGAAAGACACAAAAGGCTAATTATGTGAAATCATGGATGTGTTCATTTGCATGACTATAGTAACCATTTCACTAAATATGTGTATATCAAAACATCATGTTACACCTTAAATATTACCATAAAATAAAAGAAGAAAGAAAAACAATTGAAGTGGGCCAGGTAAATTGCCTCTCTGAAGGCCACACAGCTAGTAAACAACAAAATCGAGTCATAAACCCATTATCTCCAGGACTGTTTCTGCCACTTTAAAGCAAACACAAGTCCGCAGAAAGGGATTCTGAGGCACAGAGAAGCACCTTTGGATTCTCCACTTCTCTGAATTATCCACACCACTGGCCTCCCTCCCCCATCTGAAGGGCAAACCGGGAACTGACTTCATATTCTGGTTAACTTATCAGGAGAATTTTCTTGGGTAGAGGATCATTAGCTAGGAATGAAGACACCTTGGTCAGGGTCTACTGAGGCTGGAAAGCTCTGGTTACCATGTGGAGACCCCTAGAGAGGACAGCAGCCTCTCTGGATCTTAGTCAGGAGGGGTCCCCAAATGCTGTGAGGGTAGCCTCCTGGGATAGGCTTAACCCACTCAAGGGAAGCCTCAGCCACCCCCACTCTCTCCTAAGGAGGCTGGATCTAACATCTTGGGGCCCCCTTCTGTTTCCAGGTGGAAGGAGACCCTTCTGAGCACAGCCCTCCTGCCAGGGCCCTCTCTAGAAACCTCTCACAGTCTCCCCCAGGACCCCAGATGCAATCAGAGATGGAAGTCCCGGGACAAGCAAGATGGGAAGGGGAGAGGCAGGCAAAGGATGCAAGTTAGGACAGTGCCAACTCCAGAGCTGCTGTCCAGGACCTACCTGCAGGGAAGGCGGGCACTAGCAAGCCCCAGCCAGCCCTTGTTGACTTAACAGGTGGCTCTGAGGTGGGAGAAGAGGAGGAGGAGAACACACCACTGGAAGACTGGCTCCCATTGGTCCCTGTCATGCTTAAAAGAGGCCCAGAGAGGCAGTCTCGACACCTTAGATCCCAAGATCTCCAAGGATTTGGTGGCATACCCGCTCTAGCACACAGAAGCATGAGGTTCATGAGTCTCCTCTTCCTGGCAGCTCTGGCAGGAGCCCTGGTCTGTGCCTGTGAGTATGGCTCTTCCCCGACACCCAACCATATAGTCCCCAGAAGACTGGGCCCTGCCTTCATTTCCCCTTCCCCTCCTCACCAGAGGCAGTTCACCCAAGTCTGCCTCCCACTGGGTTCTCCACACAGGGACCCTGTGGTCAGAGGAAGCCAGGAGCCCTGTGGCCCCAGCCTGGCTCTGCACTGCCTCTCCTCTCAGTCTGCGATTGGCCCACTCTGGCATACTTTTTCCCCTCAATGAACCAAGCCATTTCCCACTGCCAAGACTTTTGCTCATCCTCTTGTCTTTTCCCCTGCGCATTATTTCACCCACCCATGTCAACCTCACTCCTACTCAATTTCCAAGTGTCTGCCCCGCTAGCTCTCTCTGTCCATGTATTTCCTCACAGCTGCCTTGCTGAAGCCCCAGAATCGTTTTGGTCCCTGTTTTTCATTTTCTTGCCTCCTGTATTTTTCCTTCCTAGCACTATCACAAATGTAATTAAACAATTGCTTATGTAATTATGTTAATTCCTCCAAATCCCCCATTGAGTGTCAGCTTCCCCGAGCAAACACTGTCTGTCTTCCCCATAGCTGTATCTCCAGCCTTTAACACCATGTCTGGTGCATAATGCGTGCTTCATTCATGCTGTTGGAAGAATAAAGAAATGGAGGGAAGGTCCTTCTGAGGTCCTTCTATCAGGTGACAATCAGAACAAGTCCTGCCCTGTCACTAGGGCAGGTGCTGTGATCATGCCCTCATGGTCATGCCCCTTCATAACTTGGACATCTAAGACATAGAAGAGAGTCAGAGAATGATTCCATTTCCATAGGGATGTTCTGAGTAGCCTAGGTCTGGGGAGGATAACAGAGAGAGGGATTTGGTTGAGATACCAAAAAGCATTTCTAATGGGCCCCTTGTGTAGCAGAGATTTCTCTCCTGTCTGGCCACTGCCACGCTCCTGAGATTAGAGGCCTGGGAACTCTAGGCAGCCCTGGCTGGATATAGCTCCTGCAACTGTACCCTACTTGACATGGTCACTGTTCCCTCCTTTGCAGATGACCCAGAGGCTGCCTCTGCCCCAGGATCAGGGAACCGTGAGTCCTTCCTCTTCCTCCTGCCCCAGTCCCGGGTGGGAGAGTTAATGACTGGGGATATGAGCGGAGGAAGTCAGAGAAGCAGAAGAAGGGTTCAGGGGAAGGAAAGTTGGGAGGCCGACCTTTAGGAGACATGGAGAAGGGAGACTTCCTGAGAGACTCATGCACTGGAGAAGGACAGAGCATGGGGAAAAGGGTAGCCCTCTCTGGAAGTAGAAGTGGAGTAAGAAAAATGGGAAAGAAAGGAAAACTTTTCTTGAGCAAGAGGGGGAACTTCACATTAGATGGGTTCAGAGGTTTTCATCTGCCCCACCCTCACCAACAATTTCAATTCAAAACCTTTCATGTGGTTCCCATTTCCCATCACGAAGCTTTCACCTCCTAGCCTGACATTCAGGGAATCCATGATCTAGATCCAGGGTACTTTTCAAATGTAATTTCCCTAGGCTCCACTGCTTGCGTTCTCCACATCAAATGTTATACATTTGTTTCATCGGCCAACATGAGTAGCTTTCTACTACCCAACGTTCCTCTTCCCAGGTGCCTTTTCAACCCCTACCTGTCCATGCTCTAATAAGCTTCAAGTCCCAGCTGCTCTCTGAAGCCCTCCCTGCCTGGTGGATGTGGTGCCTCTGTCCCAGTCTCTCCTTTCATCCCTCCCTCTTCTGGGCTTCCGGTATATAGCAGTTCTGTCTCTTTTCCTAGACTGTAAGCCCCTGACAGAGGGATCTAATTCTCATTCATTTCTACTTCCCCAGCCATGTACACACTCTGGATAATTAATGGCAGAAAGATAAACTGTATTTCTGCACATCTTCACCGCACTGCAAGCCCCAACCACAGCACACACCTGCCCTCCCTGCCTTCTCACATACAGCCCAGAGGGAACACCTGCCCTCCCTGCCTTCTCACATACAGCCCAGAGGGAACACCAGGCACCTTGGTCTCTTCTCAGATGCCCCTGCTGCGTTTTGCACCAGTGCGATAAGAGAAGTTTTGATTCTCCAGATAAACAAATGGATTTTTTATAGATGCAGAAGTCCCCCTCAGAGACTGCCAAATTTCTGTGCTCATCCACCAACCTGCCTAGAAGAGAGAAGCTAGTGCCCTCTGCAAAACCTCCTCACACTAGGTGGCTGGTATAAGGAATGAAAACTAGGGGGAGTCTCTTTAAGGTGATCTTTCTGCCAACATGACTTTACTTTTCCCTGAACCATAACCTACTCTAGAAAAAGGCCCTGGAGGAGCAGGAAAAGTCTTGGAGGCAGCAGGAAAAAGTTTGAGGGGTGCTAAAAAACCTAACACATTATGAAAAGTCAAGCTCTAGAGGAATTGGGAGAGAGGGAGCTATCCTCAAGCCAGACCTTCAGGGGGTAAAAGCACCACCTGCTCCCCCACCAGGGTGGAAAAAGTGGAGGTAGCTATTATTCCTCTCACTCCGTCACCCTTGCAGCTTCCCATGAGGCATCAGCAGCTCGAAAGGAAAATGCAGGTGAAGACCCAGGGTTAGCCAGACAGGCACCAAAGCCAAGGAAGCAGAGAGCCAGCCTTCTGGGTAAGTCTCTTTGCCAATGCCTGGTATAGAATTCTGATGCATGAAACAGCAAGATATCTGGGGGCCAGTCTGCACTCACAGGCACAAGCACAGGGACACAGCTACACCCATATTCCTAGGGAG
Organism: Mandrillus leucophaeus; assembly: GCF_000951045.1. Lineage (NCBI taxonomy): Eukaryota > Metazoa > Chordata > Mammalia > Primates > Cercopithecidae > Mandrillus > Mandrillus leucophaeus. The sequence goes on along the minus strand of NW_012104410.1, from coordinate 1,491,938 downwards.
GGGTTGGGGGTGCACACCTGCTTCTACACACAGGGTTTCTGGGCCATAGGTTTTGCAGCTAATACTGGTTTACCGACCTTCCCATGACAGAGAAGTTGGTTCCCTCAGCAAAACCACTTCACCTTAGGGGTGCCCATGGTGCCTAGGAAGCGGAGGAGCTCTCCTACAAAGGAAGTAGTTTTTCTGCTTCTGTGACCTCTTCTTTTCTGAATCCACTCTAGAAAAAGGCCTAGAGGGAGCAAAAAACACTCTGGGGGGACTCGGAAACCTAGGAAAAGATGCAGTTGAAGATCTAGAAAGTGTGGGTAAAGGTGAGTATGTCCCCACCCCTCCCTCAGGACCAGCCTTGGTCTCCACCCCTTGCATGAGATCTGAAACTGCCACAGCCCTGCCCCCCGTTGAAGACTCCTCACTTTGTGCTTTCAAATGTCACCAATTCCTCATCTGGACTTAAATTGCCATTCTTGTCTGATATTGACACTCCCTGGGGTCTAACTTGCTTTTTTTTTATTGCTCTTGCCCCTTGCCCCTGCCAAGGTGGGGAAGAGGGTAGGTCTTTGGGGCTCCAATGAATCTGACCTCCATCCCTCTGACTTCTGTGTAAGTCCCTCCAGGCCTCAGTGAGTTTGGAAAGCAAAAGACAGAGTTGAGGAGGAATGGAAGGGGTGGAGCTGGTGCCTGGGGCCTTGGAATCCTTATTAATATTCTCTTCCCCACCCCT
>NW_012104410.1:1479899-1490948 GCF_000951045.1 Mandrillus leucophaeus | reverse complement strand
TTCCCTGGCTCTCTTTCCCTTCCTTTTGTCTTCCTACCCCTTTACCCTGTTTTCTCTGTGGCTGTCCTAGGAGCCGTCCATGACGTTAAAGACGTCCTTGACTCAGTACTATAGCTGTAAGGAGAGGCTGAGAAATGATGCCCAGGAGCAGCGGGCTTTAAGTCTTCAGCCCAAAACCTAAAAAAAAAAAAAAAAAAAAAAAATTCAAAACAGCTATTAAACTGAAAGCATCTGTAATACTTGGAGTATGTGTATGTTTTCCTTAAAAAGAGATGGGGTAAGAAACGTGGCCAGGAGCCCAAGAGGTTGGAGGAGCACCCTATGAGGCTTCAGTTGGCACCCTGGCCCTTCCTCCCGAAACACAGCTTCCAGACCCAGCCTTCCCAGAAAGCATAGTTCCAGCAAGTTCTTTGATTCGTGCCCAGTCCCTCACCCATATCTGCAGGGTCTAAGCCTCAAGTCGCAAACTGGTTGCCTCCTTATCCCTCACTCTGCCTGCCCAATGCCATTTTACTATGCATCAGTGTTGAGTGGGACTTTTCCCATTGCCTTGAATTTGGCTCTAGGACCCACAGCTAGAATCATAGACCCCAAATACCCCATATTCCATGGAGAACTTCTGACATCTGGAGCCTGCCCACCACTCTGGGACTTCCTTAGAGCTAGAAAAGCCAGCCCAATCCCAATCAACCACAGGACTACCATTCTCTGCCCTGTGCAGAAGGAGAAAAGTGGAATCATCAGGATCACTGGCTCTGTGAGGAATGCAGTGCTCATGGCAAAGAGATTTTTCTTGAACACCTCCATGGAAGAAGGGAGGGAGATGCTTCTTCTATCCTTCAAGTCAAGTGAAGGGCTGTGGAAATTACTCCTAGATTGAAGGTTCCAGTCCAGGAGGAGACAGGCATCTCCCCCACCAACCTCTCACCCCCAGCTGAATGCACCCTCTAGACTGACCTGAAGCTGCCCAGACTGGAGCACGGTAGGACAGCTCTTGAGAAAGCCATGTCCCCAGGTATCAAGATTATATTAATTAGGGAAGGCTAATCTACTATAAACAATAATCCAAGATATAATTGCACAAACATATACAAGTCAAGGTAGTTTGCTCCAGATTTGGGGGCAAGAAGCAATAGTCTGTCTTCTCCACAGAGTCATTTAAGGATTCCAGGATGTCAGCAACCCTGCCATCTTCAATATCTAGCTTCAAGATCATTCTGTCATCTTTATCACCATTCCAACTACAGAAAGGGGGAAGGAGCATGGAACAGATTGCTTGGAGGTCTGTATGAGCTATACTAGCAAGTAATACAAGAACCCACTCCCCGTGGCCACACCTAACTGCAAGGACTGGAAATGCCTAGCAGTAAGATGATCAGAATGAATGTTTGTATCTCTGTAGCAACTTCTACCACAGGGGAAAGTGAACAAAAAGGCGGGTACCGGTTTATCATCTGACATTTCTAGAAACAAGAAGTTTTTCATGGTAGCTCATGGAAGAGATGCAAGAAGACACTCTCATCCCAGGCTCCTGAGGCCACTGAAGAGCAAAGAAGAGAACTTAGGATTCCCATTGCTCTCACGAGTACATTTAGAAGAAGGACTGAAAGCCAAGAAGCTGTACGGGGGGCTTCCAGGCTGGATGGGAGGAGGCAGCACCTGGTGAGAGGGTTGAGAGTGTGGGCCACTGGCCTAAGGGAACTGTCACTCTTTGAGGGGTTCCACAGCAATGGCAGGGCTGGAGTGAAGCTAACCACCATCTATCTGGTGACCGCCACACCCTGCATCAGTGGAGGCCTCCAGAGGAGCAGAAGAATGTAGACCAAGCCAGGAGATCAGGATTTCTCCCTCATTGACTGTGATCAGTGACCTTCAAAGATCTCTGTCTGCCCCGTCCCACCTCCCCTGAGATCCAGAACCAGACCCCACCCCTTTTCATGTCTCTCCAGTGAAGCATATGCTGGGGAGAGGAAAGGAAGGTAAGATTTTAAACTGGATGGATTCTCAACAACCACAAGGAACTAGAACACATGGAATCCTGTAAATCTGTCATGAATAAATGGGAAAGGGAGATTTAACAACACATATAAGATGCCCCTCAATTTAGGATGGGGTTACAGCCTGATAAATCCATCATAAGTTGAAAATATAAGTTAAAACTACATTTAATATACCTAATCTACTGAACATCATAGCTTAGTCCTGCCTACCTTACACGAGCTCAGAACACTTACATTCACCTAAAACTGGGCAAAATCATCTAACACAAAGCCTATTTTCTAATAGTGTTGAATAGCTCATGTAATTTATTGAAAACCACAATGACAGTGAAAAACAGAATGCTTTTATGGGTACTAGAAGTATGTCTACTGAATGTGTATTGTTTTCTCACTGACGTAAAGTCAAAACGTTGTTAAGTCGGGGACTATACATATTTGGGAGCACTGTTTGAAGAAAAACTCCACTAAGTCCTGCCTATTCAAGAAAATATTGTTTCTAAAAATAAACCCACAAGCATCAGGATTTGTCATCATAACGATGATCAAGGGGCCGTGCACAGTGGCTCATGCCTGTAATCCCAGCACTCTAGGAGGCCGAGGTGGGTAGATTGCCTGAGCTCAGGAGTTCGATACCAGCCTAGCCAACATGGTGAAACCCCAACTCTACTAAAAATACAAAAAGAATCAACCGGGCATGGTGGCATGTGCCTGTAATTCCAGCTACTCAGGAGGCCGAGGCAGGAGAATCACTTGAACCTGGGAGGCGGAGGTTGCAGTGAGCTGAGATCTCTCCATTGCACTCTAGCCTGGGTGACAGAGTAAGACTCTACCTCAAAAAAAAAAAAAAAAAAGATCAAGGACAGCCATTTCTAAAGGAGTCTTCTGTTATGTATATTAAAAATTCAAATCCAGTTCTCAAAATGTTAAGGAAAAAGCAGAGACAGAAAAAAAGGTAGAGCATGATAAAGCAAGCACAATTAAATGTTGACATTTGAGAGCTCAAGTCCCCAGTGGATCTAGAAAGAGGATGTGAAAATTCTTTGTACTATTTTTACAAATCCTCTGTAAGTCTGAAGTTATTTCAAAACAAAAAGTAGGTAATGCATATGTTAATTAGCTTGATTTAGCTGTTCCACAATGCACACATATTTCAAAGCATCACATTGTATGTGATAAATATACACAATTTTCATTTGTCAATTTTTAAATTAATTAATTTTAAAATACTACAAAGTAAAACTATTAAATGAAATGTTCAGAAATAATAAGAAAATCAGGAGTTTTACAAGAGAATCCAGATTTCCAATTTTCCTTGAAGAATTGAATGTCTGGCAGCCATCAGCTCAAGGCAGAGGCAGCTGACCACTTTACAAAGGGCAGGCACACTCCAGTTTGCTCCAACTCAACCACTTCCTCCTGATTTCCAACACCTGAAAGGGAAGGACAATTACTATTTATCATCGCACGTATGCTGCTGTTTGCCTTGTACCTGGACTGCCTGGCTCATTAATGGTACCTGCTTGATTCTTGTAGGCATTGAAATTTGCAACCCTTAGCCCTGGCCTTTGACCCCAAGTCCTTTTCTGGACATTGCCAGACGAGGTAGCTAGACCCCATAGGAGCCATGAGAATCCTTTTTGCTTAGACCACAGGCAGGAAGAGGGCCCGCTTATTGGTCTTTGTGGACTGTTCCACAGCTTCCTGGAGCTTACCCCTTACTCCTGTGAAACTAGAGATTAAAAAAAAAAAAAAATCCTTCCCCTTAAGATCTGGAAACAGTTTTCCAAAGATGCACACAACATGTCTTTTTTTTTCTCTGGGCCCAGTTGATGTGCACTAAATCTTCCAAGATCAAAATGCTGAAGGGTACTGTCCTAGTTAATTTTATATGTCAACTTTGCTGGGCCACAATGCCCAGATATGTGGTCACCAAGATCAAAATACTGAAGGGTACTGTCCTAGTTAATTTTACATGTCAACTTTGCTGGGCCACAATGCCCAGATATGTAGTCAAACATTATTCTGATGTTTTTGTGAGGGTGTTCTTGGATGAGATTAACATTTAAATTGGTAGACCTTGAGTAAGGCACATTGCCCTTCATAATTGAAGGTGGGCCTCATCCAGTCAGTTGAGGGCTGAATAGAACAAAAGATGGACCTCCCTGAGCAAGAAACACTTCTACCAGAAGGTGGCCTTCAGACTTGAACCACAACATCAGCTATTTCCTGGGTCTTCAGCCTGGCACCCTTCAGACCTGAATGACAGCTTTTGGACTTGCCAGCCTCCATAATCACATGAACCAATTTTTTAACATAAATCAACCTCTCTCTCTTTCTCTCTCTCTGTCTCTCTCTGCCTCAATCTCTCTATATATATGTGTGTGTCTGTGTGTCTATAAATATTCACACTATATATAAATACATATATATATACAAATACACGCATATCCAATTAGTACTATTTCACTGGAGAAACCTAACGAATACAGGTACCAATTAGTTAAATCTAGAGAAACTTAACATTAGAGAGGCCTCATATTTATTTTAAAATGGAATTTAGTATTCCAGCAAGGAGTTGTGGTTGACAGCACAGACTCTGAAGCTAAGAAGCCCACGTTGAAATCCAGCTCTGCCACTCACTAGCTGTGCCATCATAGGCCAGCATCTTAAACTGCCTTAGACTTAGTCTGCTTATCTAGAAAGTAAGAGTATTAATAGTACTTTATCTCATTGGGTTGTTAGGAGGATTAAATGAGATTAAAATGGATAAAGCTCTGAGAATAGTGCTTGGCATGTACTACATGCTGTATGTATGTTAAAGAAACAGAATTCACATTTTTAAAAATTTCACTCTATTGCTTTGTCTTTACACATCCCCAATGGCCATGGTGGAAGAAGATCAGAGGCATCAGAGGAGTGTGGCAGAGCTTGTGCAGGACACAGGGCTTTGCAGAGAAGACGAGCCATGTCGAGCACAGCAGCCAGGGTAGAATGACCCTTGGAGATCAACGTATGCCTGTGTTCTCAATGCAGGAGCAGGTCTACCCTAAATAGTCCATGTCACTTCCTCCCTTTGGAGTCTCTGCTTCCCCACCAGCCCCCAGAACACGGCCTAACACACAGGGAAGGGAATGAGGAAAAGGTATTCATCACAGTTCATACAGGAAGTGGTGTATCAGTGGAGAGGTCCAGGCAGAAAACAGATGGCACACTGAGGAGGGCATATATATATACACACACACACACATATACATATATATACACACACACACATATATACACACACACATATATATATATAAAATACTTTAAGTTCTAGGGTACATGTGCACAATGTGCAGCTTTGTTACACATGTATACATGTGCCATGTTGGTTTGCTGCATCCATTAACTCATCATTTACATTAGGTATTTCTAATGCTATCCCTCCCCCATCCCCCCAGCCCACAACAGGCCCCGGTGTGTGATGTTCCCCACCATGTGTCCAAGTATTCTCATTGTTCAGTTCCCACCTATGAGTGAGAACTTGTGGTGTTTGGTTTTCTGTCCTTGTGATAGTTTCTCAGAATGATGGTTTCCAGCTTCATCCATGTCGCTACAAAGGACATGAACTCATCCTTTTTTAAGGCTGCATAGTATTCCATGGTGTATATGTGCCACATTTTCTTAACCCAGTCTATCATTGTGGACATTTGTGTTGGTTCCAAGTCTTTGCTATTGTGAATAGTGCCACAATAAATATATGTGTGCATGTGTCTTTATAGTAGCACGATTTATAATCCTTTGGGTATATAGCCAGTAATGGAATCATTGGGTCAAATGGTATTTCTAGTTCTAGATCCTTGAGGAATTGCCACACTGTCTTCCACAATGGTTGAGCTAGTTTACACTCCCACCAACAATGTAAAAGCATTCCTATTTCTCCACATTCTCTCTAGCACCTGTTGTTTCCTGACTTTTTAATGATCGCCATTCTAACTGGTGTGAGATGGTATCTCATTGTGGTTTTGATTTGCATTTCTCTGATGGCGAGTGATGATGAGCATTTTTTCATGTGTCTGTTGCCTGCATAAATGTCTTCTTTTGAAAAGTGTCTGTTCAGATCCTTTGCCCACTTTTTGATGGGGTCGTTTGATTTTTTTTCTTGTAAATTTGTTTAAGTTCTTTGTAGATTCTCGATATTAGCCCTTTGTCAGATGGGTAGGTTACAAAAATTTTCTCCCATTCTGTAGGTTGCCTGTTCACTCTGATGGTAGTTTCTTTTGCTGTGCAGAAGCTCTTTAGTTTAATTAGATCCCATTTGTCTATTTTGGTTTTTGTTGCCGTTGCTTTTGGTGTTTTAGTCATGAAGTCCTTGCCCATGCCTATGCCCTGAATGGTATTGCCTAGGTTTTCTTCTAGGGTTTTTACGGTTTTAGTCTAACATTTAAGTCTTTAATCCATCTTGAATTAATTTTTGTATAAGGTGTAAGGAAAGGATCCAGTTTCAGCTTTCTACATACGGCTAGCCAGTTTTCCCAGCACCATTTATTAAATAGGGAATCCTTTTCCCATTTCTTGTTTTTGTCAGGTTTGTCAAAGATCAGATGGTTGTAGATGTGCGGTGTTATTTCTGAGGCCTCTGTTCTGTTCCATTGGTCTATATTTCTGTTTTGGTACCAGTACTATGCTGTTTTGGTTACTGTAACCTTGTAGTATAGTGAGAAGTCAGGTAATGTGATGCCTCCAGCTTTGTTCTTTTTGCTTAAGATTGTCTTGGCAATGCGGGCCCTTTTTTGGTTCCATATAAACTTTAAAGTAGTTTTTTCCAATTCTGTGAAGAAAGTCACTGGTAGCTTGATAGGGATGGCATTGAATCTATAAATTATCTTGGGCAGGTGGCTCACGCCTGTAATCCCAGCACTTTGGGAGGCCGAGGCAGATGGATCACAAGGTCGGGAGATGGAGACCACAGTGAAATCCCATCTCTACTAAAAATACAAAAAATTAGCTGGGTGTGGTGGCGGGTGCCTATAGTACCAGCTACTCAGGAGGCTGAGGCAAAATGGCGTGAACCCGGGAGGTGGGGCTTGCAGTGAGCTGAGATTGTGCCACTGCACTCCAGCCTGGGCGACAGAGCAAGACTCCGTCTCAAGAAAAAAAAAAAAAAAAAAATTACCTTGGGCAGTATGGCCATTTTCACAGTATAGATTATTCCTATCCATGAGTATGGAATGTTCTTCCATTTGTTTGTGTCCTCTTTTATTTCATTGAGCAGTGGTTTATGGTTCTCAGGACTCTTTTTTTTCTTTTTTAAAGACTCTTTAAGGAAAAATGTATCTATTATTTACAGAGATTCAAGTAAGGACTAGCAACAGCAGGAAGTCTGAAGCAGCGTGGTTGGGGGGTGAATAATGTCACCTGACACCAAGAGATGGCACTCTGGAACAGGGACAGACAGAATCTGCAGTCAGAGAGAAACAGCCATTGCCACACCATGCTGCATTAAGTATCTGTGGCTGTAAAAAGTATTCAAACATTTGGTGACTTCACACATCATTTCTTATCCACAGGTGCTATGGGTCAGCAGTTCAGGTAGACACACCCTCAGACTGAGAGTCTCTAATGAGGCTGCAGTCAAGGTATCGTCAAGGCTGCAGTCACCTCAAAACTCAGCTGAGGAAAGACCCACTTCCAAGCTCAATCACGCGGTAGCTGGCAGAGTTGAGTTCCTCACAGATAGCTGGACTGAGGGCCTCGGTTCCTTACTGGCTACAGGCTGGAGGCTGCCCTCAGTTTCTTGCCACTTTGGCTTCTCCACAGGACAGCCTCACACATGGCCATTTACTTCATCAGAGCAAGCTGAGAAGATCCAGAGACAGAGCGTGTGTAAACAAGACTAAAGTCATAGTCTCAGAAGTGACTACCTCATCACTTTGCCATCTTCTATTTGTTAGGGGTGAATCTTGAGACCCAGCTCAGTTAAGCGGAGGAAATTACAGCAGGGCACCAATGCCAAGACGTGGGCCTCACCAGGAGCTATCTCTGAAGTCATCCTACCACACATGCCAAAGCAAGGGAGGGAGCAGGAGGAACAAATACCTTGACCTCTCCCTCTTCCCATCCTCCCATCTCCCACGTGTCTTCCATTGGCCAAACTCAACTCGAAGCTAGAGGGCATGGGAGCCTAGGTGATACAGCCCATAGAGGCATCCTTCCAGACCAGTGCAGGGATGAGGCAGAGGGGAGAGAGGTACAACAAGCAGCCCATGAGACAACACACAGATCAGCGAACTGACAGTCATCAAGGAGGTCAGATAACCTAGAAGACAAAACATCACACAGACCAGCACCTCACCCATATCCATGAGTCCGCCTCTTTCCTCTAATCTATGCACCCAATTCTTTCCCAGGCTCTGTAATTTGGGGTAACATTTCTCCTGGGCCCTGTTATAGAGTAACGAAAATTTTCTATGTAGATGCTTGCCTCTTTAATTACTGAGGCCAGGAGGAAGAGTTGGAAGAAGATAGGACTATGCAGTGACATTTGGAAAGACCCTGATCTGTGACAGTTCTAGTGTTGACGCCAAAGTTCTCATTTCCTCTTAAAAAAGTCTTGTGCAAATAGCATAATTTGCTCCTGTTGACTTTTTTAATGTGCTCATGGAGACTGCTCAGGATCTAGATCTGTTTGGGATCTGCAGGACTTCTCCTTCCTCCGTGTACACACACGTGCACACACGTATGTGCATATACCCAGGGCACTGGTGCCATCAAAACTTTCTCTTATTCCTCAGCCTTCGCCATTCCAGGTAAGGCCACCACCACCTTCAAGGCTCCCAGGCTCAGACCCTCAGGCAGGTAGTAATTGCCAAGGCTTTAATGTCCCACCCCATTAATTTTATCTTCCTTTAGCTCCCGAAAAGATTAATGCTCTAAACTCTGGCACCCAAAACACCCTTATGTCGAAAACTCTTCAACACGCCCTTCTCACACTCATCTTCAGAGCTACCATGAAGCAGAGAAGCCTCCAGAGTCAGCCCACGTGGGGCTGGGTGAGTGCTGACACCAAGCAAGGGGAAAGTCACAAATTGACATCCAGCACCTTATTCTCCACCCTTCAGCCCCTCAGTTGCTCCTGCTCCATGGCCCATTCTATTAATATCTAGCATTTAGCACCAGCCTGGACAAAAACCTACCTGGAAAGATGGCACAAGAACCCCACACAACTCCATAGAAGTTCGCTGTCTAAAAAAATGCTTTGCCATATATTATCTCACTTAATCTCCACCACTATGCTATACACAGGAGCCACAACTCCTAGACAACAAATAAAAATACTTTAACTTTTCAAATCCTAACGTTTTCATATGACAAAGCCAGAACCCAAAATCCAGACCTCTAGAGTCCCAGATCAGGAGAGGAAGAAACCCCAAGTCAAAGAGAAGCTTCTCTAGAATAATCTGCTTTTCTGGATTATTCACACCATGGGTCAGCTCCCCACTTGAAGTGAGAACCAAGCTCCAATTTCAGTGAACCACCATCATGCTTTGACCAGGAGAGTCTCTCAGAAATGCGGGGTCCCATTGATTAGGCCTGAAGGCAGAGATTGACAGGCCTATATGAGCCTGGAGGAGTTCTTTTTAGGGGCTGGATAATGTCAAGAACAGAGAACAACTCCAGAGAAGGCACACGCGCCTTCAAACCCATCCCCTCACGGGGAGAAAGTAGCCAGGAACTCAGGCCTCAAGTGTTCTGGGTGTGGCCTCCCAGGGAAAGGGGCTCACTTTGTTTGGGGAAACCTTCAAACCCTGCACTGAGTCCTATGTAGACTGGGACAGAAGGTGAACAACATAATCTCCTGAACCCTCAACCTCCTTCTGGAGAGATAACAAGATTAAGATTTCTCTACCAGAACCCTCAACAGACACATCCCAGAAACTCCCCAAGTGAAATGTGCTCTGCCTACTGTCCCTGAGAGCCCTGGGGTGTGAACCCAGAGGGCAGATATGGTGGGGAAGGGAGGAGGGAGAAAGAAAAGGGATGGCTGGGAGTTAATAGAGAAAGGCTCCCATCCAGGACCTGCCTGCAAGACTCCCAGGTATCAACCAGCCCAAGCTAGCCCTTGTTGACTTAGCAGGTGACAGTCTGGGGAAGAAGGGGAGGAGGATGTGGAAGTCACACCTCTCCAAGCTTGGTTCCCATTGGCCCTTGATATGCTTAAAAGGGCCCAGCAGTTTCAGCATCCTTATTCCCCGGACCCTCTGCAGATTCTGTGGTTATACTCATTCCTCATCCCGAAGAATGAAATTCACCACTCTCCTCTTCTTGGCAGCTGTGGCTGGGGCCCTGGTCTATGCTGGTGAGTATGGCCTTTCCTCTGTACCCCACAAGAATCCTCCCAGTCCAAGGAGGCCCTCACTCTTGCCTTCACCCCTCTCCTCCTCTCTCAGTGCTATCCTGGCTTCCCTGCCTCGGCAAGTGACTCCTCTCCCAGTTCTCCACACGTGGCCTCTGCACCCCACTGGCCAGGGGAACCCAGAACTCTCTGGCCTCTGCCTGCCCTCCCAGCTCATCTCCTCACACACCATTGTTTACCCACTAGGCTCAGCTACACTGGCTTCTTGCGGTTCCTCTGGGCCACTGCATGTGGTTGAGCAGGGTGTCCCCTACACGAGGGTGCCCAGGCAAGGAGTGGTAGAAGCTAAAATCTGGCCCACACTCTACTTGCCAAGCAGTGAGCCTGGCCCCTGACTGTGTCTCTTAGGAGGAAGGGATGCTGTTTTGTTGTTGTTGTTGTTGTTGTTGTTGAGACCGAGTCTCCCTCTGTTGCCCAGGCTGGAGTGCAGTGGCGTGATCTCGGCTCACGGCAACCTCCACCTCCTGGGTTCCAGTGATTCTCCTGCCTCAGCCTCCCAAGTAGCTGGGGCTACAGGCGCACACCACCAAGCCTGGCTAATTTTGTATTGTTATTAGAGACGGGGTTTCACCATGTTGGCCAGGTTGGTCTCGAACTCCTGACCTCAGGTGATCTGCCTGCCTCAGCCTCCCAAAGTGTTGGGATTTTAAT
>NW_012104410.1:1474716-1477168 GCF_000951045.1 Mandrillus leucophaeus | reverse complement strand
AAGGCACAAATGGGATTGTGCACTGCACCCACACACATTTCCACAATAGTAGATGCTGCAGCCTGCACTATACATGGTTTCTGTCCTGGCTCACACAACTTCCTATGAAAGAAGTGCTGGAGCCCTCAGCAAAGCTTCTGCACTTTAGGACTTTGTGTAGGGATGATGTCCTGGGTGGAGTGGGGGCCGGGTGGGGGGCGGGGTGCAGGCGGGGCAGTGCAGAGTTCTCTTTAAATGAGGTGAATTTTCTGCTGATATGATTGTTCTGCTCCAAAATTAGAATCCATAGTGGAGAAAAGTATCTTACTAACAGAACAAGCCTTTGCAAGAGCAGGAAAAGGAATGCCTGGAGGCTTGGCAGGTGGAAAACAATTCATTGAAAGTGAGTGCATCCCAAGGCAAGGCTTTGTGGGAATGAGAATACTCACCACCCACCATCCAGGGGTGGGAGATGGGAGAGAACTTGCCCCCATTTCCACTCTCACATATGAGACTTGGAATTGCCACAGCTCCTGCTGTTGAAGACCCCTCACTTTGTGCTTTCATATGTTTCCAATTTCTCATCCAGATTCAAATTGCTGGCTGGGCACAGTGGTTCACGCCTGTGATCCCAGCATTTTGGGAGGCCAAGGCAGGTGGATTGCTTGAGCCCAGGAGTTCAAGACCAGCCTGGGCAACATGGCGATATGCCATCTCTACAAAAAAAAATACAAAACTTAGCCAGGCGTGGTGGCGTGTGCCTGTAGTCCCAGCTACTTGGGAGGCTAAGGTGGGAGGATCACCTGAGCCCAGGAGGCAGAGGTTGCAGTGAGCCAAGATCGTGCCACTACACTCTATCCTGGGTGACAGAGAAAGACCCTGTCTCAAAAGAAAGAACAGAGTCAATGTGCCATGTTGTCTGATACTGATTCCCCTGGGGTCTAACCCCCAACCTTCCCACAGTGGAGCTGCTTGTTTCTATTCTTCTTGCCCCCTGCCCCTGCCAAGGTGGGGAAGAGGGTAGGTCCTTCAGGCTCTGGTGAATCTAATCTCAATCCCTCCAACTTCTGTGTAAGCCTCTCCAGAGTCTCAGTAAGTCTGGAAAGCAGAAGATGGAGTTGAGAAGAAATGGAAGGAGTGGAGCTGGCACCTGGGGTCCTAAAAGCCTCATTTGTCTCATCTTTCCTTCTAGATGGAAATGAATTTGCACAAAAATTACTGAAGAAATTCGGCCTGCCAAAACCGTGGGCATGAGAAGCTGAAAAGAATGCGATCACTGGACTTAAAGCCTTAAATACCCTTGTAGCCCAGAGTTATTAAAACAAAAGCATCCAACTTGCTGTGTGCCTGTGCTCTATGGGATGGGCCCTGGAGGAAGGGCAGGGAGAAGAGCCCTCCCTGGACCAACACAAGGCATAGGATGTCCTGACCCAGGCCCGTGGCCAGTCACAGCCTGCCTAGAAGGCAGAGCCTCTAACAAGCCCTTTTATTCACTTTGAGCCACATCCACATGTGCTGAGCCTCCTTTGAGTCCAAATGCCACTCCAGTTGTCGTCCACCTCTTATTCTTCACACATTACTCCTAGTGACCTTTGAGCATTTCCAAAAATTAAATCAACTTCCAAAGGACCAGGATTTATCATCCTGAAAATAATCAAAGCCTGGGCCATTGATACTAAAGCCACTTTCTGGTACCTTTATCGGAAATTCATCTCTCCTGCCTTCTACTCGTACATTCTACACTGGGCCAAAGTGGCTGGCAATGGCTAATTAGGTCAGACAGTAAAGTAATGAGCCACTACAGTGACAACTGGCACTTGACTGAAAAGACCAATCGAATCCGTTAAAGTTATTCTTGTGATGAAGTGCAGAGAAGCCACTTTTGACTGTGTTTTAGATGTGTGAATTATCTTCCCCAAAGGACTGAAGTCTTTCAAAGGGCTCTCGGTCACCTCTTCCTCCTCCTGAAACTTTGTTTTCCTCCCCCACAGCTCAGGGCTGTGTCTTGCACACAGATGAACCAGGGAAGATCACTCATGACTTCAGGGGGCAAAGAAAGCCATCAGATCTCCTTGCCAGACTCCTTCCCAGGCCGGGCACATGATCTTCTGCTCTTTAACATGCCCGGAGTCAGTGATTCTAGACTGTTCTTCTCGCCCCATCTTAGTTTATTTTCTGTTGCTTATAACAGAATATCTAAAACTGGATAATTTACAAGAAGCAAAATGTACCTCTTACAGTTCTAGAACTGGGAAGTCCAAGGTCAAGGAGGCACATCTGGCAAGTGCTTTCTTGCTGGCAGGGAATCTCTGCAGGATCCCAAGCTGGAACAGAGAATCACATAGTGAGGTGGCTGTCCATGCTAGCTCAGGTCTCTCTTCCTCTTCTTAGAAAGCCTCCAGTCTCACTCCTGTGGCACACCATTAATCCATTAACTCATTAATTCACTAATCCATAGATGATTAATCTATTC
>NW_012104410.1:1469621-1473011 GCF_000951045.1 Mandrillus leucophaeus | reverse complement strand
ATCAGGATCTTTCTTCTTATTCTTTCTTCATCTGGAATGCCTTCCCTCTCCCTGGCCCCTTCGCCCAACCAACTCTAATGCCACCTGGCCAGTGATTTTTCATCTAGGAAATCTCAGTTTAGATGCAATTCCCCCAAAAAGGGCTTCCATGCACGTGTGGAACAAATCAGATCCCATGTGCCCTTCTCGCACCAGGCTGCACGTTCCCTTCCAGCACTGTCACACCAGTCATTAAACAATTCCGTAAAAGGACAGATGTAAGCTCTGTCAGGGCAAGGGACTTGTCTGCCCTCTTCAACACTGCCCCTCCATCTCTTGGCACAGAGTTTTGCATAAATATTGTGTTGAAAGAATAAATGGAATCAGGGCTGGGGTCTCAATCCTGGAAATCACTCAAACATGGCCCCACGACCCCCACATACTGTCCTCCTCCACCACAGAGGAGGTTGAGCCCCTCTGACCATGGCCAGCTCCCTGACAGACACCTCAGGGAAGCCTCCCAAGCCAGGGGCCAGTCAGGAGGAAGGCCCTGTTCCAAGAGACATTACATTTCTCAGAGGGGAACCTGTTTCAAAAGCCACAGGAGTTAAACATCAGAGAGTGCCCCACTAGACCCACTGATATGGTGGAAGCGCGTGTCCAACCTAAAGGGAAATTCCTCTCCTTCTATCTATGAGCATTCCCAGGAGATAAGCTTTGGGGTTGGGAGGGGAGGGTGGTTCGGGTGGGTGCGGTTCGGTCCTTGCTCTCATCTGGTGTGTTTCCTGCATTGCAGAAGATGCCTCCTCTGACTCGACGGATGCTGATCCTGCCCAGGAAGCTGGGACCTGTGAGTCCTCCCCTCCCACCTGTCCTAGGCCTCGTTGGGAAGGTTTAACAGTTAGGGATATGAGTGGTGGCTGGGAGAAGAAGCCAGTGGGAGGAGATCTGGATTCTGTGCTTGGTGGTAATGCGGAGGGGCAGGTAATATAATAAAGAAGGTAGCATGGGTTGAAATGGCACAAAGCTAAGGACCAAAGAGGATGACCCAGAGAGGCAAGGCCAATAGGGAGCATGGGGAAAAGGTTATTGTGAATCAAAGGGAGAGAAACATGAGGTTAAGTGGTAAGGGCAATGTCTCACATGGCATTAATACCTTTACCTGCAAACACCTCCCATTACTTCCAATTCCTTAGCAAGGTAACCGTTATCAGGCCTCTAACCTCATTTTCCAACCCCGTTTTCCATGACTCTCTTTTATGTCGCACCCACATCAGCTAAACTGAACTTGTTTCCATTCCCCACACCTATCCCACACATGCCTTCGCCTGACCTCTTCCTCGCTGCCTGCCCCCAGCGAAGCCCCTTTGGAACATCCTTTCCCGCTAACATCCTGCCTTCAAGATCCAGCTTCTCTATGAAGTGCTCCCTGATTCTCACCATCCCCTTGCCCAAATCCTTCCCCAACCTTGTCCACTGCATTCCAAGAGACACACAGCATGCAGAAATGCTATCTCCCTTAAGGGGGCAGGGTTTAAGCCGTATCACTTCTGTATCCTGGCACCCAGCACACATTAGGTATCCTGGGGCCCTGCTACCCATTCCAAAAGAAACAAACATTTTGGCTTTGCTAAAATCAATCAATTTGTGCATTCATAGCTAAGCCTAATGAAGAGATCTCAGATCCAGCAGCATCTGCTTCACCCCCAGAGACAACCACAACAGCCCAGGAGACGTCGGCAGCAGTTCAGGGGACAGCCAAGGTTACCACAAGCAGGCAGGAACTAAACCCCCTGAGTAAGTCTCTGTCTCCATGCCAGATCAACAACCTAGAAAAATCTCTGACTGCAGGCCCACATCACACTTGCATGCCCAGATATAAGCCTGGTGAGAAGCAGGTAGACTCAAACACCTGAACACGAAGGCACAAATGGGATTGTGCACTGCACCCACACACATTTCCACAATAGTAGATGCTGCAGCCTGCACTATACATGGTTTCTGTCCTGGCTCACACAACTTCCTATGAAAGAAGTGCTGGAGCCCTCAGCAAAGCTTCTGCACTTTAGGACTTTGTGTAGGGATGATGTCCTGGGTGGAGTGGGGGCCGGGTGGGGGGCGGGGTGCAGGCGGGGCAGTGCAGAGTTCTCTTTAAATGAGGTGAATTTTCTGCTGATATGATTGTTCTGCTCCAAAATTAGAATCCATAGTGGAGAAAAGTATCTTACTAACAGAACAAGCCTTTGCAAGAGCAGGAAAAGGAATGCCTGGAGGCTTGGCAGGTGGAAAACAATTCATTGAAAGTGAGTGCATCCCAAGGCAAGGCTTTGTGGGAATGAGAATACTCACCACCCACCATCCAGGGGTGGGAGATGGGAGAGAACTTGCCCCCATTTCCACTCTCACATATGAGACTTGGAATTGCCACAGCTCCTGCTGTTGAAGACCCCTCACTTTGTGCTTTCATATGTTTCCAATTTCTCATCCAGATTCAAATTGCTGGCTGGGCACAGTGGTTCACGCCTGTGATCCCAGCATTTTGGGAGGCCAAGGCAGGTGGATTGCTTGAGCCCAGGAGTTCAAGACCAGCCTGGGCAACATGGCGATATGCCATCTCTACAAAAAAAAATACAAAACTTAGCCAGGCGTGGTGGCGTGTGCCTGTAGTCCCAGCTACTTGGGAGGCTAAGGTGGGAGGATCACCTGAGCCCAGGAGGCAGAGGTTGCAGTGAGCCAAGATCGTGCCACTACACTCTATCCTGGGTGACAGAGAAAGACCCTGTCTCAAAAGAAAGAACAGAGTCAATGTGCCATGTTGTCTGATACTGATTCCCCTGGGGTCTAACCCCCAACCTTCCCACAGTGGAGCTGCTTGTTTCTATTCTTCTTGCCCCCTGCCCCTGCCAAGGTGGGGAAGAGGGTAGGTCCTTCAGGCTCTGGTGAATCTAATCTCAATCCCTCCAACTTCTGTGTAAGCCTCTCCAGAGTCTCAGTAAGTCTGGAAAGCAGAAGATGGAGTTGAGAAGAAATGGAAGGAGTGGAGCTGGCACCTGGGGTCCTAAAAGCCTCATTTGTCTCATCTTTCCTTCTAGATGGAAATGAATTTGCACAAAAATTACTGAAGAAATTCGGCCTGCCAAAACCGTGGGCATGAGAAGCTGAAAAGAATGCGATCACTGGACTTAAAGCCTTAAATACCCTTGTAGCCCAGAGTTATTAAAACAAAAGCATCCAACTTGCTGTGTGCCTGTGCTCTATGGGATGGGCCCTGGAGGAAGGGCAGGGAGAAGAGCCCTCCCTGGACCAACACAAGGCATAGGATGTCCTGACCCAGGCCCGTGGCCAGTCACAGCCTGCCTAGAAGGCAGAGCCTCTAACAAGCCCTTTTATTCACTTTGAGCCACATCCACA
>NW_012104410.1:1463897-1468686 GCF_000951045.1 Mandrillus leucophaeus | reverse complement strand
TTCCTCTTCTTAGAAAGCCTCCAGTCTCACTCCTGTGGCACACCATTAATCCATTAACTCATTAATTCACTAATCCATAGATGATTAATCTATTCATAAGGGCAAAGACCTCATGACCCAATCATTTCTTTTTCTTTTTCTTTTTCTTTTTTTTTTTTAAGACAGAGTCTTGTTCTGTCGCCCACACTGGAGTACAGTGGCTCAATCTCGGCTCACTGCAACCTCTGCTTCCCAGGTTCAAGTAATTCTCCTGCCTCAGCCTCCCAAGTCGCTGGGATTACAGACGCCCACCAGCACACTTGGCTAATTTTTTGTATTTTTAGTAGAGACAGAGTTTCACCATGTTGGCCAGGATGGTCTCAAACTCCTGACCTCATGTGATCCACCCGCCTTGGCCTCCCAAAGTGCTGAGATTACAGGCGTGAGCCACTGCGCCCAGCATGACCCAATCATTTCTTAATAGCCCTGCCTTTCAACATTGTTACTTTAGGGATTAAGTTTCAATGTAAGTTCTGGAGGGGACAAACACTCAAACTATACCATTCTACCCCCGGCCCTCTGAAACTCATGTCCTTCTCAAATAGAAATACATTCATTCCAACTCCATAGCCCCAAAATCTTAGCTCATTCCAGCACCAACTCAAAAGTCCAAAGTCCGCAGTATCATCTGTGAGCCTGTGAAATACAAACAAGTTATTTACTTCTAAGATACAATTGCGGTAGCAGCATAAAACAGACATTCCCATTCCAAAATGGAGAAATAGAAAGGAGTAACAGGTCTCAAGCAAATCTGAAACCCAGCAGGGCAGACATTAAATCTTAAAGCTGAAGAATAAATCTCTTTTGACTCTGTGTGTGGCCTCCCATCCACACTGGGGTGTGGGTTAGGCCCCCAAGGCTTCATGCAGCCTCACGCTTATGGCTTTGCTGGGTGCAGCCCATGTGACTGCTCCTAGGTATTGCAGTCTGGTGCCTGAAGCTTTCCCAGGTGGATGTTGCATGCTGCCAGTGACTGCACACTTCTGGGGTCCCAGTAGTTGTCCCACTCCCACAGCTCCACTAGGCATTACCCCAATGGAGACTCTCTATTGTGGCATCACTTCCATGGCTCCACTAGATGAGGACTCTTTGCAGTGGCTCTGCCCCTGTGACAAATCTTTGCCTGGGCTCCTAGGCTTTTGATGACATCCTTTGAAAACTTGGTGGAGGCTGCCAAGCTGCCACAGCTTTTGCTGTCTGCAAGCCTGCAGAGTCAGCACCACCTGGACACTGTCAAGGTTTATGGCTTGTACCTTCCAAAACTGCAGCACAAGCTACAATTGGGGTCACTTGAGCCTTGGCTAGGGCAGCCATGAAGCTCTGCACTGGGATTCCAGGGGCAGAGTCCCAAGGCACTATTCTGCCCTCCTAGACTTCTGGGCCTATAACAGGAGGGGTACCCTCAAAGATCTCTGAAATGCATTTCTGGTCTTTCTTCATTGTCTTGAGGAATAGCATCTGGCTCCATTCTACCTATGCTAATCTTTTTAGCTGCATCCTTGGCTTCCTCTTCTGAATGCACTTTTTCACTCTTCATGTGGCCAGATTGACAGTTTTCCGACTCTTTCCACTTTACTTCCCTTTTAATGTAAATTTTCTTTATCTTTATAATTGTCTTTGAATTATTCCTTTGCTCCCAAATCTCAGCACAAGTGGCCAAAAGTAACCATGCACCTCCTTCTATATTTTGCTTAGAAATTTCTTCTGCAGATACTCTAGTGTGTCACTCTCAAGTTTGGCCTTCCACAAAGCCCTGAAATGTAGACACAGTTCAGCCAAGTTCTTTGTAAATTTATAACAAGGATGGTCTTTACTCCAGTTTCCAATACCTTATTCCTCAGTTCCATCTGAAATATCATCAGAATGGCCTTACTCTTCATATTTCAACTAGCATTCTGGTCACAATCGCTTAACTAATCTCTAAGGAGTTCCAAACTTTCCATAGAACTGAGGTTCTCCAGGAGTTCTCCACCCCTAGCAAACTTCTGCCTGGACATCCAGGTGTTTTCATATATCCTCTGAAATCTAGATGGAGGTTCCCAAACCCCAGTTCTTGACTTCTGTGCACTCACAGGCTCAACACCACATGCAAGTTGCCAAGGTTTGGGGCTTGCACCCTCTGGAGCCACAGCCCAAGCTCTATGTTGGCCCCTTTCAGCCATGGCTAGAGCGGCTGGAACACAGGACACCAAGTCTCTAGACTGCACAGAGCACAGGTACCCTGGGCCTAGCCCATGAAACCACTTTTTCCTCCTAGGCCTCCAGGCCTGTGATGGGAGGGGCTGCTGTGGAAATCTGACATGTCCTGGAGACATTTTCCCCATCATCTTGTGGATTAACATTTGGCTCCTCATTACTTATGCAAATTTCTGCAACTGGCTTGAATTTCTCCTCAGAAAATGGGATTTTATTTTCTATTGCATTGTCAGGCTGCAAATTTTCTGAACATTTATGCTCTGCTTCCCTTATAAAATGGAATGCCTTTAACAGCACCCAAGTCACATCTTGAATGCTTTGCTGCCTAGAAACCTCTTCCACCAAAACCCCTAAATCATCCCTCTCAAGTTCAAAGTTCCCCAAATCTCTAGGGCAGGGGCAAAATGCTGCCAGTCACTTCGCTATCACATAACAAGAGTCACCTTTGCTCCAGTTCCCAAAACAAGTTACTCATTTCCATCAGAGACCACCTCAGCCTGGACTTTATTGTCCATGTTGCTATCAGCATTTTGGGCAAAGCCATTCAACAAGTCTCTGGGAAGCTCCAGAATTTCCCACATTTCCCTATCTTCTTCTGAGACCTCCAAACTGTTCCAGCCTCTGCCTGCTACCCAGTTCCAAAGTCGCTTTCACATTTTCAGGTATCTTTTCAGTAACACCCCACTCTACTGTATTAATCAGTACTAATACAGTACCAGTTTACTGTATTAGTCCATTTTCATGCTGCTAATAAAGACATAGCTGAGACTGGGCAATTTACGAAAGAAAGAGGTTTATTGGACTTACAGTTCCACGTGGCTGGGGAGGCCTCACAATTATGGTGGAAGGGAAAAAGCACATCTCACATGGCAGTAGACAAGAGAAGAGAGCTTGTGCAGGGAATCTCCCCTTTATAAAACCATCAGATCTCATGAGATGTATTCACTATCACCAGAACAGCATGAGAAAGGCCTGCTCCCATGATTCAATTACCTCCCACCAGGTCCCTCCAACAACACATGGGAATTCAAGATGAAATTTAGGTGGGGACACAGCCAAGCCATATCAGCAGGGATTTCTGTCTGTTCTTTTACTTCTATATCCCCAGTGCCTAGAATAGTGCCTGAAACACAAAAGGCACCCAAGAAACATTGGCTCAATGTTGAATGAGTTCACCCACTTCCACCCACCTCCTAATTTATATCCTGTGAGATGAATGTCTCCATCATCTATGTTCTTAGAATATGCATTTGCATGTCTGCTGTAATACGTCTTCGCCAGAGAGGCAACACTTCAGAAGTGGGTCCAGGTGGAATTCGTCTCAGAACGCCTAACACTCTGCAGGTAACAGGTGGTTAACAAGTTATCTGTGTACTGAATGAAGGAGAAGCAGGCTCTGGGATTACCTGCCTACAGCACCCCCAAAATTTCTCAAAGGAGAGAAAACTTCAACCATTTCACATTCACAAATTGGTGACTTTGGACACACAGTGATTATGACAAAGACTGATGAAGGGGCAAGAGCTAACCCCAGATACTGTTTCAGAGAAAACCCCAGTCCTGATGAAATCCCTTCCAACCCCAGAGACAATGGCAGCAATCCAAAGGGCCTATGAGGTACAAGGAGCAGATAATTCCCCCTTGTGGCACAAGCCTGTGGACTATGTGACTTTATTGTGAGGAGAAGGTGGACCCTGGAATGTTCGAACTACTCAAGGCATACACAAACATATCTGTACCAGATGAAAGGCTGAGCATAGCCTTCTGTCTCCCCTGCCACTCAATATTTCATGAAATGACTGAAAATGCTGATTTAATGAAAAACAGGCTACTTCTGGGTTCACAGTCGTTTTCCTGCTTTCTGAGGTTATAGAAGTTTTAACATTCAGATGTGGATGATATGTTAAATAAATTATATACAAATTAATGGGAGGAAACATTCGATAACACAATTCTAAATGTAAGGAAAATAAATAAAGATATATCTACTAATTTCTTATATTGGAAACCAATGGAATTTTACAACAAGGAAAATAAATGCAGATATGTAAATTCCATCTTAGATGAAAATAGAAAACCCTTACAACCCCAAATAACACTTTCTTTGAAGAAATTCTGCCAATTCCAGTGAAACTGGAACCAAATGGAGGGAGGATGCTGACACAGTGTCCCATAATAACAGATCATGGGCAGAGCTGGCAATATGCAGACTTCTGTAAAGTACATGACATACCCAGAAGAGCAAAAGCAAGGTCACCTTGTTTGTAACCAGAGCAACCATATGTATAATGACTACTCCTGAAAAAGAGAACTGAACACGCAGAATAGGAAACATAAGTGAAAAAAGATTTATTTAAAATAAAACTTTAGCCAGAAGCAGTGGTGCACGCCTGTAATCCCAGTGACTCTGAAGACTGAGGCAGGAGGATTGCTTCAGTCCAGGAGTTTGATACCAGCCTGCACATAGTGTGACTCTCTCTCAATAGACAGAAAGAAAAAGAGAGGAAAGAAGAGAGGAAGGAAGGAAGAAAGGAAGGAAGGAAAGAAGGAAGGA
>NW_012104410.1:1427334-1463732 GCF_000951045.1 Mandrillus leucophaeus | reverse complement strand
GAAAAAAACTTGAATCTAGCAGAGGGCTGGGGGAAATAAGGAGTTGTTTAATAAATATAGTTTCAGTTTTTCAAGATGCAAAAGTTCTGGAGATTGGTTATACAACAACGTGAATATACTTAACACCATTGAACTGTACATTAATGGCTGAGCTGGTAGATTTTATGCTATGTGTATTTTACCACAATTAAGATTTTTAATTTAAAAAAAGCTTGAATCTACAGATTGAAAGAAAAAACTGATTCAAAAAGACCAATTTTAAGAACTGGCCTAATAGAGTTTCTTATCTTCAAATATAAAAAAGGAATCATGTGGGCATCCAGCCAAAACTATTGACACACGGGCTGAAGGGAAAAAAATTAGATCGAGCTAGCTCCTGACTTGAACATCAAAAGACCATGGAGAAATTCCTACACAGTCCTCTGGGAGAAGAAAGGTGATATCCAAGCATTTTGTCTTTAGTCAAGCTATTTTACCAGGCTAAGGCAATAGACAAATACTTTCAAGCATGCAACATTTGAAGGAATTCCGTTCTATGAACTCTTCTAAAAAACCATTAGAAGATAAACTTCAGCCAGTCAAGAGACAAATGGAGAAAATGAGGTAAAAGGAGTAGCTATGAGTGCTAAATCCATTTTAATGCAGGACAAAGCTAAAACTGCTGTGAAAATTATGGTTACAGAGTAGGGGGTAAATGTTATAAACTATGAGAATGTAACAAAAAATCAGAATACAGATGGAAGAGAAAGAGGGAATTCATATGAGTAGGTAGATTTTACAACTTTTATAGTTGAAGGATCAAAAAATATTTTTAACATGCTAAATCAAATAATCAAGGTTTAAAGTAAATCACTAGAAGAATTCATAATAATACATTGCATGAAAACCAGATGATGAAAAGGAAGGGGAAAGGAGAAAGTAGAAGTATACTATTTTAATAGTTGATAGTAGAGGGAGTCAACTCCGAAGAAATGAAGATTTGAGTACATCATTTGAAGCTGATTATAAAGATAAACAATAGGACTATAACCTATAAATCTTTTATATTAGCAGAACTATACATAAAAAGGAAAAAACACAGATCATATAGCAAAATATACATTTTAAATTGTTAAAGTAAAAGGATGGCATTAAGAAGGTATAACTGGTACAAACATGTCTTTTATGTGAACAAACAAAAATAGAACAAATTCATGTCATAAAAAGCAAGAGTCTCAGATCAGGACACAAAGCAAAACCAAACTATAAACAATGGATTCAAAAATATTATACATGAAGAACAATGGAACTGCTTTACTTTGCCTCCCTTCCTGCCTGCCTATATTCCTGCCTTACTTTCTGAGTTTCAGTACAAAAGCCAGTGGGTAGAGCTGAGCAAGGCAGGCATCTGCATGAACAGGGAGTGAGGGATTACGAGAAAGCCAGAGCAGGGTGTTGGAACAGGAAATGAGGAGGGCATCTACCAGGAGCACAGGGGGTGAAGGGGAGCAGTGACCTGGCATGGGACATCAGGATCCGAGCAGGATGAGAAGGGCACCCATCCAGCCTGATGTGGGGGGGTTGCAGCTCAAACAGGGTGAGAGGGTCTAGGTGGTGCAGAGTGACTGAGCCTGAACAATGTGGTGTTAGAATGGAATTGGAGGTAATGGTGAGAACTTATGGTCTTTGGTATATAATTCGATGTAGAAATACATACAGATATAAATATGCATATATAATTTATTCATAGGAATGCACATACATATATAAATACATAGATACATTTCTTAGCTTGACCACTGGGAGACCTAGAAGCAGTAACATCCTAAGAACAATGAGCATTATATAGAGCCTATATCTTCTTTTCCAAATACCATTAAGAGAACAGGGATCCTTGGAGAAATGGCTAATACCAGGGGTAGGACAGAGAAAGTACATGATAAGGCTGGAATGACTTGTTGTACCAGAAAGTAAGAAAATGCTAACAAAAAAAAGATGTACAAAATCTAATGAGAAGGTTAGCTTAATCCTAATAGTATTGAATTATCACAGACTAACAAAATTCAGCAGAAAGGAAAACTATTATAAAAGATTATAATGGAAAGAAAAAAGAAAAGGAAGGAAGGAAGGAAGGAAGGAGGGAAAAGAGAAAGAGAAAGACAGAAAGGAAGAAAGGAAGGAGAAAGAAAGAAAGAAAGAGAAAATGAAAGAAAGAAAAAAGAAAGAAAGAAGAAGAGGAGGAAGAAAGAAAGAAAGGAAGGAAGGAAGAAGAAGAAGGAAGGAAGGAGAGAAAAAAGGAAGGAAGGAAAAGAAGGGAAGACTATAAATCATTGAATAAATAGAAAGGAAAGGAACAGAAGAGAAAAAAGGAAGAAAGGAAAAGAAAAGAAGATTATAAATCATTGAATAAATAGGAACTCATGAGTCCATATTGATTAAATAAATGAATGGATAAGTAAATGGGAATATGAGAAAAGTTTTTCTTACACTAGAATGGTAGCTAATGAATTCAGAAGGAATGACTGAAGTAGAAAATCACTATCCAGCAACCATCAGGGTGATAATTCAACCAGGAAACATCAATGAGCACTAAAACTAATTGGTAAAAGTTTGATAAGGAAAAGGATACTTATGTAGTTTCAAAGTACCTTTCCACAAAATATTTATTAATTACACTAGAAGAAAAAGAGTAACTTCACAGTGGAGACACCTGGCAGACATCATCTTAATCAGTACCATCACAGAAATCAGATCAATCAAAATAATGTGCCCACTGACAGAATGCAATGCAGAGAATGCTGTATGACTGATTGATATTTCTGCCAAAAGTGAGAAGCCTGAAATTTAAACATGAGGAACATAAGATGAACCCAAATTGGAGGCACTCTACACAATAACTGGTCTATAATCTTCAAAAGTGGCAATGTCATGAAAATCACGGAAAGACTGAGGAACTGTGACAACTCAATGCTATGCATAATCTTGGACTGGATCCTTCTGTCATAGGATCATTATTGAAACAATGGGAAATATCTAAATGGGGTGTATGGTTGAGATGGTTATAATGTATCAGTAGTGTATCAAATATTAATTTCCTAATTTTAATGGTTGCATTGAGGTTATGATGAAATATCCTTGTTCGTAGGAATTACCAAAAAATTCAATAGAAAAAGAACATTTAAATAACTTAGAAGGATTGAAAGTTAAAAGATGAGCGAAAACCCACCAAGCAAATGAAAAATACAGAATCTTGATCTTAATATCAGTCAATATTTATTTCAGAGTAAACATATTAAATGAGACAAGGAGAAGTATTTATAAGGATAAAGGCTGGGGCCGGGCGCGGTGGCTCATGCCTGTAATCCCAGCACTTTGGGAGGCCAAGGTGGGCGGATCACTTGAGGTCAGGAGTTCAAGACCAGCCTGGCCAATATGGTGAAACCCCGCCTCTACTAAAAATACCAAAGATTAGCCAGGAATAGTGGCAGGAGCCTGTAATCCCAGCTACTCAGGAGGCTGAGATAGGAGAATCGCTTGAACCCAGGAAACGGAAGTTGCAGTGAACCGAGACAGCGCCATTGCACTCCAATCTGGGCAACAAGAGCGAAACTCCATATCAGAAAAAAAAAAAAAAAAAAGAATAAAGGTTGCACTCCACACTAAAAACAGACACAAAGATTTCTGCACCTTTTAACGAGCACCAAAACTTCAGGAAATGCAAAGAGATTCATAGTTGGGCAGGCTCTAATTCACCTGTCTCAAGCCATAAAGGTCAAATAAACAAGAAAAGTTTGACTACAGTGTATCTAAGTAACCTAAACGGGAAAACAGGGTTAATTTAATACTCCTGAAAAGCCAGAATATCCTTTCATTTCAGAAACTTTTGAAAAATGCATCAAAAATTATAATGATAAACAACTACACGACTACTAATGGTTAACATATCTGTCAAACTTTAAAATGTACCAGGTACTATTCATCAGTACTTTGTAGATCTTAATTCTTTTAATCCCCATAACAACCCCATGATAAAATTTGAGACACAGGGAGGTTAAACAAGATGCCTGGGGTCATGCAGCTGATACATGGGAAAACCAGGACTTGAACCCACGCAGTGAGGATCCAGAGTCTACACTCCTAACCAACACTTGAATAAACTCTAAAGTGCGGAAATGATGCAAATGAACATTCCCCAATAATAACACAATAAAACTAGAAATTAAGAACAGAACTAAGTAATTTTTAAAGTCTTATCCATATGAGAATTTATAACCCTCTTAAACAACACTTGATTCAAAGAAGAAAACAAAACCAAAATTGCTATCTAAAATAAAATAATAATGAAAATACTATATATTAAAATCTATGAGATATAGCTAAAACAGTGTGCACAGGAAATTTCAAAGTCTTAAATATTAACATTAACCAAAAAATGTTTAAAAATTAATTAAACACCCAACTCAAAAGAATGAACTAAATTTAATGAAAACATAAAGAATAAATTAGTAAAAGCAAAAATTAATTGAATAGACAACAGAAAATTATAGAATCTAAATTTAAAATATCCAGAGCTAATTATTTATGGAAAATATAAACTATTATCTAACTTATAAAAAGAGAGAGGTAAAGAGGGTAGGCATGAGAGAAACCAGAATAAGAAATGAGGATGGGAACATTACAAAGGTAAAAAGGAAATTCAAATAATGAAAAGATTATTTTGCTTAAACCTGAGTAAATCGATTTTTAAACATGTGTGAAATGAATTATTTTCTAGAAAAAATATCCAAGACCGCTGGGTGCGGTGGCTCACACCTGTAATCCCAGCACTTTGAGAGGCCAAGGAGGGCGGATCACCTGAGGTCGGGAGTTCAAGACTAGCTTGACCAACATGCTGAAACCCCATCTCCACTAAAAATACAAAATTAGCAGAGTGTGGTGGTGCATGCCTATAATCCCAGCTACTAGGGAGGCTGAGGCAAGAGAATCACTTGAACCCTGGAGGCAGAGGTCGTGGTGAGCCAAGATCACGCCATTGCACTCCATCCTGGGCAACAAGAGTGATACTCCATCTCAAAAAAAAAAAAAAAAGAAAAAGAAAAGAAAAAATATCCAAGAAAACTGACCCTGGATGAGGTGAACTACAAACAGATAAGTTGCGATACAAGACATAGAAAATATCAAGAGCTATCACACCAAAAAGCACCACACCCAGAGAATTTTACAAGTGAATTCTCTGTCCCTTTAAGGAACCCAATTTCACTAAACTGTTCCAGAACACAGAGAGGAGGAACCCTTCCAAATACATATCAAAGTCAGCAGATTATTTATTTAAAAACCCAAAAGACTGCCCACCAAAAAAGAAAATATAGAACAATCTTTCTTTCTTGCAAACATTAGGGCAAAGTTCTAAATGAGATACTATCAATAAAATCTAGCAGCAAGTAGAGAGTCCGTGCCAGGAGTGAACGAATGGTTTGATATTAGAAAATGTATGAATATAATTATATATAATATATATGGTTAATAAATATATAATATATATCTGTGTGCATATATATATAAATGGTTAACAAATAAAAAGCATATGTTTATATCCTCACAATGCTCCAAAGAACTTTGACAACAATTCAACATTCATATTTTTTAAAGGTGATATTATCATTTAAATGGTAGTGGTAATAAAACCACACTCAAAAGGTTGGCCACAAAAAGTTCTACTTAGAAAACAATCATAGAAGCATTCAGATAAATCAACCTAGGAACATGCCCCAAGAGATATGGGAAAGATAACAATTATTGTCTAAAGAAATGAAAGAAAGGAAGAAGAGAATGTCATAGAACTAAATCTATAACATCACAAAACTAAAATTCTAGAAAAATTAACATGGCAGGATGTGGGGGAAGAAGACCAAAGGGACACAGCAACATGAAGTACTTTTTAGAGAAGAAATATAGATATGGGGCATCCTATTCCTTCCCACCAATATTTCAGAAATTTTTTCCACTTTTTTTCTTTGCTGGGGTTGAAAGGAGAGGTCTAAGCTGGAAGATACACATTTAGGACCAATGAATACATAGACGAGATATAGATAGGATTTAAAGTTATGAAACTGAATGAAATGGCCAAAGAATTATAAATAGAGAAAAATGTCTCCTCCAATACTTAGAGGTTGGGGAAAGTTATCGAAATAACAGCAAAGAAGCAGCAGCCAGTGAGGCAGGAAGAAAGACAGAAAAACGTGGTGTCCGTGAAGCCAAAAGAAAAAGTGTATTTCCAAGAAGATGAGGTGATCAACTGTGTCAAATGCTCCTGATAGGTAAAATAAGAGATCTAAGGACTGACTATTAGAATTAGTAATATGGCTATCTTGACAAGAGCAATTTCAGTTGGATGGTTTGGGTGAAAGGCTGATTTAGAATGAGTGTGGTAGGAATTGGCCAAAATGAATACAACCAATCCTTTAAATAGGCTTGTTGTAAAGTGAAGTAAATCCCCTCAGAGGCATTCTGTTCAATGTCCACCCTAGAGATAATGGCCCTCAAGGACAATAGACAGTAGATCCTTCCAGAAAACAGACCTGAGGGCTAACAAATTGGCCAGCAAAGGGTGCTGATTCAATGCTAGGCAGGGCATCCTTGCTATTTCTGCCCAGCAGAATATTTACTGTGAATCACTGGCTACTGGAGAAATTTATCATCATTCCTTTTTTGATGGAACTGTTCATTATGTTCCAGTCTTCCTTCTCCACTAGTGTATACTGTATGTTTCAATGATGTATATCTTGTAAACATAGGTCATAGGACATCAAGGAATTACAACTAGGCTTGAGATCTCGATCTGCAATTAGGTACAGCAAACAGACGAGAAGCTTTCGGGTGTCTTCTTTTAGAGATGGAGGCAATGTGTTTCATCTAGCACAAAAAAATTTAAGTATGTATATGTGATGAACGGTGTTTATAAACGATGGACAGCCAAAAGTGGAACTGTAGCAGACACCTAAAATAAGATGCTGAATAAAGCCAGGTGCATGTGTTACACTTCTAATCCCAATGCTTTGGGAGGCCAAGGTGGGAGGATCACTGGAGGCCAGGAGTTCAAGACTAGTCTGGAAAACATAGAGAAACCTGTCTCTATCCCCCCAGAATTTTTTTAATTAGTTAGGCATGGTGGTATGTACCTTTAGTCCCAGCTACTCGAAAGGCTAGGGTGGTAGGATGACTTGGAAAGATGCCAAATAAAATCTCTATTGTAACTACAGCTACAAGTTGAAAACAGTAAAGTGCTGAGTACTCTACAACCTAAAGAGAGCCAACAAGGAGGCACCACACACATCCCTCAGGATTGATTCAGAAGTCACAGAATTTGTCCTGTCACCATCACCCTAGTCCCCGGTATGCGTAAAGAACAGGAGCGAGAAGGAAAATATCGGAGATTTATTAGGGTCATGAGTTGTCATCCCTTCCCTCCACCCTCAAGCCAAGCAGCAAGGGCTTGGTGCCTGCCAAAAGGAAGAATGAAATTTCATTCCAAATTCAACACCTGCTTGCACAGCGGACTTGCTGATCTGCCCTCTGTGCCTGCTCAAATAGAGGAAAAAATAGAAGACTAGACGGAGGCGAGGAGTGTGATGAGCAGCCTTTTATACTGGTTGGTATGGAAAGAGGGCAAGAGTTTCCTGTGGATTAAACAGATCTTGTGACTTGAGCCATCTTGTTGGTATCCGACTCAAATGGGGCAGTCACTTGACAAGCAGACCCCCGATGTGAGAAGATATAGGGTGGACTGCCGAATGGCTGCTGAGGGTGGTTGAAAGAGAAAACTGTACAGTAGGGAGGTCCTGCAGGTGCCCCAAATACTCACATATGCACCCCTTCCTTGAGACAGCCATCATTTGGCCTCTTGCCACAAAGAGGACATGATCAGCCGGTCTTGGCCTAAGAAGCTGTACTAGCCGAGAAAAGAGTCTGAGAGCAATCAGATAAGGGATGTTTATTTCTTTTCATTGATTGTTTCTTCTTGCTTAAACAAGCTGGGAGGAGCAGAGAACAAACTAGAAGAAAGAAAAAGGAGGTAGAGAAAGTGAGTGTTGAATTGGATGTGAAATTGAAATGTTAAATTGGACTTACCTATAGAATATACCAGAGATATTATTAAACGATTAGAAATGGAGGTTCCCCGGAGCATTTTCAAGGCAGCGATTAAAGGAAAATAAAACCATTCCACATTTGAACCCCAGGTTCAGAATGTTGAATATGCCCATTAAATGCTGTTGGTTGCCTTTTTAATAGCTGCACCTCCCTTTCTCCTTGTGGACGGACTGATTTTATTCCCTATACCCCTTTCTCATGGCCATGTGTTTCTGGGGAGGCAGGCCCCATCAGGAGATGAATCACAGTCAGCCAGAGCCAATCAAAGTGGTCCCGTTGCCTTTGCCAAAGCCTGGTTGACATGTCCCACAAAGACACGTGATGCCATTCTGGCTAGTAAGACATGAGAGAGAGTATGCTATCAAGACTCCCAAGAAAGGATTCTCTTGATCGTAAAAGGTAACACAGGAAGAGAAGGGTCATTTTTCTGCCTCTGGACATCGTGAGGATGTGACACCTGGTGTGGCAGCAGCCAGCTTGCTACCTGAAAAGAGGTAGCCAGAAGACCAGGCTGTTGGACAGAAAAGAGTAGGATGGAGAAATGGAAAGAATCTAAGTCCTTCGTGAATTCATTAAGCTGCTGAATTTACCAAGCCTACCTCTAGTGTTCTTGCATCATGAGATATGCCTTTTTTATTGTTTGAGCCAACTAAATTGGACTGTCCATTATTCCCAGGTAAGAGCATCCTACCTGAGACTGTGTAGGAAATTGGGTGCTCTGGGTTGCATCTGAAGTCTCTGTTATGAAGCCAGTACATCCCTAAACAAGGGCCCCAGTGTTAAACCCTGTTCCCCATGCCCAGGAGGGAATTAGTGGGAATACAAATCTCCCTAACACACAGATGTGACCATGATGGGTCACAACCGCAATCTGTTTTGGTTTTCCCTTACTTAGAGTCCTCTCTGTGATTCACAAGTCACATGATTCCTTCCAGATTCAGAATTCCAAAGTTTTTTGATCTTCAGTCTTCCCCAAGAACAACCTCCATCCTCTGACTGTGTACTCTGCCATTTGTATTTCACCTCCTGATGTGCAAGTGGGAAAGACAGGTGCCCTGGCCTTCAGGGTGTCTACCCTCCAACCATCCTGATTGGCTGTGGCCCCTTCTCACAGCTTACAGTCCTCACACTGGAATATAACCCCGCTGAACAGAGCTATTGACACGAAGCATCCAATTGGGAATTGCTTGTGTAGTTTGATGACTGACTCCTAAGGGCTTTAAGAGGAAAGGAAAAAGCCTACCCATAGATGGGTGAGTGATCACGAGGCATGCCAGGAACTGCACCTTTCCGTGTAGCTGGCCCATCCAGCTCCACACCCACGGCCACTCACCCACTCCCAACCCGGCTCATGGGGCTCTATGTGGGACACTGAGCAGCCAGCCCACATGGGTAATATTCCCAAGGCCCCATCTTCCAGATGGAGAGAGACTGTGTTTTCACAGACTGCCCAGGCTGAGCCAAGTCTGGCTCAGAGCTTCCTGCGGAGAAACTGGATATGGCTGGAATGGACATGACAGCAATGGACCCTGAAGAAGGGAATAGAGACTCACTCAGAAAGAACTGCTAGATCCGAACTGGGAACAAGACAGAAGCTGCTTGCCCTCCCCACCCACACCAGGGTCCCACGGCAGTGGAACCTCTCTGCAGTTATCTCCTCTGTGCTGGCTCTCTCCTGACTCCTTTCTCTAATGACTCTCCCATCTCCAATGTGGACCTGCTCCCTCTGGCCGTGTTAGCCACTGAGCTCCCCTGTCGATGACTTTTTTTCCTCCCTATTCCAGTAACAGGGGATGAGGTGAAGTTTGGGAAGTGTTTGGAGGCAGAAACATTGATTTCCTAGAATAGTCAATGGATATGTGGGAAACAGCACAGAATGTGTGAAATGGATTTCCACCAGGAAGCCAAGGATTTATGGCTGCTGTACTGTGACGTTGACTCTAGTGATGCTTGGTGTGGGTGGGACATTATGGGAAGAGCATGGGAATCAGAGCCAAGCAGTTCCAGGTTCAAATCCCAGCCATGCCAGTTGCTGTTATGTCACTTTGGTAAATGTACTTAACCTCTCTGAGCCTCAGTTTTCCCAGTCTGTCAGAGACTGTCAATACTACCCTGTAGATTCCTATGAGAATTAAATAATCCTGCACCTGGCTCAAGGTCAGACCTCACAGAATGTTGGTCTCCTTTTTCCCCTTCTCTTCTCCAGCCCCACTGCCCCAGCGCAGCAGCCCCCATGGTGATGTCCCCCCTTATCTCTCTCTCTCACACACACACACAAATACACACACACTCTCACACACACTCTCTCTCACACACACACTCTCACACACACTCTCTCACACACACACACTCTCACACACACTCTCTCACACACACACACTCTCACACACACTCTCTCTCACACACACACACTCTCACACACACTCTCTCACACACACACACTCTCACACACACTCTCTCACACACACACACTCTCACACACACACACACACACACTCACACACTCACTCTCACACACACACACATACTCACACTCTCACACTCACACACTCACACAACCAAAACAACAGACTCTCTACCTCCCAAAATCCTTACCAGAAAATAAGTTTAAACTTTGGTGTAGAAGCCATTCTGTCTGCCTAGGGTAGTCCTGTTCTCAGCATCAGAACCGCTCTGGACGCTGCTTTTTAAATGCGGGTTCCTGGGCTGCATCCCAGGCCTACTAACTGGAGAGGAAAGGGGATTGAAATGCACCCCCCAGCTGGTTGTGAAGTTTGAGAGCAACCAGCCTGATGCCGTTCTTCTTGAAATAAAAATCTCCCAAGAAGTTTTCCACCCCTGTTCCAAGAGGGTGTCAGGTCTTGGAACAGGAGTCCTAGAGATCCTGGGAGATCCATCTGGACTCTCCCTCTCCTCGCTGAGGAAAAGGATGAGGTCCAGAGAAGTGGCAGTGGGGCAGGGGTTGGGGGGTGCGGCTGCCGATTGAGGACTGCGGAGTGAGTCCGTGGCGGAGCTGAATCTTGGACCCACGTGTCCTGACTAAAAGCTAATGATGCTTGAGGTGGGGTGGGTGGAGCTTTAAAAATAGGCTTTTTCAAGTTTACAAGATTCACTCAGGTTCCATTAAGTGACAGAAGGAAGGAAGGAAGATCAGGAAGCCATGGCAGCAGGCTTCACGGAGTACCAAGCAGAGACCCGCTGGGCTGTGAGCCCCTTCAGCTGCTCTGAGGACAGTCACTTTGTCATAGCTTGAGGCCTAGGGGCTCCCCTAGACGGGAGTCTTCATCTCTCCCTCCCTCTATCCTGGCCTCTCTCTCTTCTTCTACTGTTTTTACATCTCTGAGTTTTCTTTCTCTCTGTCTGTCTGACTCAAACTTCACTGAGAGTGACCTCATTCGCCTGGTTAGGAACCATCCAGTAGAAAGCCCTGGAAATGGACAGGTCTCCTGAGAGGCCATGGGCTCCCTTGTGTCCAGCCTGTTGATTGTTACTTCTGAATAAGCCCAGACTTCCTCACAAATAGGAGTGGTTAGGGTAACAAAGACATCTGACCCAAAGTCTGGCATCTTGGATGCAAAGAACCACGTGACCTCATTTCTCAGAAGGGAGTTATAGGTGTGGCAGACACGTGGTCACCTCTCCAGGACATATTTCCCGTACCTGAGTACCCAGGATGAGACTGGGCTCTGAGAAGGACAGATCAGGAAGGATGGACACGGAAAGCCTTGCCTGCTTCTAATCCAAGTCTGAGGCTGGTCTGGAACCTTCAGAGCCAAAGTTAGCAAATAAACATAGAACACCCAGTTAAATGCAATTTCAGATATATTTGAGACATACTTAGGTACGGCGCAATATTTGAGGCATACTGACAACATTTTCATTGTTTCTGTGAAATTCACATTTATCTGGGTGGCTTACATTTTATCTGGCACCCTTACCCGGGAGAGGAGGGACCTGGTCTGTTTTGTTCAGCATTGGAGCTTAAGCACCCACACCATACCTGGTGTAGGGCAGACATTCTTGTTGAACTCTGTGTGGGAGGAGGCCTCTCAGGAGTCCCCTGCCACACACACTAAAGAGATACTTTGTTGAACAAACAAATCCCCGAGGGGCCATCTTTGAAAAGGCACATTGACTCATTTGACAAAACCAGACTGGAAACTTAGCAAGAGTTAAGATCTGCGCTAAATAAATTGGGATTCAGAGACAAGTAAGCTATGGCTCCTGTCCTCAACATGGTAACTGACCAGTAACAGCAATAGATTTCAAAACAGATCACGACAATAGAGTGTGATAAGTGCTAGACAACAAAGGCCTAAGGCCAGGGTCCAGGTGATTTTGTTCACCATTATATCTCCAAATCTTGCTGCCTGGCAGGCACTTAATAAACAGTAGTGGAATGTAATAATGAAAAGATAAAGATATGAACAGTGCATCGTAGAACCACAGAGGTGAGTGACTAACCAAGGGAGGAGGGATGGTGAGAAGGTTGTGTTCACTCCAGGGAGGAGATGACATCTGATCTGGATCATGCTGTGGGAACATAGCAGGCAGATGGAGAGGAAGGAGATTCCTGACAGAGCAACGGCATGAACCCAAGTATAACGCTCCAGTGAGTAGGGAATAATTCACAAGGGTACGAAATGAGGCTGTGAAGGTGGAAGACCAAGGAGTTTGGACTTTATCCCATGGTGATGGATAGTCATTAAAGACTTTTGAGTACAGAAGTGGCATGAACTTCGTGAGATCCCTCCAGCATTAGCATGAAGAATGGACTGTAGTGGAGACAGACTGGAAGCCAGAAGAGCAGTGAAAAACTAAAATAGCCTAGTCTGCAGATGATGAGAGCCTCAACATGTGAATTATGTATATTAGGAAATAAGCTTGCAGAGCTGAAACCCTACCCTCATAGACTTGCTGTGAATGCCCTCATCTGCCCCCGTCCTGTTCCCAAGTGCCCTGGGCTATGGGAGGAGAGGTTGCTGGTGAGAGGAGGAGTCAGGGAGGAAGGGGTGGTTGGAGGCAGCCCAAGACAAGATTCCTTCACTACACCACCTTGCCTAAAGAGAGAGCTTTGCCAGAACAATTGGAAGAAAACTGCCAGCCCCTTGGGGCTCTCCCCGGCACAGGTCTCACACTGGCTGGCACAGCCAACTGTGGTCTCCAGGCATTACCTTACCTATGCACATTCCCAGCAAGCCACGCTCCCTGCTGAGGACAAGAGACTCAGTGTTAGGGTACAGCAGCCTTCTCCTTCCTGGAGAGGTTTCAGAGAGAATATCAAACTTCCAGCTGGAGAAGGACACGAGATCAACCAGATCAGGTCCTAGGCCCACCACCAAGACCCAGGCCCTACGCACAACCCTCATCTGCTCTCCACATGCCTTTCCGGGCATCCGACTGCTCCATCTTGTCCACTTTTAGAGGCGCTAGACTCCAGATGTGGAGTTAGACTGAACTGGGTTCAAATCCACCCATATATGTGGCCTTATGCAAGTAACCTCACCTCTATAAACATCAGTTTTTTTTTTTCCTTGGTAAATAACACATACCTCCCAAACCATCATGAATTAAATGAGATATCCCATGGGAACAAACTCAGGATACTACTTGGCATATAGTCAGAATTTCTGTAACTGCCTCACGCCTTCATTCCTGAACTGATGGGGAGTTTTATCTACACCCTAGAGCAGGGGTTCCCAACCCCCAGGTCACAGACTGGTACTGGTCTGTGGCCTGTTAGGAACCGGGCCACACAGCAGGAGGTAAGCAACAACCAAGTGAGCATTACCACCGTGATGTGCCTCCTGTCAGATCAGTAGCAGCATTAGATTCTCATAGGAGTGCAAACCCTATTGTGAACTGCACATGCAAGGGATCTAGGTTGCATGCTAATCTAACTAGTGCCTGATGATGTGAGGTGAAACAGTTTCATCCTGAAACTATCCCCATCCTCCCCCTGGCCATGGAAAAACTGTCTTCCATGAAACTGGTCCCTGTTGCTAAAAAGGATGGGGGCCACTGCCCTAGAGGACAGCCTGACCATCCCTTGATTCATTCACTCCACTGATATTTCCTAGGACTCTCCTATGTGCCAGATACCTGCTAGGTACTGGAAAAACAATAGCAAGCAAAACAGATATAATCCCAGCCATTTTGGAACTTTCATTCTTCTGGAGGAGATAGATGTTAATTAAATGATCATACAAATGAAAGTAAAATTACACAGTAATGAGTACTATGAAAGAGGGAAACTCACACCCAGGTCCTTATTCCAAGGACTTCTGGGGATGAAACCTGGAGCCGACACACCTTTGGCATGGTCCAGGCCAGGGGGAAGGCCGGGGGCCTTACTTTCCAGTTAACTGGTTTCCAGAAACTCCAGTTCCCAAAAACAAACCTATTCAGAATGGGAAACTTGGGAGGAGAAACCTAGTATGTTCCCAGGCCCAGTTTGCCCAGAGTCCATCCTTACCTCAAAGTAAATAAAGCCCTGCCAGGCTGCCTCTTCAGCAACTCTCAGCAGCCTCCCCCAGAAAAACTGATCCTGCTACAGCTCCATCATGGAGTTCTTCATGGTCCTGCTGCTGGCCAGCCTAGCCTCCACCTCTCTCGCCATCCTTGATGGTGAGTCTGGTCTCCTTCCACACCCCTCGGTCCCCTAAAGGTTTTTGAGCTGTCAGCTGGAGAGACCTCAGCACTAGGAAGGGCCTTCCTTAATCCTTGTAATATGCTGCGTGGAGAGATGGAAAGCTGCAGAACCAAAAGTTCACACCTGGATGTCCTAGGTATGGAGGTGAGGGACTAGGGCATGTGATTCCGGGAATTCTGCTACCTAGAAAGCCCGGAGCTGGAGCCAGAGGGGCCAAAACAGATCCAAATCAGGATGCACTATGGGTCAACGGAGGTTCAGATCAGATTCCAGCCTCTGGTGATGCTGGATAGTCCAGGCAGAGTCACTACCTTTCTCTGGACTTCCGTGCCTCCCTCTATACAATATGTACTCACACATTCATTCCATAGCTACTTACTGAGCACTAACTCTGTGTCAGACACATAGTTCTAGGCACTTGGATACACTAATAGAATAGACAGTCATCATTGAAATTACATTCTAAGAGAAAGTAACAAACAATGAACATATTAAATAAATTACAAAGTATGTTTGAAATGCTAAGGAGGATGTAGAGGAAGGTAAGGAAGATTGAGAATGCTGGGGCAGAAGGGGTTACAGAGGGAAAAACTCATGTGTTAACTGTCTTGAGATCTCTGAAGACTTTAACCTCTTCTCTTTCAGAGCCAGAAGGTGAAATTCACTCAGAGACTCAGCCTGCAGATGCCTGTAAGTCTCATGCTGGCATCCTTTAGAGTAAGTCAATGGTGGTAAAAGATTGTCCAGTAAATGATGAATTCTCCATCTGGGAAAGAAGTGGAGCAAAGACAAACCCTCCTAGTATTGAACCTTAATCCTTCCTGCTGCACTAGTTCGCCAAAATGTGAGGGCCAAGAACCATTTGAACAGCCCTTTCTGCTGGCTAGTCATTGGAGATAGGAGTGGGGACCACACCTCACACCCAAGTGCTAGCAGGTCAAGGGTTTTAGCTCATGGAGATGAGGATGTTGGAGTGGCTCATCTGTTCCAGGCTCCCCACTGCCACAGCCCAAAACCGTGAACACTGCGGGATTCTGCTTTGTGTATTATCCATAGACATGGTTTAATCTCAGGCTAGCTTCCCCCAGTCTACCTTGGAGAAGCCAGAGAAGGCAGATTCAAGCAATACCCAGAATTCAGAAGAAAAAAAACAATATTTACTGAACTCCTCCAATGGGCCAGACAATGGGACCTATGTTTGCAAAGTTAACCTCTTCTCATTGGGAAGGTAAATTTGCTAGGGAAAGTGGAATTCCTAATCAATGGCATTCAAAATCAGAGATGTGCCTTTCAGGCGCTCATAGATTTGGATTCTGGTACAGGACCTCAGTCCTACTTGTATGTTAATTAGGAAATGACTCAACCCTGATAGGCTCCACATGTTAAGGGACATGACATAGGATGGCTGGCTGCTTCTCACCATGCGCTGTCACTCCGCCCCCCATTCCCTTTATCTTCCTGGTTCCAGCTGCCCAGGTCACCCCTAGCAGCCACCCCAAGAAGGACCACGTTTCTGATGAAGACCTCTCTAAGGAGTCCTTCATCTCCAAAGAAGAGCTGGTTTCCAAAGAGAATGCTGTCAAAAGAGCAAAGAGTCAAAAGCCCATGCCCCAAGAGGACAATTTCAAAAATGTTAAGCTCCAATTAGAAGAGACTACAGAACGGGCGCCCAGGGCTGGTATGAGCCAGGGAAGGGGGACGCTGGGCAGGTATTGAGCAGGAAAGGGAAGGGGCTGGGAGCTACTTGGGTGGAAATAGGTGGGGTTAGAAAGAGAAAGGAGGCTGTGGAGGAACAAGAACTAAATGCAAGTGCGAGTCAAATGAAGCATTGATCGCCAGTCCTGTGAAAGGCTGTTGCTGGGGTGGAGGGGAGAGGGTGGAAGGGAACCAGCCTTAACTTGACATTTCCCTCCCAATACTCCTCAGCAACCACCTCAGAGGGAAAACTCTCCAAACTGGGCCATAAAATCAGGAAGAATCTGGACAACGCTTCGAAAGGAATCATGAACTATCTGAAAAACCTAATCCCTAGCGCCAATGATGTCAAGAGGCCCTAATGATGAGGGTGCCTGAATTCCAGACTGGGCTGTGGGAGAGGCTGCATCCCAAAACCATCTTTCAGCTCCTCAAAATGTGCATTAAAG
The DNA here is from genome assembly GCF_000951045.1 of Mandrillus leucophaeus. Lineage (NCBI taxonomy): Eukaryota > Metazoa > Chordata > Mammalia > Primates > Cercopithecidae > Mandrillus > Mandrillus leucophaeus. Next base: position 1,446,809 of record NW_012104410.1, on the reverse strand, counting down.
CATTGTGTCCCAAGTCTGACTCTGTGGTGGCTTTGCTGGGCTCAGGAAGAGAGGCAGGATGCCCCCACTGTACTGGGTTTCTTTTTTAGTTACCCTATCCCTTTGACCTTTGAGTTTAAATCTGTCATCCACCTCAGCTTACAAACCGGCTTATGTCTCCACATCCCAAAACATCCTCTGCAAAGTCTGGACCCTCCTCGCCACTGCCCCCACCTCACCACTGCACTGCCCCATGCCCCTCAGCTCCTGTGCACACCTCATGCCCCTACAGTCTACCATCTGCACCCATCCAGCCTCCACAACTGCTCTCCAAAGAGTCACAAACATCAACAAATCCTGTGATGGCCTCTGTAGAACTGGACACAATTACTCCTTCCAGAAACTTCTCCTCACTCACTTTCCAGGACACTGCCCTCTCCTAGTTCTCCAAGCTCTCTGTTCCTTTCCCAGCACATTTTTGGACTGCACTCTGTGCTCCCAATGTCTCATCCTGTAACCTCTTGTCTTCTCTCCACCTCTACACCCTCTACACCCTCATCTGCCAAGACTTCTGCTTCACCACAGAGTGGATGACTCCCATTCACCCACTCAACAAACACCCCCCACGTGCTTACCATGTGCCAAGCCCATCTCCCTAATATGTGCCTGTCTCCTCCCAACTCTGCCAGTTCTCACTGTAACAGCACATGAGACTCAATGGGTAAAGAAGAGCATGGGAAAACGAAGGTTTCTGTCTTACAGAAGAAGGGAAGCTGTCACTCAAGGGCAGGTAGGAGGGCAGGAAGGGAAACATCTCGGATCTCTAGTGTCCTACCTCCAGGACACATAAAAAGATGTGCTCAGAAGATCAACAGAGCAACTGACCTACTGCAATGCAGAGCTGGTCTGTCCTGGCCCAGGAAAATCTGGAAATATGTTCAGACCTAGAGAGACATAAAATAATCTACTTCCTCCCTTTGCTTTCTCCTAGTACAGAAAGTCGCCACATGCCCACTTTCCCTAGTTTACCCACCTTACCCCCAGTGGAAGAACACACAACTCCACCAAAAATATCTCCCAAGCTAGATCGAAAGTTCTATTATGGGTCTTTCTCCAGATATAGCTTAAGATAAGGCAAAAACTATTTTCAAAATAACAGAGGAGGGAAGGTAGGAGCCTGCGAAGTTCAAGAAAAAAAATTGGAGGGAAGTTTCCTGAGTGGATGATATTAGGAACATGGAAGTGTCTTGCAGATTAAGAAGCCCCAGATTCATCCTTCTGATCCTCCAGTTCAGGCCAATATAGAAAAGGATATAAGAGTTGTTACCCAGTGAGGATCAAAGCATCCATCTTACTAATGGCTGGACAGCTGTGCCACAGCCCACAGCCCACAGCACAGGGCTCTCTGTGAAAACTGGATAGGAGACCTCAGGCTAAAGGGCCCCTGCCCACACTCCCAACCCAGACTGACTCACTGAATGAACAGAAACAGGGCTGGATAAGACACTATCAGGCTCTCATTTGTAAGATCATCTACTCTTCCCTCAGGGAGGAGGAAGGAAGGAATGGAAAGGTAGGCTGGGAAGTATTCCCCCCAACCTACTCTTCTTGTTGGGAGGGGATAGGAAGGAATGCCCCCAACACAGAGTCACAGAAGACAGCCTTCTCTCTTCTGAAGCCTTTGGGCTTAACAGGTGAGCCTGAGATCTGCCATCAGCCACAGCTGTGATTGGAGGGGTGCGGGAGAGAAGACCAGCAGCACATCAGAGTGGTCTTCCACTCTGCAGACATTTGGCCCTTTGTGGCCTTACTATATGCTCACTGATTTAATATACAGTAGCTCCTACTATGTGGCAGGCCCTAGTTCCAAATGCTTTATACATATTTACCCATTTAGTCCTTGCAAAAGACTTAAAAAGTTTGTTATCTCCATTTTCAGATGAAAAAAAATTAAGTACAGCTTCTCACCACAATTCTTTCCTCCTGAAATTGGTGAGTTGACAAGTTTACTATTGGTACCCAAGCCTCTGAATTGAGTTCAAATAGGACACAAATTAACTCCAAGACTGTACTGTTCCCTAGACTCTATTTCCTCTCTCCAATCTGCTCAGTCATGTTGCTCAGTAGAGCTCACTTGAGGGTTACAAATAAGCACTATGTAGCAGCATAAAAGATAATAATTCAACATCAGCAAAAAAAAAAAATCCTAAATTTGAACATAAACCCTCTTCTAATTTCTTTTTCTTTCTTTCTTTCTCTTTCCTTCCTTCCTTCTTTCTTTCTTTCTTTTTTCTTGGTTTTTTTTTTTAGGCAGAGTCTCATTCTGTCATTCTGTCACCCAGGCTGGAATGCAGTGGCACAATCTCCGCTCACTGCAACCTCTGCCTCATGGGCTCAAGCGATTCTCCTAATTTCAAAAGGAACAAAGAACAAAATTGAAATACACCTTTCAATGCAAGAAAAGTAATGTCCAAAATTCCTCCCCTCCCAGTTTTTTACTCATCCTTAGCCCAGAGTCTCATTCAAAAGACATCTAGGTATGTCCATTTGTCTAGACATCTCCATTCTTAAAGAAAATTCATTTCCCAGCGAGGCATGGTGGCTCTCGCCTGTAATCCCAACAGTTTAGGAGTAGGATCACTTGAGGCCAGGAGTTTGAGACCAGCCTGAGCAATATAGCAAGACCCCGATCCTTATTTTTTATTTATTTATATATATATATATACACACACACATTATATATATACACACACATATATATTAAATATATATATATAATATAAATAAATTAGCTGGGTATGCTGGTGCACACATGTAGTCCCAGCTACTTGGGTGGCTGACATAAAAGGGTTACTTGAGTCCAGGAGTTCAATGCTGCAGTGAGCTGTGATTGCGCCACTGCCCTCTAACCCAGGCTGACAGAGCAAGGCTATGTCTCTAAATAAATAAATAGAAAATCCATTCCCAAAAAACTCATTCTTTGTCTCCCCCAACCAGGTGCCAGGCTGTGGCTGGGCCTTCAAACATGAAAAATTTTGTGACCTGTTGAGATGGGGTGGAGAGAGTGGTTTTGTTTTCTTCTTCTTCTCCTTCTCCTTCTCCTTCTCTTTCTTCTTCTTCTTCCTCTGACGGAGTCTCGCTTTGTTACCAGGCTGGAGTGGAGTGGCACGATCTCAGCTCACTGCAACCTCCGCCTCATGGGTTCAAGCAATTCTCCTGCCTCCGCCTCCTGAGTAGTTAGGACTACAGGCACGGGCCACCATGCCCAGCTAATTTTTGTGTTTTTAGTAGAAACGGGGTTTTACTATGTTGGCCAGGATGGTCTCAATCTCTTAACCTGGTGATCTGCACGCCTGGGCCTCCCAAGGTGCTGGGATTACAGGCGTGAGCCACCGCACCTAGCCTGGGAGTGGTTTTTGTCATTTTTGTTGCTCCCACTGTTTGGTAGAATAAGATCTGGAAAGGAAAGGAAGGGTACATACATTCTCCCTATCACTTTAGCTTCCCATTGTGGAGATAGGGTTAGGTACCTGCATCTCCATCTTCTGTCTGGCCCAGGGTAAGCCACCGCCTCAGACCTCTCGGGTGTGACTACGGGAAGGATTGTGGTGAAACCTCACAAATCTGTAGAGGATGAGGAGGACACAGAGCCACCAGCATGGGGCATGTTCCCTGGAAGTCAGGGAAAGGCTGCTATGCCTGGAGGCAGGGGACTGGCTGCATCCTGATCTTTTTCCCCCTGAAATGTGAGTAGCTCCTCTAGCATCTACGAAGTTGACTTAATCCAATCCCAAAGAGCCCATGGGTCCCTCCTTTTCAAAGTTAGAGTAACTAGGATACATAAAATACCACCAAGCAATAATACCAAAAAGCACCAGCTCCGTACCAGCCAAACTCAAAAACACAAGCACATTCTCAGGCCCCAGAGCAATGACATGCCCAGGCCCTAGTGCGTGGTTTTTTTGTGGGGCTTCTGAGAGTTTTTTGTTTGTTTGTTTGTTTGTTTGTTTGCAGGGGTAGAAGGTGGAAGAAAAAAAACCTTTGACACAGCTTCAAGGTGCAGGAAAAAGATGTCATGGAGGCCAGCGCTCAGCCGCAGTGCCCCAGGTGTACCTGGCTCCATACAGCTTCTCCAGCCACACTTCTGCTGCTGCTTGTGGGCCTCATCTCATCTGTGCTCCTCCTACATGTCATTATCAGTGAGCAGCTCATGGCAGCACAGGGGGAGGAATTTGTCTTGCTTAGCCAGGGAAGGTTCAGTTGCAATGAAGAGGTGATGGCAAGGCATCTCAATGTCAGTCTCCTCCTCAAGGCTCAAAAGACGCATGGGGCACTTGAGCTGTGCAGGAATCCCATGGCTAATGCCAGTATCATGCTGCGGTAGAAACTAAGTGGTATCTGCAAGAAGAGAGAAAGCCTCAACTTCACAAGTGGGAGAAATCTCTTGTGGAGTGACTAATGTTGGCATTAAGTTTGCCTTCGGAGGGTGGGATCATGCATACCGCCTCTTCTCTCAAAGTGGGGGCTTAGGATATTTCTATCATCTTATGATATTGAGAAATGTAAGCTTGATTCAATCATACCACAATGTATACATATATCAAAACATCACATTGTACCCCATAATTGTATACAACTATGATTTGTCAGTTTAAAAATTTTAAATTTTTGGAAAACAGAGTTTCAGATGTGACTAGATCTATTTATTTCACGCATGAATTCCCTTTAGAGTGTATTTCATCTTCTCAGTAATTCTGTGGCATGCTTCCTCAGGACATGGGCAATAACAGCCCCCAAGCCCCCATTTAAAAAAAAAAAAAAAAAAAAAAACCTGCATTCCTTTGAAATTTACCTAATAATGTTTCACCACTAAACTTCCTGATCATCTTCCCTCACTCTGTGCAAGTGACTGGGTCAACGCTCCCTCTAGCGGCCTCAAACGGTTTTGCATCGTTGTTAAATCCCTCCAGGCCCCATTCACCCTCCCTGATCTAGAAATAAATATTCTGCTCTTTTCTAGTTCCATCCTTAAAACTATTTAGGCATGGAGCCATTTCCCTTCTCTTTTAATGTATCTCAAGCATGGGTTCTATGAACTCAAACTTTCTCCCAAGAAAATCTCATCTTTTCTCCCAACTCAATCAACAGAACTGCCCTCTTTTTTCTTTTGCCTTTCTCTCTGACTTTTCTCACTATAAGACCAAGACTTGTATCTTATATGAACCCCATATTTCCTTGATTCTTTAGGAAAATATGATTTCTAAAGAGTGTTCCAGGTACAGGACTTGTTCATTTCTCCCGTATCTTCAAATTTATAGTAATTCCATGGAGTTTTTCTTCACTTTCACCCACAGTCACATTTCCTCCACATAAAGGATCCCATTATTTTTATCTGTATGAAGTCCGCCGCATCTCTGTGGTTAATCCCACAGTGGGCCTCTGAAATCTGAAACCCTGGCTGGAGCTTCATAAATGTCCAACCCAAGCCACTTTGAGACTATGTGGTAGGAAATAATCTCAGGAGCCTGTGATCAGGCCGTAAACAAAATCCCTCCCGAGTCCTCTGGCCACCCTAAAAGCAGTTCAGAACAAAGCAGACATTGGGACCCGCATCCGTGGGTGAGAAAAAAGAACAAGAGAAAAATGGTAAATAAAAACTAAGAAAAAAGTGAACAACAACAACAACAAAAAGGAAACCAAAGTAGACAATCAGTTGGACAGCCAACCTAGCATCACCTACTAAATATCAGCACACATCATCTGAAGCCAAAATTTCACAGCCTTATGCTCTGTACCAAGTGGAACTGGGATAATTTCATTTCAGCCTCAGCTGCACCCACACAGCTGCAGGTCAGAGTTACCTTTAGAGCGTTTGCTGTTAAAATCCACTGTATTTGGGTCCCCCAAGACCAGTCTTTGACTCCACCATCACAGCTCCAGGGAGGGCCACCAGCACGTCATCCCTCTGCCCCTCTGAGTCTGGCCAATGGAGAAGGTGTCCAGAGAACAGGGAGCAAAAAGGAGACCAAAGCATCAGTTGTATTAACGGCCAGACAAGTGCCAGGGAACCTACAGCACTCTGACTTCCCCGGCAAGGCTGAGCTGGAGAATGCTATCGAGACACAAGCCCAAAAGGGGCTTTCTCCCACTAAACAGTGTGAGAAACAGCAGGCATCCCCCAGGGGAGAGGTGGGGAGGTGAAGTCCTATCCAAATGTGCACCCTCATGAGAGAGGGCAGGAGAGAAAGAGGCAAAGCTATTGAGGAACATTCCTGTTGATGCATTAACTCCACCCCCTGGTGAAACGTGGTGTAATAAATGTTCTGTCTCACCAGCTGTCATAGCATCTCACCCTGCGGGAAGGAGCAGTCACCCATAAGAGAGCCTTTCATCTTGTATCAGTTTTCTAATTACAAATTACCACAAATTTACCAGCTTAAAACAACACAGATTTATTAGTTTACAGTTCTGTAGTTCCAGAGTTCCAGATGGGTCTCACTGGGCTGAAATCAAGGCATGTCCACAGGGTTGCGTTCCTTTCTGGAGCCTCTAGGGGAGAATTCATTTCCTTGCCCTTTCCAGCTTCTAGAGGCTGTCCGCAGTCTTTGGCCTATGGCCCCATTCCTCCATTTTCAAAGCCAGCCCCATCCGGCCAAGGCTTCTCACCTTGCCACCAGTCTGGTTCTCTCTTTGGAGTCCTTTGTCCACATTTAAGGATGCTTGAGATTACACCAGGCCCACCCAGATAATCTAGGAGAATTTCCCTATTTTAAGACCAGCTGATTAGCAACCTAAGTTCAATCTGCAACCTTAATTCTCTATTGCCAATGTAAGCCAACACACTCACAGGTTCTATGATTTCCAATGTGGACATCTTTGTGGGGCCATTAGTTATTCTGCTCCCACACATCTTCTATGGGATTAACCACCACTCATATCCCCCCTTAAGCCACAGGAATCAGTCACCAAAGGCCTTGAAACCGTTCAGGTCGGCACCAAGGTCTAGTCCTTGTCCTGATTCCTCTTGTAGAAAGGTGGGCAACCAAGATCCTCAGGTCCTGTCTCTCTGTTGACCACAGTCACTTACAGGTCCAAGCTAAAGCTTCCAGATATACTTGTCATCCAGAACCCCAACACTGTTTGGCTCTGACAGCCCCAAATCTAGCCCAATTCTCCCTGCCCAGTCTCTCTCTGCCAAACCCTTTTACTATGCCTTCTAGAACTCCTGATTGGTGATCAGTAAATTTCTTGATATCCCAATATCTTGTTTTGAATTTTCTCTCATTGCTTAATGTCCCTTTTTTTCTTTCTTCTCTCATCTTTCAACTGATACCCTTTTTTCCTTCTTTCTTCTCCCATCTTTCAACTGATACTGCTTAATCTAAAATAACATTTTAAGGCCAAGTGTGGTGGCTCATGCCTGTAATTCTAGAGCTTTGGGAGGCCAAGGTGGGAGGATCGCTTGAGGCCAGGTTTTCAGGACCAGATTGGGCAACATAGCAAGACCTTGTCTCTAAAATAAAAACAATTAACTGGGCATGGTGGCGCATGCCTGTAGCCCCAGCTACTTCAGAGGCTGAGGTGGGAGGATCACTCAAGCCCAGAAGTTCAAGGCTGCAGTGAGCTACAATCATGCCACTGCACTCCAGCCTGGGTGAGAGAGTAAGAACCTGTCCCTTAAAAAAAAGTAATAACAATAGTAATTTCAGATTTTCTGAGACTCTGACAACCTCTATTACACTCTCAAGTGGAAACTGCTTTCTCCTTTAGCCACCAACCACCTCAGAATCAGAAGGTGGGAAGAAGTAGTTTCCTCCTTGTTCTCCACTGCCACTTCTAAACCATTCCTCTTCCTTTCTACTCCAAAATCTCCCCTCCTTTGAAGCTCAGAACACATGCTGCCCCCTCCTACCAACCCCTCTCCCTTAAAGGGAGCCCCTAACTTCAGCACCTGGTCTTCCTCTTCCCACTTGCTCCTGTCCTCATTCTTGAGGACGGTCAGTGTTCATGACGATGACCCCCGAACACTCTGGCTTCTCAGTCCTTAACCTTTGTACCTCAGCCTACGCGTCACTACAGCCACTTCCAAAATCCTAAATTTAAGAATCCCACCCTCTGTCCACAACTCCCTGCCCTTCCATCTCCATTACAGTAGAAGCCCAGTTGTAACAATTCTTTGACCTGGGCCAGACCTCCGATTCGCTGACCCTACCGTTTCTTCGATGTAGCTAATGACTACATTTCCCAAGCTTCCTTACAGACACATGGCCATGTGACTAGGTTTCAGCCAGGAGGATATGAACAAATACAATAAGGGCAAATTACGGGTGGTGCCCTTGACAGAAAGAGTGTGTCCTCCCTTTCTCCTTTCTAAATCCTTTGCGCTGACTGGAATGAGATAAAGATATGGGAGGTAGAGGAGCCATCTTCGGCCACTAAATGGAAGCTACATATTGAAAAGAAAGGGTAACGAGATAGAATGTCCAGAATATTGCGGAGCCACCATATTATCTCTGTTTAACTTCCGTTCTGTTGAAGTCATGCCATTACAATCTTGTTACTACCCCTGAACTAATGCCTTAACAGACCTATCCACCTCATCTTCCTGTCTCATTAAATATCACCCCCATATACTCAGTTACTCAAACTAAAAACCCAAGAGTCAATCTTGATTTCTGCCTTTCCCTCAATCCCCACAATCAATTCACCAACAAGGCTATAGATTCTATCTCTGAAATATATCCTGACTTCACCCCTCTCTCCCCATCTCTCTGCCACCACCCTGTTTCCACTTCCATTGTTGACCACCCAAACCCCTGCAATGACTTTCTGAGTAATCTTGCTGCCTCCACTCTAACCCCGTACAATCCAGGCTCCATCAGTAACTAGACAAGTGGTCTTTTCAAAGTATATGTCAGATCATGTCTGCTCCTTAAAATTATCAGGTGGTTCCCATTACACTTCAAATGAAATCCAAACTCTCTACCAGGGTCTGCAAGGCCCTGTGTGGTCTGGCTTCCAAATATCCCCCAACCTCATCTCATTCCACTTTCCTGCCCAATACAGCATGACCACGCTGGCGCCCTTCATGGTCCTTGGACACACCAGCCTCTTTCCCAGTTTCATCCTTGTTCACTCTGCTTAGAATCCTCTTCCTCTTGCTGTCTGCATAGCTGACTCCCTCTAACCCTTCAGGTCTTGGTTCAAATGTCATCTTATCAGAGAGCTTCCCTGGTCACTCCCACCTATCCTCCCCCCAGTTACTTCTGTCACCTCGCCTTGTTTATTCCCCTCATTGCATTTCCTGTGCTCTGAAATTTTCCTATTTATACATTCATTTACTTGTCTATATACTTTTTTACCTCACAAAAATGTAAGCTCCATGAAACCTGGGAACGTATCAATCATTATTATTCACCATTTTCTCTCCAGTACCTTGAAGAGTAATTACTGTGCAAAGAGTTGAAGTTCGATGAATGAATTTGAATTGCATTCATAAGTGAATTGAATAAAAAAATGAATGAGTGATCAGCAAAATTAGCTACTTTTCTTTTTCTAGAAAAGAGCAAGTAAGGAACAGCTAGGGGTTAGAAGGGTTCACTCTGACACCCATCCCCGTGTGAGGAAGGGAGCAAAGTCCTCCCCTGTAATGGAAATGGGCACAGAGAAGGGGCAGCAGATAAAGGTCTCCCTTTCCCAGTGTGGTTAGAAGAAAAGGATGCTGGGAGGGACTGAGAAGCCTTCTTGCTCAAAAGCCCAGTGCTCTCCCCCCTCACCTCTACAGGATTCCTGCAGAAGTGAGGGGAAGATCACCTACCCACAGAACCTAACCCAGCATCAGAGGAAGCCTGAAGTGAGAAAGCCTGAAGCTATAGCGCAGAAAGGGCTTCTCAACACATGTTTAGGTAGAGGGACTCCAAAATGGGGACTTTCTCTTATTGGGGGTGGGAAAGGGTCTTATCAAAAAAAGAATGTCCCCCTTCACTTCCAAACTTCCTACACAGAATATGGAGTTCCATCACAGGGAGGTAGGCAGAGGGCCAGGACAGCCTCCATAGAGCCCACTGCAAGTCCTCCCTCACCCAAGGAGACAGAACAGTTGAGGCCTCAGATTAAGGGGCCCTAGACTAGCAAAGCACTGATTCTTTCTACTGCCAGCTCCTTCTCTCCTGTCCCAGGGGCCCTTTTCCTTCAAGTAGAATCATGGACTCTTTCACTTATAGACTGATGCATAATTTCACAACAACCCAGGATCCCGAAGCATTGATTTGGAAAGAGCCCCCAGACAGCTTCTGCCTGGATCCCTCCATCAGCAGAGAACTCCTTCCGCATGAGGCAGCTTCCTCCAGGCCCTGGTGGTTTAGATGGGGCCTTCAGCCTCCCCGCCCATCAAACTTGTCTCCCTCTAACTTGTTCAGCCTGGTGGAGCTGCCTAGGTAAGTGCGCTCTTATTTCCACAGGACAACCTTTAAAACATCTAAAGACAATCATTCTAATAATAAATAATAACATTTAATGAGAAGTAACCAGGAACTGTGCTGAGTTTTGTGTATATTATCCCATTCAATGCTTGAAACATCTCTAAGATGTAGGAATTATTATTATTCTTATTTCTTACATAAGGAAATAAGATCAGAGAAGTAAAGCAACAAGCCCAAGGTCACTGGAGTATCGGAAGAATCAGGATTTGTTCCAAGGCCGGATTGACTCCATCCAAAGCCCACGCTCTCACTCCCTCTGTTACGCCAAGCTCACCCGCCCAGCTACACAACATTGAATCTTCTTTTCTCCCAGCTAAACAACATCGAATCCTTCAAGTGTTGCTTCTCTGAAGAGTTCAAGGCTCCCATCCCCCTCCATTTCTTCCAACAACCTCTAAATTCAATAAAATCCTTGCAGCCCCAGAGCCTCAGACCCTCTTCCTGGAAAATGGGAGAGGAAAAGGAAGCTCTTCTTCTGCTAAGGTGTCTCCCCAAGGGTCCCTCAAGACCCCAGTCTCCCCTTAGTCTCCAAACACAGCCCTAGCCACCACTCTTCGCTACCCTCTCTCCGCCTCCCTTGCTAATTTCACCTCCCTTGTCCACCAGAAATGTGTTAATCTGCTTCCCCCTTATGCTCACATTATTCTTCCCTGAATTCCTACTCAACAACAACACAAAAAGAAAGCCTAACTCCAATTCACCCTCCTCTGCAAAGCCTTCTCTAGTTCCTTCAGGCTGCCCCTTCCTCAATGTTCCCAAAGTCCTTATTTCTGCCTCTACAACAGCAGTTACTATTTTGCAGCTCTTAGTTTCTGTTCACAAGCCTCTCTGCCAGCTGGGCTTCTCCAGGGTAGAGAGTATGGCTTTGATCTCTGCAACATAGGTGCTTAGTACATGGCTGTTAGCATCAAATGCAGACTGATTCATTTTTGATACTTCAAAAAGGAAGACTGGTGGTTAGACCGCAGAGAGCCAGGAAGCGGGGCTAATGCCAGGGAACTGATTGAGATGCCATGAGAGCTGAGCCCCAGCACCTGGGGGACATGTGGCCTCTGGAGATTGAATGAAATAATCTGGCACCAATGAGTCCAAGGCGGGAAGCAGTGTTTTAAGCAGGATCTGCTGCCCTCTGCTGGCCATTCCACCTCTGGGATGGAATGTTTGTTTTGTGTCTCGCTTTCCTTGACAAAGAGAAGCGAAGTTGCTAGTATAGACTTAGAGCCTGACACCCCTCCCTCCTGGCACAGTCTCAAACCCGGGTCCTTTTGTAAAAGGATATAAAAGTATAATTTCCAGGCACCAAGATACAACAAAGGAAATTTCAAACCGAGGCACCAAATCATCATATGAAAAATTTTAAAAACTAGTTTCTGATCCCCTCAGCCAGATCAAGGATATAAAAGAGGGTCATAGTATGGAGGGGAGGGAGGATTCTGTGAGGAGGAAATGTATGGAGAAAACTGTGCTGTCAGCCTCATCCCCGCCCTCCCAAGCAAGGAGAGAGGCGCTTACTCCCTTATAGCAAACCCAGTGAGATGCCTGCACGGGTTACCCCAAGGGCTGAGAATGTGGCCCCCAGCATTGGGAACAGAGTGTTCTGGAGTATGAGTACTGCCCAGAAGTTTGGAAGGAGAGAGAGGACTGGGGACATGTGGGCATTCCAGCAGAGCTGCTGCTGAGACACCCTGCCTGCCCCACAGGGTTTGCCTAATCAGGAAAGAACCAGCTACAGGCCCCTGAGAAGGAGACCAGTGCATTCCCCTGGGTCCATCTTGGATCCTGTGCGATAGGGCCACCTCAATGAACAAAAGGACCCCAGCAGCTGAGGAAGGAGTCTCAACTCCTGGGACACAGGTGAGGTGAACCCTGAGGACCCAGGAAAACCCCCATCAGAGAATAATCACCAGAGAACACAGAGAAAGAGTCTGAGGGTGGTACCAGCTGATGGAGGAGGCTGAGTACCAACTGATGGAGGCGGCTGAGTACCAAGCGATCTCAAAACTGATCTACCCCTGCCAGTCGGCTCTGCACCACCCCACCCCTCACCAACACACCTGACCCTGAAACAGCTTCTAGTGAGGGCGGGGGAAGGGCCAGGCTGGGGACAGAGCAGGAGGGAGAGCAGGACAGAGAAGCCGAGCAGAGCCTGCTTTCCCACACAAGCTTCTGACCGAAGCAGGGCCCAGCAGCCCGGAGAAGTGACACTAAATGGTTTCAGGTTTTGATTCATATATTGGCCTGGTTGTTCTAATTTCTGAATAAAGACTCTCCCTCACCTGAGAGTGAGCAGCAAGGTTCAGAGGCTTTCCTGGGTTTTCACCCAGAAGCAAGGAAAACTTGACCCCTGTCCACCCTGCAATAAAGTATAAAGGAATGCTGGGAAACAACAAGTATTATGAAACCAAAATGCATCTTGGACTATGTCAGCAAAATGCAACTTCATTTTTTCATCATACGACGAGTTGTGATTGTTCATCACACAGGTTACAGTCTCCCCTTCCACTGGGACTAAATTACAGGGACCCAAGGTTTTCCCTTCCAAGTCCTCCTCTCAGCCTTCTTTTCTCCAGTCTAGAACACCGCTGCTCCCATTTCTTCCCCCTCTTCACCACTAGTAGCCTCCTCTTTAAGGCCTCTTGAGACCAGCCCAACCCCAACCACGGATTCTGAACACATCCTCCTCTTGTTGGGGAGGGGAGAGAGACAGGGGGCCACTGGCCTCCTATGCCTGCTCTGGCAGGACCCCCTATCCTAATCCTAGAGCACTGACCATCTCCCTGCCCTGTCAGGCACTCTCCCCACGTGTAGTGGGTTGCTTAGTGTCTCCCAAAACTTCAGGTCCACCCAAAACCTCAGAATACAGAAATAAGGTGTTTGCTAATGTAATTAATTACAATTTCAAGATGAACTTATACTGGATTTGGGGTGGGCCCTAAATTCAATGACTGGTGTCCTTGTTCGAGAGGAGAGAACACAGACACACAAGAGGGAAGAAGCACCGAGTGCAGGGGCTCACGCCTGTAATCCCAACACTTTAGGAGGCCAAGGCGGGTGGATCACCCGAGGTCAAGAGTTCAAGACCAGCCTGACAAACATGGTGAAAACCTGTCTCTACTAAAAATACAAAGTATAGCCAGGCGTAGTGGAGCACGCCTGTGGTCTTAGCTACTCGGGAGGCTGACGGGGGAGGATTGTGTGAACGAGGAGGCAGAGATTGCCTCAAGCTGAGATCACACCACTGCACTCACTCCAGCCTGGGCCACAGAGCAAGACCCTGCCTCAAAAAAAAAAAAAAAAAAAAAAAAAAAAAAAAAAAAAAAAAAAGAGGGAAGAAGGCCTTGTGAAGATAGAGGCAGAAATCAGAGTTATGCTGCCATAAGCCAAGGAACACCAGAGCTGCTAAAAGCTGAAAGAGGCACACAGAATTCTTCCCTAAAGCCTATGGCACTGTTGACACCTTGAATCCAGACTCCTAGCCTCCAGAATTGTGAGAGAATTAATTCCTGTTCTTTAAGCCACCCAGTTAGTGGCACTTTGTTACAGCAGTCCTAGGGACTTCTCACTTCTGACCCCATGCTCCAGCCACAGCAACAAGCAACGGCTAACCCTTGACAAGACGAATGCAAGGCTGGGGCTGGGGCCCAGTACCCTCTGCCAAGCCTGGGAGGACCGGGGAAGGAGGGCTGGGCTGTAACTTTCAAATGACCCCCCAGTACACACTCTCCTGCGGAGCAGCCCCAAGAGAAAAGCAGGCATCTGCTCCCCGGTCACCTAGAGGAACATGTCCAGAGCCCAAGGGGCCCTTGCCCTCCCATTCCTGGAAACCTACCCTCATCCTGTCCTGTGGCTGGGGAATTTTCCATCCTCCCACCCGCAAGTCAAAGTCATTAGATTTAATCATTAACAGGGCGGGTGTTAATTAGCAAAACAGGGTGATTGTCCATGCTGATGAGGACACAGCTGGACATCAAGAATAGCTGATCCAGCGAGGCTGGGGAGAAGCAGGACCTGGCTGAAAAGAGGCAGGAGCTATGCTTCTATAGACAACTTCCCCATCAGTTCTGAAAGCACTGAAATCCCCATTCTTCATCCTTTTTTTTTTTTTTTCGAGAATCAAAGGAGAAAACAGTTGCAAGTGTTTAAGGGGCGCTAAGCACATTATGGACATTATCTCTTCCTACCCCTCACTATATATTATGATAATAGGGATACCTATTGTTAATCCAGTTTTAAGGGTGAGAACATTGAGGCTCAGAGAGGTTAAGCACCTTGCCCAAAGTTACAAAGCTGCTAAGTGGCAGAGCTAGGATTTGGCCTTAGGCAGACTTCTCCAGAGGCTGGGTGTTTAACCACAGTGCTGACAGGAGCTAGTGTGGGGGGCAGAAGAGGGTCCCTGCAGTCAGAGGTCACGCTGACCTCCTTCCTGATGCCCCTTATTCTGCAGTATACTGTGCTTCCACTTTCGTAACTCATGGCTGATCATGACTCACCCACCACTGCCCTGGCTCCTGCTAGGCCATAAGCTGTGTGTCAATGGACAGACTGTATCTCTTTTATGCTCCACTGTATCCCCAGCACTTAGCATAACATCTGACGCATAGGAATATCCAATAAATATTTGTTAAAAGAATAAATGTAACCTTTTAGAGGGTTGGGGATAGAAGGGGTTAGCTAGAGGCTAGCTAGGTATTGGGTCTTCTGGACTGTTGATGACCATTGTGTTAAAATGCATCTCCGAGACCATCCTGGCCAACACGGGGAAACCCCGTCTCTACTAAAAATACAAAAATTAGCCGGATATAGTGGTGTGTGCCTGTAATCCCAGCTACTCAGGAGGCTGAGGCAGGAGAATCACTTGAACCAGAGAGTCGGAGGTTGCAGTGAGCTGAGATCGCGCCGCTGCACTCCAGCCTGGTGACAGAGCAAGACTGTCTCAAAAAAAAAAAAAAATGCATCTCAAGAGGTCATCTAGTCCATGACCTTGCTTTAGGTTCAGCCATTACCCTGCCATAGCCACCAAATCTGGTTTACTGGGGAAAGTGCTGGCCTGGCTTTTGGTCCTTGGAAGAGCTGTTCCTCCCTATTGCCTTGATGTCTCCTCTCTAGCCTGAAGGGTTCAACTGGCTGTTCTTGATGTCTCTTTCACCCTACCAGTGAATTTGGGGGTTCATGAAGAGGCAAAGCACTTTGAAAATGAGCATCCCCTCTGTTTGAATCACAGCTCTGGCCCCATTCCCAAGACTACCAGCTGCAGGGGGAGTGTGCACTCAAGCCTGACAGAACTGCAACGCTGGGCTTTTTTTCATAGGCAAACCAGGCCTTACACAGTCAGAGGAAGCTGGGCTTCCAAGTCATCCCCTAGGAGGCCACACATCTACTCCAATGCTGCTTCTGGGGCTCACAAGAAGCTCTGGAAACTTCTTGCAGGGAAGCCTTCTAGATGGGCTCCAACCCCTGCAGGACACACAGTATCACTGCCAGGGACCCACATCTCTCTTCCAGATCAAGGCTTACTCCCCACCTGGCCCCGCTCTGTCTTCACAAGGGTTGGCCCTTAAAGGCTCTTGGTCATTTCCAAAGGAGCAAGGCCACCCTAAAGGGCAATGATTCACCCCCCATGGGGATTGTCAGAGCATATGCCTCAAGCTCTGAGATGACTCCAAGAGTTTCCAGAGACATTTGAGTAACTGCAGCACATTGGCATGAGCATCTGGCTTCCTGGGGGGCCACTTGGATGGGGTCGCTGCTCCTGTGGGTGTATAACAGCAGTCTCTGGCCTTACCTTCTCGGAACTGTGTGTATAAAAAGTGTTGTGCCTCGCGTTTTCAACAAGCCGGAGTGTGCCTCTGCCACACTGGCCAGGCAGGGAGAAAGGCAAAGATGCAGGTAAGGTCCTGGGGCTCCTGGGTTCTAACCCTGTTTCTGAGACTTCCCGGCTGTGTGACAGGAGCGCCCTCAACTCAGAATAACAGAATATTAGAGCAGAAGAAACCTGCATAGTCACCTGGTCCCCTTCATTTTGAAGATCAGGAAACTGAGTCCGGTTGGGGGTTGGAGGAGCAACCCCAGAGTCACCCTGAGAGTTGGTAGCAGATGGAGGAATTGAAGCCTGACCGTTCATATCCTGGCCCAGGTGGCCCATCTTAGCAACACCTCTCTATACTACCCTCCCCTTGAGAAGTAAAATAAACACCCTAATACCTGCCTTCCCTCCTGGGTGGTTGTGAGGGTTAGTGGGGGTGAGAAGGGTGGATAGATAAAAGCAGAAAGTGCTGAGAGCAACAAAGAGCAGTCCCATTAACCCGGAGTCCAGCCCCGAAAATAGGGGAGGGTGAGAGTCATTAAGTGACTGCATCACCCGGTCACATCCCTGTAACTTTAAATATTTCATGGAGCCAGCAGTGCACCACATACAGCTGCTGCTCCACCAGCCCAGGCTGTGACTGCAGCAGGGCTGTGAACACAGGCGCCTAACATAGAAACATGCAAGCTGAGGGAAGGAGTTGGGATGAGGCAGGCTCTAACTCTTACTCACTCTAGGAAAGGTTCCAAGAGCAGGTGTCAGGCCCTCTGCAGTGCCCCAGGCCTGTGTGTGAGCAACCCACACCTTCAAACACCCACCGGCCCAACAGGCACTCACATAGCTATGGACATAAATAAAAGTCAAAATGACAACAAACACACACCTTCACAGACAGACCCATTCCAGCTTACCCGGCACCAAAAGCTGCACCCAACCACACTCCACCTCCCTGCTACCCATAAACGCTTCGCCCACTTTCCCCCGTCTCCTCCTCCCAAAGCCAGTACTGGGAGCCATCGCTCTTCCCTCTCCCTCCTCTCTCCTCCCCTGCCTCCACCCCAGCACCAGCTGCTGCCAGGACCCCTCTTCCCACGCAGCCCCTCATCAGCCATCTCTCCAGAGCTCAAGCTCTCTTGGTCTCTCTCCTTACCCGTGGCTTTCAGGACAAAGGACTCTGAGAATCTGGGACTTGAGAAGGCAACATAGGGTGGGTGAGAGACTTCGGGAGGAATTTCCATGACCAGACCAAAGTTTGAGGGAGAGCAGGGAATCCGAAAGAGGACTAGGCAAGCTGGATGGCTGGGGTGGGTGTGGAGAGGTAACCCCTCCAAGAGGTGACCACCCCTCAACTCTGCCATCCTGCTAGGAGATAACAATAAAACCAGCAGCTACAATTAACTGAGACCTTCTATGCACCAGGTATGCTACCCTAGATGATACTCAACCCTAGGAGGTGGGATCCTCTGTTTTACAAATGAGATGGAGGCTCCTGAGAGCAGCCTGAGTCCCCAGACATAGGGATGTGGGAATCCTGGCTTCACATCCCATGGCCCTGGTAGAATGGGATGGGGAATAAACAAGTCACCTATTCAGAGGATATTTGGGATCCTGCTCTGTGGATGTGTGGTTAGGAAGTGGGGTGAGTAGAAAGGAAGCCAGAGCGAGCAACTGAGCCCTAATGGGCCAGGTATCTCCCTAGCCCCCAACCCTTATCCTCTCTGCTTCAGTGCCTTCACGATCTCTTTCTCCACTGTCACTTCTTGTGGGGGAATCTGCGCAAAGTTTGGGAATGAAGGGAGACAGGGAAACCCAACCAGCTGTTTTCCATCTGGCCCTGCCACACCAGAGAGCAAAGGGGCCATGCAAGTGCAGGCTGGGTGTCGAGAGTCAATCCTGGAGTCCAAGTGACAGCAAAACAGGGGCCAGTTAACACGCAGACAGAGGTCCAGCTGGCCCACTGGGTCCCCATAACCCCAGCCTTACCCTGAGAAAACTGAGCCCGACATGTGTAAAAAGATATGGCTGGGGGGAGGGCAGGACAAGTTATTTTGGGAGGTTAGAGGGGAAGGGGCCTTGTGAAATCAAGGTCCGGGAAGGGCTGCCCAGGAGAGGAGGCAACTGAGAGTTGAGGCTGATCCCTTAGAGGAGAAGATGATCATGCGGTTCTCCAAGAACCAGGCATAAATCTGTATGGAACTTGCCAGTTGCTTGGTTTAAGACTAAAGAGACAGACCCCTTCCCCTCTTCCAGGACTCCCTGTGCCCTCCTCCCCATCCCCAGTTCTTCTCTCCACCTTCTCCTACCAGAAAGATGCATCCAGCCCTACCCCTCCCCTGTGCCCCAGCACCTCCCCTCCCCCTGTCTAGTGATCCCCAGTCCTTAGCCGGCACACACCAGCTCCTGTGAATATCCTGTCTCCCTCACTGGCTTGTATTGACTGGCATCAGTCTTCCACCAAACTAGTAAGTTCTTCCCATAGCCTAACCTCCATCCCTTCAGTTACAGCAGCTCCTTTTCAGTATCCTGCCAATACTGAAATTGGAAACCAACCCTATCTGTAAACAAGCCACCCACCAAAGGAGTTTCTCTCTCCATCCCCAGGCATTTTCCCCTTGCAGGCCTTTCACCTACTTTACCATCCCCTAATTTAGCAAGCAGAAAGTAAACTCGATTTCACAAGCAGGATTGGCTCCCCACCCTCGTTATGCCTTTTGCCGAGTCCCAGATGGGTCCTCTCTCCCCCAAGCCCTCCACCCACTCCCACAGGCACTTCAGGAGAAACGCGCCCTCCGGAGACCCTCTGAAGTCTTCAGTTTCCTCTCCCTGGCACTGAGGGAACACAGGACCGGTGTGCAGACTTTTTATTTCCCTCCAAGTTTTTACCTCTGCCTAGTGTTTTCCTTTCAAGGGAAAGTCCCTCTCGAAGTCTAACTTTAATCCCTCCTGCTGCATGCCTAAATCCCCTTTCCATCTTTTCTCTATAATACAACCCCCTTTAAAATCATAAATGCAATCTTCCTCTCACGTTTGCAGTCTCCTCTCCTGCAGCGCCCCTCTACTTTCCCAGCCCCTACAACCTGCTCCGGCTAGGACAAGTTCTTCCTACCCGCTCCCCACCCCAACGCCCTGCCCAAAACTCCGAGGACACTGAGGTATCTGCCTGAGCTGTCCACTACGACGGCTCCCGGGCCACGCCCGGACTCGCCGGCCCT
>NW_012104410.1:1406941-1426769 GCF_000951045.1 Mandrillus leucophaeus | reverse complement strand
GGGGGGTCTTCTGTCCCCTCCCCCACCGTCGGAGCCACATCTCGAATCTGTGCTTCTTTGAGACTGACCGAAGGAAGAGCGCCTCCACTCGATGCCTGGCCCCGCGAGAGTTGCTCTCTTCCTCCCAGCCCTGGGGGAGGGGGCCTGCTTGAGGACACGACCCCTCCCTCCTTAAACAACCCTGCATCCCCCACCCAGTCAACCCCCACCAGAGTTTCTGAGCTTGGTGGTGGCGCTGAAGGGAATCAGCAGCAATGCGGGAGGGGTCTGGGGAGGGGTCGGTAATGGAGAGGGAGCCTGGAAGGGTGGGAGTTGGAAGAGGAGAAACAGCTTCCGTGTCTCCTCCTAACTGGGGGCCACCTTGCTGGGCTCCGAAAGTGATAACAGGAAGGGACTGAGGACCACTGAGAGGGCTGGGGCTCCGGGGAGAGGGGAGAGGGTTGGTCGAGTTGTAGGCTGAGGCTCCGTTCTTCAGGTCTCCACACATGGTCCTTATTCCCAACTCCTGCCCTTTGGAGTGGGGAGTCCGGGTGGGACAGAGCCAGCGGCACTGGGAGGCCAGAGGTGGAGTCTTTACAGGGGCTGGGGTCCAAGCTGAAGAATATGCAAGGGAGAAGCACTGTGACAGCCTTGGCTCAAGGGGTGGGAGTCCAGGGCCCTGGCCCAGCCTCCTAGCCTGGTCTATTTTTAGCTCAGAGCAGCCTGGCAGAGGGGGCAGTGTATGAGAGTGTGTGAGCAAGTGTATGCCTCCGTGAGAGTGAGCGTATGTGTGGAGAGGGTGGCCACCCGTGGTCCTTACTACTGCTCGTTTGCCAAATATTTGCTTATTTGCCTATTGCTCCATCTCTTTGTAATCTCTGTCCATTTGCCTAGACATTCCCATTCCTAAAGAATATCAATTTCCCACAAGGTCAGTTCTCTGTTTCTCCCAACAAGCTGCCAGGCTCTGGCTAGCCACCGCCCCCCACCTCTCTCTCACACACACCCAAAAAAAAACTTTGTGACCTCTTGGGATGAGGTGGAGAGAGTGTTTTTTGTCATTTTTGTTGCTCCAGCTGTTTGGTAGAATAAGGTCTGATGTGAAGGGAAGGGGGCCGGGGTACACACACTCTCCCTACCACTTTGCCTTCCCATTGTGGAGACAGGGTTTGGTACCTGCGTCTCCGTCCACCGCCTCAGAGCTCTAAGGTGGGAGTACGCGAAGGATCTTGAAGTCTCACAAATCTGTAGAGGATGAGGACGGAGAGCCATCAGCATGGGGTGTGTTCACTGGGAGTCAGGGGAAAGGCTGCCATGCCTGGAGGCAGGGCATCAGCCAGGATAGCCTCAGACCCAGGAAAAAGGGCTCAAGAGTCTGGACTGTGGAGGTTGGGGATGCGGTTCCAAGGAGAACTGCCTCCCACTGGCACAGACAGGGCCTGACACCTGTATCTGGTGTTGGAGGAGGCAGGTGTAGTGGGTGGGTAGGGAGGAGGAGGGGGAAGGCCAGCTGGTTCAGGGATCTAGGAGACAAGGGAGGGGCACAAGACAATCCTGAGGAGTCAGAGGGAAAAAGAGAGCCAGGACTTGGGCCTACTTTTGCTAATCTTCAGAATCTGTGTCTCGTAGGCCTGACCTCAGCCCCTCCTGCTGTGTTAGGCAAACAGCTCCAGGCTTGGCAAGGTGCTGCTAACCCAGACCAACACGGGAGGGCAAAAGGAGTTGGAAGCTCTGAGTTATAGAGCACAGAGTGGCAGGGGGTGGAGGGGTGCCCACAGCTTCCAGATCCTTGGCATGACTGCTTTGGAAAGAAATCCGAGGCGAAGGTATCACATGCTCCTGACAGCTAGGATTTGGGATAGGTGTGAGAAAAAGAAAAGAGACCATCTACTTATTTCTCACTAGTTCGGGTGCCTGGGAGGTACCTCAGGAAGCCTGACTTTCCTCCTTTCTGCTGTAAGGATATCACAATTCCCAAGGACTCTGAGTGCTTAGAAACCTTGTCCAAAGGAAAGGAATAGGTTAAGGAAGTGATGTGTCCAAGACCAGACAGCCCTGCTGCCCTCTGTCATACTTGCAGTCTCCTTCTTGGGCTCCCCACTCTGATGTTATCTCAATCCACTGATCGCCACTCCACCCTCTCCCTGTCTCTTCCCCTCTTCTACCACCACCACACCCTGCCGCTCTGGGATGGAAAGAAGTAGAGGAGTCTTCTAGTCGAAGGATGGCCCCCACCCCATACACATGAAACAGATGGTCCCCAGCCCATGTGTATCAGGAATGTCCAGAGACGACTGACAGTTAATGTCTGTGCGACTCATCCATGTGCACGCTTACACACATACACAAAGGACTGGTACTGCAGGGACCTTGAAATGTCACCAAAAACAGATGCCACTGAATTCTCCTGAGAAAATGATGCCCTACCCCCACAGACCCCCATTCTGTGCATCATGTTTCTTCTTTGGAAAGAGTCCCCCCCGCAGGCTTAAACAGCCCATCTTGCCATAGCCAGTACCCCCCACTTTTCTGGGCATAGAGAGGGGCAGTGTTCACCTCCGTCATCCTCCACGGCCAGTGGTGATGATTCTAAATAATGGACACGCAAAGATAAGAGTTTGATCATTCAGTGTCCTCACCCTACTCCTCTCAGCCCAGGATAATTTTAGCCCTTTTCCCAGCCCCATTAGCCTTCCCTCCCCACTGCTAACCTAGAGGGTCATCCTCTAACCCCCATCCTTCCACTTGCTTCCAAGCCTCTAAAGCCGCCAGAGAAAGGGGAAAAACTACACCTCCCAGGAGTCCTTGGACTGACTTCAACAACAATCAACTTTATTGGCAGCATGACAAAAGAACAACAGTGGAGGCAAGGGGACTCAGAGGCAAGGCAGTCAGTCAGCTTTATATGTTAATTTCTTAGACTGGGACCTGGAGCCTAGGATAAGATTTTTCAGCTAAACTTTGGGCCCTGACCAGGGTCCTGCCTAGGGCTCCTCCTTGTATTGACATTATATTTACCATGACGAGGATTCCCCCAACCCATTTCTTGACAAATCAGAAAGGCAGTGTATCCAAGGATAGAGAGGACATTAGGGAGTGAGGGGTGCAGGCCAGAGGAGATGCACATTCAGATCCTCCTCTGTGCTGTCCTCCCAGGCTGGGGGTTGCTTGAAAAGGATGCTCTCTCTGGGCACTGTCACACAAAATGTTAACGTCTGCTTGGGGAGTGGGTTAGAAGACTGAGAGAAAGCGCTGTGCCCTCTTAAGTTATTTCTGACCATTGATCCAGGATGGACGGAAGGACAGCAGGCCAGAGATCAATGCATTAGAGCAGATATAGCTTAGATGGAGAGCTGGGGCCAGGACCAGGGGAAGGTGGAGACACAGAACAGGGGAATGGGGGTGTGCAGGGAAGGGAAGTGGTCTTCTGGGTCCTTAGGATTAGCCCTCCCCAGGGGAGGAGGAGGAGCCCAGGGATGTTCACCCTGGGTCAGTCCAGTATAACGTGGCATTTTTTTTTTTCCAACTTTTCTTTTAGATCCGGGGGGGTACATGTGCAGGTTTGTTACGTGGTGCTGAGGTCTGGGGTATGATTGACCCAGAGAGTGAACATAGTACCCAATAGGTAGTGTTTCAGCCCTTGCCCTCCTCCCTCCCTGTCGTATTCCCCAGTGTCTATTGTTCCTGTCTTTATGTCCATGAGTACTCAATGTTTAGCTCCCACTTATAAGTGAGAAAGTGCAGTATTTGGTTTTCTGTTTCTGCATAAGTTTCCTTAGGGTAATGGCCTCCAGCTGCATTAACATGGCATTTTTTGAGGTGTGTTAAGTAGGCTAGCCTGGATTATGTTACTGAGTGGTTTTGGGTGGGGCTTTGATGCTTCCACGTGTACTTGACCTCTTCGCCATTTCCTACCTTCCCTCAGATTCGGAGGCGCCGCCCCACCCCTGCCACCCTCGTGCTGACCAGTGACCAGTCATCCCCAGGTAAGCCAAGGGATATGTTACTGAAGGGGGTGGGGGCCACTATGGCAACAGGTCCCAGTGAGAAGATGGGTGCTAGATGGAAGAAGAACAGCTCTGAGAAGGTGGGGATGTCCTCAGTCCTGAAGGCAGGAAGGTGGTGGCTGGATTGCAGAATATCCTTTGCTTTTGCAGTGCTAGAAAGGGGAGGGAGACCACCTGGCTCCTAAGCCCCCCAGGAATTGGGGTGGTCAACTGAGTGCTGGTTGCTGCGGCAACAGCCTTCCAGGTTTCTCCAGCAACTGAGATGCTGCTACCCCCACCCCCAGAGGCAGTGTCAGCTGTGAGGGGGAGGGACCGCCTCCACCAGCTCTTCACAGCCCCCAGAGAGGGAGGGGAAGGTTAGAAGCAGCTCAGGGAGCAGCTGAGATTCTGGTCACCTGCATTCCCCTCAAGGTATGGGGAGAAAACAAGGTCTTACAGAATGGTAGGGAGCTTGACAGGGGTGTGGAAGAGAGGGGGTCAGGCTAAGAAGCTAGGCTGGAGTTCAGGATGCCAGGGTCTCCAGCTTGCCTCCACCTATACCTTCCAGACCCTGCACAGAATACATTTACTGTTCTCTATCGCTGTTCCCTCCTAGGCAGGGCTTAGTTCTGGCTGACCCTGGGGTGGCTTAGTTCTGGCTGACCCTCGGGTGGAATGATTGGAAAGAGAAAGAGACATGATACTTCAGAAAACAAGCAAAAAGACCACAGATCCTGCCTTTGGGGATCTCCAGGTCTGAGGCAGAGATGCAGATGCAGATGGACCACAGAGCCAAGGACAGGACTAGATGCAGGGGGATGGAGGCATCGAAAGCACAGGAGAGGAGCTGAGGGGAGGAGGTGTGGGGCAGCCATAAGGGCCAAGAGCCTGGGGGCCGATGTGAGGGACAGATCAGAAGGAGCGCGGCTGCAGATTCCCCTCCCCTGAAAAGTCAGCTCTATGGGGATCCCTGGTTTCCTGTCCTTATCACCCTCTCCTTTTCCTGTTCCCTTCAGAGATAGATGAAGACCGGATCCCCAACCCACATCTCAAGGTGAGCGGGCCCATCCCAGTAAGCCCAGCCCAAACAATCCCCACACTCATTAGGGGATTATTCCTTAAAACCCTGCTGCCCATCTCTAGGATCTTTTTGACTCCCGCTTCCCTGTACCCCTACCCCCCAAATGTGCATGAATGAAGATACACACATGCACCCCACACACACTCACACACACTCACAGTCTCCTTGCTCACCATTGTCGAGGTGGTTGGGGAAGCAGGAGTTCTCTTCCCCCACTTTTTGAAGCTCACACCTACCCCAAGCTCCAATCCAAAAGCCTGGCAAAGCAGAGGAGGAAGGCAAGGGGGGCTAGAAGGCATGGGGGACTAGAGGGCAAGGGGGGCTGGAGGGCAAAGGGGGCTGGCACCTATCCTCTGTGCCCTTCACAGTCCACTTTGGCAATGTCTCCACGGCAACGGAAGAAGATGACAAGGATCACACCCACAATGAAAGGTTCGCAAGACCCCTCCCATCCCTTTTTCTCCTCTATGCCTGAAGCTGGAGAGTAGACCGAATGCCCTTTGGAAGGGAGGTCGCTAAATCTGCCTTTATTATGGTAGAACTGTTGCTAGATGAAATGAGGCTGAAATCCCAGTTTTGCCACTGACTAGCTGGGTGATCTGGGAAAAACTGCTTAACTTACTGAGCCTTGAATACTACCTCATTATGGCAGATAAAATAATATATGTGAACTCATCGGCACAGGGCACAACATGTACAAGGTACTCAAATTTTTCTTGAATCTAAATTGAGCCTTTCCACCTTCCCCCAGGGAAGACCATGTATCCCAGCAAGTGAGGAGTATCCCTTGTTCTTAAAGGCTCTTCTCCTACGCCTCCCTTGTCTGTGAAAAAGAGTACTTTTTATGGTCTAGTTTTCATCCCTCCTTACTGCCAGCTAATGTCCCTTCCTTGTTCAGATCTCAGTGGATGGGAAAGTCAAACACCTAGCAATGTGTGCTGAGCCTTTAGTGGGGCTGTTGAATCTGGGGGCCCACAGGGGAGATGCTAGGTAGTCATATCCAGTGTTCCCTCCCTTTCTGTGTGTCCCCAGAGCTCCAGATGATGGTTGAGCATCACCTGGGGCAACAGCAGCAAGGAGAGGAGCCTGAGGGGGCCGCTGAGAGCACAGGAACCCAGGAGTCCCGCCCACCTGGGATCCCAGACACAGAAGTGGAGTCAAGGCTGGGCACCTCTGGGACAGCAAAAAGTATGTTCAGGCTGCCTAGTAGTAGGCAAAAACCGTCTCAAGGATATGGATCTATTTGCATGTTCGGCATACATTTGAATCTTTACTCTTCCTTACTGAGTGACACCAAGCCCTCCCAACTTGAACCTCAGAGCCCCACTGTGGCTACATGGGGGGACCCACCTTCAGGGGAACAGCAGTCACAGGCCTGAATCCTGGCTCTGCCACTTGCTACTTTACCAGCCGAGAGGCCTTGAACGACTTAACCTCAGAGTATAAAATGATAATGAGGGTGCCTGTTGCAGTGGGTTGCGTGTGACTATTAAATGAGACTGGCTCTTGGCACAGCACCTGACACATACAGAGCATGCAATAAGTGGAAGCTGGTAGCAGGGCGCTATGTCCCTTATCCTAGACATATTCCAGAATTCAGAACGCCTCCAATTTTGTGAAGATACAGTACATAAGCTGTGTATCACATAGTATTCCCAGCAGAGAACCCTACAATCAAACACATAATATTTCTGCAACCCAGTGAATGGTCTCACTAAGCAGAATAAAGAATAAAAATAGCCTCCTATGAGTTCATGTCGGGTTTAGATACATATTGAGTTTTGTTTTTTCAACTGTTTTTTTCAACTGTTTCAAGGGTTTATTCTTTCCAATTCGATTGAAGATTTTGAAAAAGTGAACCTATAGTAGTAATTGTGAAAAAGGAAAACCCTGTTGGTCTTGCCTGATTGCACCCAACTTGGTCCTGGGGCTCTCTCAGGGGCCACTGGGATACAGATGCAGTGAGGAGAAGCAGTTCCCTCCCTAACACCTTTATGAATGCCACCCCTTCCACCCCTGTTTTCCCTCCCCAGAGCCTGCAGAATCCATCCCTAAAACTCAGCAGAGAGGCAGTAAGGAACCCAGCACAAAGGAACCCTCAACCCATATACCACCATTGGATTCCAAGGGAGCCAACTCGGTAAGACCCCAGGGCTGGGCTGCCAGGCCGTAGGAGAGGAGGCTAATACTGTGGACAAAGGCAAGGGGCTAATATTTGGAGTCTAGGAGAAGGAAAACAAAGAACCAGCTTCAGTCCCTGAAAAGTTATTCTTTATGGTGAAAGGACTTGCATCTCCTCTGACAGACAAAGAAATGGATAGCTGCAGCAAGAAGGTTTGAGATTAGACTTTGTGTAGGACTTCTGGCTCCTGGAATGGGTGAGAGCAGTAGGTCGTGGATTTTTTGATAAAGGGGGTTTGGAACCCGAAGGGCGATCCTCCCCTGCCCAGCTGAGGTGGGCAGTGGCTCTCCCTGCCTGGAGGATGCATTGATTAGGTAACTTCCTGAGCTTTGATTTTACAATCCCCAGCCCCCTGCATAGACTGGACACGGGAAAGACTGCTCTCAGACATCAGAACAAGCTTTCTGAGACATGAGATGTTGACAAATGGGATGGCCAGAAGGGGAAGGGACAAAATGACCCTCTGGCCTCTCAGCTTCTCTTTCTGTCCTCCTTCCCTCATAACAGGTCTGAGAGAGGAGGAGATATCTTGGGATCAAGACTGCAGTTGGGGAATGCATGGACACCGGATTTGTTTCTTACTCCTTCACTTTTGGGGAAAATCTCTTGTTTTTAAAAAGTGATAAATTTGGTGTTAGGTCCTTGGCACTTTCCTTCTTTCCCAACTTGGAGAATCCTTTCTCCCTGCCTTCTTGCCCTGCCCTCTCTGCAGCCCCCACCCGCCTGCCAAGCTGCCTCTGGGAAGGAAGAACAGAGGAGCTGGGCAGAAGCCTCGAGCAGGGAAGAGTTCTTCCCCTAGCCCTGACTTTACTTGCTGTGGGAAGAGAGATGAGGGTCAGATAGGTGGGAGGACTAACTTCCGGGCTGCCAAGAAGGAAGAAAAGCCCCCGGTTCTCCTTTCTTATTGAGGAATGATCTGACCACCTCACAGGCCTGCCCTGCAGCTGGAACACTCGGCGCTCTAAGGCCTGTGCCGTGTCCAGCTGTGACTGTGCGGTGGGCTCCATCTGCTGGACAAAAGGGGAACTGCACCATGGCACTTGGCCCATGGGATAGAGGGTGTGGTGGGTGTACGGATACCTCCTCGCCCGCCCTCCAAGCCTCAGCTGCCTTCCTTTTGGATTCCCAAGCTTCAGGATGTGTTCCCTCTTCCAGCTGTGGGACCGCTGTCCGTTATTCAACCCGTTAGCAACAATGGATAGAGAACACAGTGGCTATTAATGAAGAGGCCCATGCTGGAGACTGAAAAGGTTCCCTTGTCCTAGACACTGAGGACAGATAAGACAAAAACCAAGCATACGAGAAGAAACTGTCTCAGATCTCACGGCCAGGCCTCTCTCCTGCTGCTGTTTTTGATTTTCCTAGGTAGTGGGAGAGAGGAAAGGAGGGAAGGCAAGATTCTTTCCCCCTCCCTGCTGAAGCATGTGGTACAGAGGAAAGAGCAGAGCCTGAGAAGTGTCAGGTCCCACTTCTGCCATGCAGCTACTGTGAGCCCTCGGGGCCTCCTCCTGGGCCTCAGCTTGCCCAGATACATACCTAAATGTGTGTATATATATATATAAAAGGGAGAACACCTCACCCAGATTTTGTCCCGCTGGAAAGAGTGTATGTATGTGAAGATGCTTGGTCAACTTGCACCCAGTGAACACACACAGTCAGGCCTGGTCTCCCTTCTTTATTGTTCTCTGGCTATAGCAGGGGTCTGGGAGACCAAGGGCAGGGGTGAGTCACATGCATCTCTGCCCTACTCGGGGTGGGGTAGGGTGGAAGTATCAGGGTAGCAGGTCTAGGAGACCATGGATATGGATTTTGCATGAACAGGGCCCACTGTACAAATGCATGGTTGGTATTTACAGGAAAGAAGGAGGGCAGTCACCTGGACTTTGGCCTTTCCCGGGGCAAGGTGGGGGCCAGGAGGAGCCTGAGGAGAGGAAGGGGCACCGCGCCTGGCTGGGTTCTCTCCAGAGGACAGGAAGGCAGCGGCCCTGAGCCCCTCCTCCATCTGCCTTTCACCCACCACCCCTCACTTGTCTCAGGGGAGGAGCTTCTTAGTGCCTGCAGCTGGGCCAGTTCGGGGAAGTGAAAAGGAGGGGACAGATCCTCTCTTTTAGCAACGCAGGATTACTGGATTATACCTCACCCTCCCCAGGCACCCTTGACCCTAACCCAGCTGGTGTCGATACATCCTGAAGGTGCTTTGCTGGGGAGATCTCAAAGCACGTTACAGACATTGGTCGGATGGGAGCCTCCCAGCCCCAGGCGAGAGGAAGGAGGCAAAGGGCTCAGGACTCAGCCAGGGCAGGTGACAAGCCCCAGGGTCCCAGACCAGTCCCAAGGAAGGTCCCAGGGAAGGCCTCCCGCAGCCCCTGGTCACAATGGCTCCTTTTTTCCCAGTCACTGTATCAGAAAAGGAGAGAAGGAAGATTGCAGAGGATCAGGCTGGAGATGGGGCTGAAGCAGTGCAATTCTGGGGTGAAGAGGATGTCCTACCCACCCCATTCCCAGGTCCTAGAAAGGTACCATGCCCTGAAGGAACCCACTCCTCTTCCCACACATAGGGCTCTGAAAACCCCCAGATTTCTATCCTATTCCAGCCCTTCCCAGGGGAGGAAAAGGGGAAGACCCAGACCTGCCAGCTAAGATCTGGGGTGGGGGGCTGAGGGAACCCCCAAAATGTATTGCTTAGAAACTTGGAGGCAAAAAGGATGGGGGAGGTCCCAGGGGGCTGGCTTCTCTGACCCTCCCCCAAGGCCCTGGGAAGCCTCCAGAAAGCTCCCCGCTCCCTGGCAGCCACCTGGCCATGAAGAGAATCCAGAGGCTAAGGGATGGGCACAGTGACCATTGGGAGCCTGAAGTTCCCCATTCTTGCTGCCGGGACATTAAAGTACGCCCCAATGGGTGTCAGGTGGGGAGGGGCCCTTTCCCCAACCCCAAATCTCTGGCATTTGGCCTTCGGGTGGGTTGTTTCTTCCACAACCACGCTCCCTTGGAGCAGATGGGGGAGCCAGTCCTGATGGATGGTGCTGATGACATCAAACACTTTGGACTCAATGAAGACCTGGGGAAAGAGGGAGGAACTTCAGTGCCCTGAGCTTGGCCTTCACCTCCAACCTGACCTTCCTTCTCCAAGTCCTGATCCTCACTCAGTCCCGAGTAGAGTTGTGCAAAAAATGCCCTTCAGAAGGGTGCCTAGCCAAGGGGGTGAATAGGGGCTGAAGTCGCAGTCATGTTTAGCTGCCCTCACTGAGCCGTGTGCCCTGGCTGGGCTCCTTTTTCCCTAACTCTCCCTAAGGTGCGGTGCAGGTTAGCTGTCACCTAGCATGGACCCACACTGTTCTGCTGCTTTCTGAGAAACTACCTCCTTTCTTCCCGCAGGGACTGGGGACAGAAGAGGGTGGGAGGATTTCCCTGCTCCACCCACACTTTGGCTCCATTCTATGTCTTCACTCCCTCCATTTTACTGCTCAAAAGAGGGAGAGAGAATGTCACATCTGTTGGAGCCCAGAGACGACCCAACAAAGATGCCACGATAGATACCAGCTCTGCTATGCCCTCCACCACAACAGGCTCACCTGGGCCAGCCCCAGGGCTAGTCCAGATTCCCATTTTGATTGTGTTCATCTTCAGCAGGGGATGGGGGTGCCTCTTCGTCACAGGGGGACAACTCGTCAATGGACATCTGGTTGGTGATGCCTGTAGAGGAGCATAAAGGAGGCTGAGCTTAGGCCAAGAAGCATTCTTCCCCAGAACCCAAGGAGTATGTGGAGAAACAAGGGATTCTCATCCATCAACCTGCCTTTAAGCTGAACTACATTCAACCCATCCCCACTTGGGACAAGCCTCTGTAGCCATGCTAAAACTCAGAACCCTCAACACCACCCTACCACCCCCTCACACAGGAAGAGATTTCCCAGCCAGGGCCACCAAATTAGCCAAATCTGCAGGGGCCCCATTTATAGGGACCAGGGTGTGCACACGGACCCTTGGGTGGTGGAATATCTGGCTGTCTCTATCACCTCTATAGCCCCCATTCTTAGAACATCCCAGGTCACTGGGCCAGTCTTTCCTGTGATCTAACTGGTCTGATCAGCTCCATTCCCAACTCAAGGAGTCCGGCGAAGGGTTTCCCCAGGAGCTTAAGAAAAATGGATGTCCTGGTGCTCCATGATCCACCCACACAAGTTCTCACCCCCACCCTCTGCCACGGTGCCCACCACTTGCTGCCCGTTCCTTCCATTTCTGCTTGTTCTCCTGAATGTGCTTGATCCAGGTGGAACGAAAGCTGACCACATCAGGGTTGGGGTCTCCCACTTCCACATCCAGAGAGGGCTGGCGCCACTGAAAGCTAGAAGCAGAGCACCCCAACAGCCCCAAGAGGTAAGACCCAGCCCACTCCAGAACCACCTTAGCCCACTCATGGAAGACCAAGAGAAGGTTCAGGGAACTTTGTCTTCCTCTTTTCCTCTACTAGATATTCCCCAAGTCCCTGTCCCTCTCCCCTTCATTTCACCCCTCCCTCTCCACATCTTCCCTCCTGGTAGAAGGAAAATTAAAACAAGATTCTCCAGAAGGCAGTAAAGACAGCTAATGGAAGAAACAAAAATATGGTCAAGGGGAGCACAGGCACAGGTCACACCCTTCTGATCCCATCCTTCTGCCCCTGATGGCAGAGGGACTCCCAAGCTCGAAGCAGCCTGCCTCCCCACCACCCCACCACGACTGTGACTCGGTCCTCTCCGTGAGTCCAACTCCCTCCCTACCACCGCCTTCCGGAACCAGGACAGCTGGCTACCCCAGCCACCCTCACCTGGGCTGGTTTTTAGACTTGGAGTCCTCATCCGCCAGGGGCTGAACACTCTTCTCTGCCACATCAGTCAGCACAGAGAATGTGGGCTCCACAATGAAGTCGATGAACCCTGCAGTGGAGGAGCAATGCCATAGAGATGTCTCACTTTTATCTGGAGGGCTAGGCAGAGGATGCAGCTGGCATGGCCAGGACCCCTGGCTCCTTATGAAAGAGGCCGGAGAGGTAACCTGGGGCTGAAAACTTCCCAATGCGGGGCAGGCTTTGGGATGATGTCTTGGTGCCCCAGAGAGCTCCTCCCTGCCATTACAGCCCCTGGCCTCCTATCCCAGGAGCCCATGCTCTAGCACAGTAGGCTTTCCTCTACAGGAAGAATGGTTTGGGGGATTGAGGACTTGGAGCAATCCTGACCCAGGCAGTATCTTTTCCCCTTCCCAGTCCTCCCCTTCCTGCAGGAGAGGACACTCACCTATCTGAGACTGTGCCACCAGCGTGGAAGTGCGGTCACAGAGAGGAGAAAAGGGCAGGCCCAACTCTGCCTCCTTGTCACCCTAGAGGAGAGAGCAGGGTAGGAAAGCTGGAGAGGATACCTCAGACCTACCAGATCTGGGGTACAGGTGGCAGGTGGCAGGGGTGGGGGGTTGTGTGAAATTTTTGCAATGTTGACCTGGAAATGAAATATATGCAAATGAAATATATGCAAATGAAATACAACTATTGTTAGGCTTTTAGGATAATGGGATTTTACCCCAAGGATTTGGTATCAGGTCAGAGACTACAGGTAGCAAAAGGAGGATATGGAGTATAAGTGGGGAACTTAGAGGGCAAAAGGGGAGAGAAGGCCCCCATAGGCACAGGGGAAGCAAAGATGCTACACTACCTGGCGGAAGAATTCCTCCATGAGGGCCTTGGTCCAGCGGCTGTGGACCGACCACTGCTTGGTTGGGTGGCTGATGTCAGCAGCATGAAGCAGTAGCGATAGGGCCTTGGGCTTGTCAATCCTGGTTGGGGCGGGTGGCAAGGGAAGGGAGACTGATCTTTTAGGAAAAGGAAACCTGGACCATTCCCTAATTTCCCATGCACACCCTATCACACAGCTTCTTTTGTGTTGTTTTTGTTTTGTTTTGTTTTGTTTTTTTGAGACAGGGTCTCACTCTGTTGCTCAAGCTAGAGTGCAGTGACACAATTTCAGCTCACTGCAACCTCCGTCACCTGGGTTCAAGTGATTCTCCTACCTCAGCCTCCTGAGTAGCTGGGACTACAGGCGCACATGCCACCACACCCAGCTAATTTTTGTATTTTTTTGGTAGAGACAAGGTTTCACCATGTTGGCCAGGCTGGTCTCAAATTCCTGACCTCAAACAATCCACCTGCCTCGGCCTCCCAAAGTGCTGAAATTACAGGCATGAGCCACCACGCCTGGCCTCACATAATTTCAAACACCCTCCAAAGCTACACACACACACACACACACACACACCCCCCACACACAGACACACACACACTTATGTATGTTTAGGTAGCAGCACAGGTTAGTAGCTAAGAGCCCAGGCTCTTAGAATCAAAGGGCCTGGGTTCACATCTATACCTACCACATGTTAGCTGTGTGACACTGTGCAAGTTACTTAAAATTTCCATATTTCATTTTCTTCAACTCTAAAATGGAAATAACAACCCTACGACATATCAAGTAGTTCTGAGAATTAAGTGACAAACAACAAATAAGTATTCAGGAGAGTGTCTAGCACATAACAAGTGCTCAGTATATATTATTTAGAATAGTAATAATTATTATTATACCCTCAACAATGACCCGCTATGACACTGCATACTCTCCCACACATAAACACCATACACAGAGATTAACACACACCTTCAGGACACACACAGAGTCCACTCACACACACATTTATACATTCCCACCCACTTTTAAGCAGCATTAGATGCAATTATGGCATTTGTTCTGTGCATTTGTTTAAACCTCATATGACTCTCCCAATAGCCCTAGGAGACTAGGAAATAGGGGCAAGCTGTTGTTAGGGGAGGCATGTCATTTCCACCATTTCAGAGGTAATAAAACTGGGGTCCAGAAGGGTCAAATGAATTTTCCAACATTCCAGAGTAAGCCTGTCCTGGAGCTGCAATGAGAACCCCCATCTTAGATTCCCAGCCCAAAGCACTCTCCAGTGGATCAGCTGCCTAGGGTGTATGTAAATGTAAGGCCACACACACACACACCCCCACACACACCACACTTACACAGAGATGCAGTCGGATACCTGGAGCCAGTGGAGTCTCTACATCCAGGTAAAGACCTGGCACACCAACTACCCTTGTGTATACCCCCCAGTCCACACAGCCCTCCCTCTGGCCTGGCCCCAGCCACACCCCACCAGATGCCACCTCTCCAGCTGTTGCAAGGCTGTCTTCATGGTCTTCACTTGCTGGAAGTGGCAGGACATGTCTGTGGCCAACACCATCTCGATGACCAGGGCTCGGAGCTCTCTGAGTGGACATAAAAAGAGAAGCGATCGGCCCCCTCAGTGCTGCTGGGCAGGAGGTCCAGGAAGTGGAAAATGGGGTTTGTGGTAAGGGAGGCTCTTAGGGATGCCAAGTACTGGCTTCTGCTCACACAAACTCATCCTTGGTGAGGTTGATGAAAATGTTCAGCTCATCATCCTGCATCAGTCGGAAGACAGAGCTGATGTGGTGATTCTCCAGCACTGAACGATCATTGTACAGGATGGCACATTCTGACCTACAAAGCCACAGGTCATCATGACCACCCCCTGTAAAAAGGGACTCTGGCAACCTCCCCCACCTCCGCTTGGCCTCTCCTGCCCCTGCCACATCCCCACCCCTCACTTGGTCTGGATGTGGAAGCTGTTGGTAGTGCCCGTGTGCTCATAATCATGGATAGCTGCAGCAAAGACGATGGCCAGGACCTCAATCTCTGACAAGCAGTGCTACAGGAGGAAAGAGAAAGAATAAGAGAGGGCTGATGCCTGCTGATCACTGCCCAAGAACCTCCACACACAGGCTAGACCACTCATCCCATCCCTTCCATGCTTCCAGGCCAGCTCTTGGTTAATGCAGCCAGGTTTCTCAGCTCTTGGAATGGCCAAGGACCTTCCTCCATCCGAACCTGCAACATTCCCATTGCATCCCAGCACATGTCCCTAGCACTGTCCAAGAAGTTTTAGTCTACCTGGGAATTCTCTAGAATGAGTTTAATCCAGTTCAACTCTGCAAAGGCTTTGGAGTGCCCAAGAAGAACCAAAGAGGAGAAATGGAAATGGGAGTACACTCTACACCTCCCAGTTCTGTAGCCATAGGCCCTGAATCACAGAAGAATCATCTCCAGGGCACTTACCACCATCCCTGTGCGGAGCAAGAAGCAATGGACTGTCTGGGTAACATCAGCTGCATGGATCTGGTTGTGGTAAGGATTCTTGTACTTCCCATAGCCTGTCTCCAAGGCATCCAGGAAACTCATCAAAAACACAGTGGGAATCTGCGGTGGGGGGTGGGGGAAATGGAGGTATATCAAGGATCTGCAGGAATGGTGGTGACTACAGACCAAGATCAATAACCTCAGCTTTCTGTAGAAGGCAGTGTGGCATAGGGAGAGAGCACAGGACCTAGTCAGGTAAACCTGGCTCATATCCTGCCTCTACCACCTGCTGGCTGTGCAACTTGGGAAAGTCACATGCCTCTCTGTGCCTCAGATACTTAATTGCAGAATGAAGATAATACCACCGACCTGGAAATTAATGAGATAAGTACAAGGCATTTAGTAAATGCTCTCTAAAGAATAGCTATAATTATTATTATTTCCCTGGAGATTTCAAAGAAAAGGAAAACTTCCC
Organism: Mandrillus leucophaeus; assembly: GCF_000951045.1. Lineage (NCBI taxonomy): Eukaryota > Metazoa > Chordata > Mammalia > Primates > Cercopithecidae > Mandrillus > Mandrillus leucophaeus. The sequence continues at coordinate 1,410,868 of NW_012104410.1, read as the reverse complement.
TCCTACCTTCCAACCACCCCACTCCATCCCCAAATCTAAAACCATGAAGAAGGGCTTGGAAGCAAGGGAATGAAGAAGATGACCTAGAGAGGACTCTTCCAGCCAGATGTGGGTTACCCTCTCCTTTGAGAAACTCTCTGACCACCTACCCTCTACATGCACCAGTACCCCCACCCTCAGTCCCACAAACACACACAAAAGCACCATGAGCCAGAGCTCTGTCCAGCTACTCTGAATTCGGTCCCTGTCGCTGTATACACCCTTAGGGTATGTCTGCCTCCTTCAGAAGGCTCAAGGCTCCCAGAGGACAGGACTAGTGATCTGTCCCTGAATCTCTGGAGGCTAAGAAGGGACAAAGGTTCAGGACTCGGGAGGTTTCTGTAGAGATGAGCAATACAGTGACAGAGACACAGAAGAAGCACCACTAGTCAGTCAGACCCTAACATCCCCCACCCGCACCCCTGGAGGGCTGTGCCCCAAATTCAGGAAATTTTAAAGGACTGTTTCCATGACGACTGCCCTTGCTTTTGCGTTGCCATGGTGTCCCTGGAGGGAAGTGAAGAAAAAGGGAGGAGTAGGGGAGGGGCTCGGTGCCCAGGAAGAGAATGTGGAGTTTGAGAAGGGCAGCTGCTACTGGCCCTACCATCAAAGAAAACTAAAACAATAAGCACCGCCTCCTTCCTCTAACTGCCTTGGAGCAAAGCAGACTGGGACTGGGCAAACCCAACCCAAAACAGCTACTCTTGAGGTCCCCCAAACCCAGTACTTTCAGGTAAGGAGGCAGACTTTAGGAGAAGCTAGTGACTGAAGTCTGAGAGCCAGTTTGGAGAAACATGAGCTGGGAAAAGTCTTAGGAAAAAGACAGCCCTGCTATTCTCTGTCCTGGAGAGGGCAGGAGTGGAAAGAAGAGAGTAAAATTGCAGAACAGGCTTCCAGAAGGCACTTAAGAAAATTTCAACTGAGCATCTCAGGAAAGTTTTGGAAACTCCCTAGGGAGTTGTAAAAGGCGGAGTCAAGGGCGGAGGAAGGGCTCACATGCACAAATAATTTGTTCTAGTGAAGTGGAGGCAGAGGACGGATGGAATGACCTCCCAAAGATGGCCTGGGAGGGGACTCTCCACCTGGACTCCTTTGACCGCCCCTCTATGGCCCTTCAGATCATCCATGTTTCCCTTCACCGTAAACACCTGCTGCTCCCCAAAGTGCTGACCCAATATCCCCATTATGGCTCCTCAACCTCCCTCACCCTCTACTTCCAAATGTGGTTTTTCCAGTGAAAGTGTTTTCTTTTTTCTCCTGGCACTTTTTCCCTCCCAAAAGATGCTCCCTCCTGGTACAGGATCTAGGAAGGACTTTACTCTCATATAATTCTTCCCATCCAGACAAGCTGAAGAGCAAATGAAGTTCACACATCATCCCCCCGTCATACAACCCCACCCCAGCCTATCAAGAGCTGACCTTCTCCATAAAATTCCTTGCACAGAGACCAGAACTGGGGGACAGGGGAGGGAGTGGTCAGTTTTATCCAGGAAACACATGGATTCCAGTCCCAAAGGGCACTGGCTGACAGCATCTGAACTCCAGGCCTCCAGTGTCCACACTGCAAGTCAGCCTAGAGAGGACAAGCTGGGGGGAAAAAGCAAAGCGAGAGGGAGCAGAATCCCAGGCTAGATGGTTGCAGACCTAGAATCTCCCCCTAGAAAGCAATTAATGAAGTCTGGAACTAAGACTGCGGCAAGTGACAGAAAAGGTAGACTGGGCGTGGGCGTGGGGAGACTTCCCTGCTGTTGAGACTGAGTAAGGGGATGTATGGAATCTGTTTGTTGGGAGGCTTTTAGAACAGGCATGAGGGGAGTGGAGAATCCTGCCTGCAGGTACAGGTAGGATGCTGCCCAACCTTGAAGCGGCTGATGAGGTTATGCCGAGTCAGCAATTCAAAAACAATGGTCCTCAGGGCATGGTCATCTGCTGCCCGGTTCAAGGAAAAGACATCAAAGCACCAGAGATCCAGGTTCTGTGGAGAAACCATAGATTATGTTGCTTTCCAGCAGCAGCAAGGGTTGAAGTTAGACTTCAAGAAGGACTTCCCGTGAGTACAAAGTCTTGATAAATAGGAAAGCAAAGAGATGGTGAAGTGTGCCTCTTTCTTCCCATATATCCCTCAGTATGGGAGAGACAGGAAGTCAGGAGTTTGCTCCTAGAGTGGGCAAAAGCTGTTTTGACGAATGTGAGAACAACAGTTAAAAGGGAAGGCAGGCCGGGCGCGGTGGCTCATGCCTGTAATCCCAGCACTTTGGGAGGCCAAGGTGGGCAGATCACTTGAGGTCAAGAGACCAGGCTGGCCAACATGGTGAAACCCCATCTCTACTAAAACTACAAAAATTAGCTGGGCGTGGTGGTGGGCACTTGTAATCCCAGCTACTCAGGAGGCTGAGGCAGGAGAATCGCTTGCAGGGAGGCGGAGGTTGCAGTGAGCCAAGATCACACCACTGCACTCCAGCCTGGGTGACAGAGCGAGACTCCATCTCAAAAAAAAAAAAAAGGCAGGCAAAAATCATGCCATAAACAGGGTCTAGAAGTCCCAATGGCTATTCCATCCCCCAACCTTCTCCTCTTTCCCAAAAACCCAGAGATCACCTTGAAACAGTTGAGGACCGCAGTAGAATAAGTGGGGCCCACAGAGGTGTATGTTCTCCGGAACATCCTAAGAGAGAACAATGAGAAGAAGCCCACATATGAAGGTCTGGGAGTGGAGGTCTGGCCAGCTGGGGATACGGAGATGAGCCATGGGATCATATGGCTGGTGGTCATGGAAGACCAGGGTGACTGGGAAAGAGGGACACAGCTAAAGGCAGAGGGAGGCTGAGTGTGGGCGAGCCTCACCGTTCCACGAAGATCCCAGCCTGCACAGCGTGCACAATGCTTCGGAACTTGGGCTTCTCCTCTGCTCGGCGGCCTTTGGCCCGGGCCTGCTGGGTGAAGGTGGAGGCCAGCCAGTCCCGCACCTCCGAAGGCACGGCATCTGACCGCAGCTCCTGCAGCTCGTCCTCCGTGTCCAAGATTTGCCTGAGACCCCAGAAGGGGAGTCACAGAGGAAAGACAGCAGGTGCTTCCACAGCCCAGAGACCCTATACCCAGTCATACCCCACATTTAGTAACTCTCATGCCAGCTCTCTCTCTGTCTTCAACCCTGTTTCCTTTCTTTTTCTATATCTTTTTATTTCTCTAACATCTCCGATAATGAAACAGGTCTCTGTGTGAGGCAGTGAGCATCCCAACTATGAAAGCATTTAAGCAGGAAATGGAATGCATCTTTCAGGGATGCTATAGAGCAGCACCATCCAATAGAAATAAAATGCAATAGAAATAAAATGCCGCATATATGAAATTTTAAATTGTCTAGTAGGCCACATTAAAAAGGGAAAGAGAAACAGATGAAATTTACTTTAATGATAAATTTTATTTTATTTATTTATTTATTTATTTATTTATTTATTTTTGAGACATAGTCTCACTCTGTTGCCCAGGCCAGAGTGCAGTGGCACGATTCTCCTGCCTCAGCCTCCTGAGTAGCTGGGATTACAGGTGCCTACCACCACACCAAGCTGGTCTTGAACTCCTGACCTCAGTTGATCCACCCGCCTCGGCCTCCCAAAGTGCTGGGATTATAGGCGTGAGCCACCGTGCCCAGCAATAAATTTTATTTTACCTAGTACCTCCAAAATATCATTTCAACATGAAACCAATAGTGTGTGTGTGTGTGTGTGTGTGTGTGTGTGTGTGTGTATGTGTGTATTTTTAGACAGGGTCTCACTGTATCGCCCAGGCTGGAGTGCAGTGGTGTGATCACAGCTCACTGCAATCTCAACCTTCCCAGATTCAGGTGATCCTCCCCCCTCGGCCTCCCAAGGAGCTGGGACTCAGGTG
>NW_012104410.1:1343017-1405941 GCF_000951045.1 Mandrillus leucophaeus | reverse complement strand
GCTCAAAGAATCCACCCATCTTGGCCTCCAAAGTGCTAGGATTACAGGTATGAGCCACTGTGCCCAGCCACTACCTAGAGCTCTTTATATCTGGTCCACCCTGTCTCTTTCTTCCTGTCTCTGTCCATGCCACACGTGTCTATCTTTGTCTTAACCCCTCTCTCTGGAACACTATGCCTGACATCTTTCTCCTTCTCTGTCTGTCGGTCTCTCTCACCGTGTCTCATCTATGTAGACGGCTTCCAGCAGAGAAGCTGTGTACTCCAGATTTTTCTTCAGCTCCTCGATGTTTACCTCCCCATTCTCCAACTGCTTCACCATGTAGCGCAGCCTGCAGGGAGCAGATACAGAGAGGCTGCTTAGGCACAGCTACCTTATCATGAGAACAGGATACCCCCTAATAAGGTACATTTTACAGAAACATCCTCAGTCTTTCGTAAACAGTTAATAATTTCAACATTAATAATAATAGCAGCTAATGTTCCTTTCTAAATCTCAGGCTATTGCCACTGCCTGTATTATCTACACCCAAAGTTTAATGCCAGGTTTTTCTGACTCCATCATCCCCACTACCAGCTAACCTCTCAAAACCCGCTCTTTAGTCAGTGCTTAGTCTTGTTTAAAATGCCAGGGCCCAGCAGAATTAGGCAGGTACAAGCCCCTGGAGTTATGTTTTTAGGATGATCTGTTCCATAGCCTGAATAATCAAGAGTTGAAACTGCTTATTTCCCCCATGGGAGAGGGCTTTGGGGTCAATAGCAATCAAGATAGCCCCCAAGAGTATTTCATTGTCTCTTGGTCATGGTGTGGGGGGTGGGGGTTAAATGTCCACAGCCCCTCTGTGCCTGGCAGGGATGGCAAAAGCACAGAACAAAGACAAATCTGAATGCTTTCGCCTGGCCTCTCTCCATGCAGGCAAAGCTAATGGATTATGATTCCAGAATCCATCAACCAGGACAAAGCCAGGTTAACCCCTGCCTTTCCAGTCTTACACCAGAGAGAACCTCTGACAGAGTTACCATGCCCACCCCTGGCCTCTGTCCCCACCGAAGCTTCCTCCAGGATAAAAGTGGTGAGGTGGGCCCAGGGATCTCACTCACTGGTGCTTTGCCTGAAGGAACAATCACCTCATGTTTTACACTTACAAATTCTGGGGTTTGATGATTAACTGGGAGACTTCTTAGAAGTCTGGTGAGTTCAGCCCAGGCAGTCACAAAGCAAACAAAGCTCTTCAGATGGTGATTTTAATGAAAGCAGTTAAACATTCCTTTCTCTCCTTTCCTTCACCCTGCCCCACCCACCTAAAACCAACCCGGGGCTGAAATGGTGGCCATCCTAATTCCCCACTGAGAGGGGCTTCAAAAACCCAAGGTCACCCTATGAGTCAGGGAGGAGAAGAGAATGAGTCAGGGACCAGAGGCTGAAATTAGCATCAATTCCCAGGGATGCCGGGGGAGGGAGAACAATGGCGTTCCTGAACAGAAGTAGCTCTAGAATCCCAGGGTCTCAGCAGCTTTGGAATCGGGGTGCCCAAAATAGCCAGCCCCAGGAAGCATCACAGGCCAGTTCTCACCTCAGGGCCTAGGAGTCCTGGACGACACATCTGAGAGCAAATGGGACAGAAGGGAAAGTGGCAAAGAAGTTGGAGGGCTATCCTCAAATCTCACTTCCAGCCTTCCTGCTGCACCATCTCCAAGTGGAAACAGCAGGTTGTTTAACAAGAAAGAGGATGATTTTAGTAAAGCTCAGCCCCAGCTCCAGCTTCATTAGGGAGGAGGAACAGAGGCGAGATATCATAAAAGGCTTTCCCAGCTAAATGAGCTGGAAAGGGGCTATGAGCCAGTATCTCCTAGAGTACCCAGCCCAGAGATCACAGAACAAAGAGGTATGCTTTGCCTTTGGTGCCCAGGCACAAGCTGGGGCTTCCCTCTGCCAATCAGTCCCCATTGCCAGGGGCCCTCAAATCTGGGGACATAAAACCCAAAAAGGAAGGAAGGTCTCTTCTTCTGCCTATAGTTCTCTCTCTCCCCCAGATTCCCACCCCAGCCTTCTGCTTCATTTGGCCCTTTTTACAAAAACTTTCCCCAGGGGTCAATGCCCATCACCAAAGTTCTTCCAGTTCCCTTCTCGACCCACCTTTTGAAACCCACATCCCAGCACTGGCTCCCAAAGTGAGCAGCCACGCCCACGGTACTCATTTGCATGTATTTGCATAATCGCTAACAATGCTGCCAGCTCTACATTTTTAAAAGTGCTTTCTCCTAGATTACCTCATTTTATCCTCACAATGGGCCTATGAAGGAGGGAGGCGGGGAAGGAATTGCCATTCCCATTTACAATGAGAAACCAAGGCTTAGGAGGCAGCTTTGGTGAGATGCATCCAGCAGCAGCACGAGTCTGGGAGGCAGAAATCCTGGATTCAAAGCTAGTACTTCCTGCTGTGAGCCTTTGAGCAGGTCACTAACTCTTAATCAGTACTTATTAAAATGTGGTCTGTAGACCACCAGCATCAGAATCACCTTGCATCCATGTAAAAAATATAGATTCTAATTCCACAGCATTTCTGAGGGTACAGTCCAGGGATCTGCTTTTTTTTTTTTTTTTTTTTTACTGTGATAAGTATACTTTGCATACGTATTCTGTTTATAAAACACTTTTTTTTTTTTTTTTTTTACTTTGAGACAGGATCTCACTTTGTCAACCAGGCTGGAGTACAATGGCACAATTGCAGCTCACTGCAGCCTCCACCTGCCGGGCTTAATCGATCCTCCTGCCTCAGCCTCCTGAGTACCTAGGACTACAGGCATGTGCTACCATGCCCAGCTAATTTTTTTTTATTTTTTGTAGAGATGAGGTCCTGCTATGTTGCCCAGGTTGTTCTCAAACTTCTGGCCTCAAGTGATCCTCCGACCTCATCCTCCCAAAGTGCTGAGATTACAGACACGAGCCACTGCACCCAGCCTGCTTTTTTTTTTTTTTTTTTAAGAGACACTGTCTCGCTCTGTCACCCAGATCATAACTCTGGACTTCCTGCAGAAGAACAGTGAGGTGAGGACTTTGAGTGGGTCTGGGGAGGTCTAAACTCCAAAACACTTTACAATAAGAGAAGGTCCTGCCAGGCCAGCAAGTACAGGTGTTGGGGGTATTATTTGACTTCAGGAGGGTACAGTTCAGCACCTGGATCCTATCAGCCACTTTAGTCCAGATCCTCTTCTTAGACTTCTCACTTGTCATATGTATTATTTAATCTTCCTTTCCCTCCCTCCCCACCTCCTTCTGATGTCTGGATCATGTTTGGTTCAACAGATTTCAACAGAAGCTATACAAGAGCTCCTGGACAAGATCTAGAAGTGGTATGATCATAGCTCACTGTAACCTCAAGCTCCTGGGCTTAAGCAATCCTCAGCTTGAGGCCTCCCAAAGTGTTAGGATTACAGGTATGAACCATAGTTCCCAGCCCAATCTGCATTTTTGAAAAACACCCCAGATTATTCTAACATACACCAAACTTTGAGAATGTTTATCTTAGAGCCTCAACTTGTTCATCTATAAAATGGTAAGGATAATAATAAACATTTCACAGGGCTATTAATAAAAGGACTGAATGATATAATACATTAAAAGGCCTGGCACATACAAAAAGTCTCCATAAATGTAATTTGAATAGGAATTGACTGATCAGCATCAAATCATGGTGGTCCTACCCAGCTCACACCACACTCCCTTCAAATCCAACAAGTACCTTCTCTCTCCCAAGTCCAGATGGAGAAGACTGAGTTGGTCTGGATTGAGGCTGGTAATTAGGAAGCCCCCTAACAGAGGAAATGGGAGAAAGATAGTAGCCATGATCTTTCCTTTACAATTACAAATTTCATTTGATCTTCACAAGCTCCTTATAAGGGAGGTTAAGTGACTTGTCTAAGGTCACACAACTCATCCATCTCAGTCAGGTTATCAAGGTCTACAAGATCTACATTGGAACCTAACCGTGTCCCCAAACAATGAAACTGTTAAGGCAGAACAAGCCTAATCATGCAATTAGCTTAGAGAGAGGCTGGAACCCATTCCACCATAGCTTCTACAGTCTCAGCCCGTCCGACCTTAATTAATTCTGTCGGTTGGCCCATAGGAGACTGAGTGTCTTGATGACGCTGACAGTGACTTGTTTATCTTGGCCTCCATCCTTAGAGTACACAGAACGTGCTCAGTAAAAGTTCATTAAATAAATAAAATGGAAAGGGGAAAATTAATCAGGTGTGAGGCTATCTCCCAGAGCTCACAATGGAGATTTCTGAGCTAGGGTTTCTAAAAATAACGGTGAGCCTGAGAAGAGTAAGGTTGTAGGCTGACTTCAAGCACACACTTCCCTCGGAGTTTCTCCTTCCCTCACTTACAGATCTTGTCCAGGAGCTCTTGGATAGCTTCTGTTGAAATCTGAACCAAACATGGATCCAGACACCAGAAGGAGGTGGGGAGGGAGGGAAAAAAAGATCAAAGAATGAATTTGACAAATGAGAAGTCTAAGAAGAGGACCTGGACTCAAGTGGCTGAAAGGATCCAGCTGCTGAACTGCACCCTCTTGAAGTCAAATAACCCCTCCCCCCACACACACACCCCATACTTTCTGGCCTGCCAGGGTCCTCTCTTAATCTAAAGTCCTTTAGAGTTAGGATCTCCCCAGACCACTCAAAGTCCTCACCTCACTCTTCTTCTGCAGGAAGTCCTTCTATCCCACCAACATCAGTTTTAATCCAAGCCCTCTGTTTCAGCCATCATGGAATCTGGCACAGGAAAGGTGTCTTTCCCTGTAGAACAGGATGCTCAACCCTGTCCAGTCCTCATCTGGCCCCAAGGAAAACTGGCAGCTTCCCCCAACTTTCCTTCGACCTCCATCCCTGCCCGTTTCACTACCACCACTTCTTTCTGCTTTACCTTCAGTCCCTGCATGATTGGAAAAGCCTCAGATCCTGACTCCTGGAAGTCCACAGTCTCTCCTAGCTCCAGGCAGCCATTGGGAGGAAAAGACTCTGGTAGTTATAACCCCAACACCTCAGGAGAGTTCAGCTTCTCCAGCTTCTACAGTTCATTTATTTGTATCACCATAGCTGGTGTTCTGGGGATTTCCAAAGTCCTCTGCCTCTTCTTCCAGCACCCACATTCCCAAAAAGATCACCATAAGTAGGGGGCTTAGGACAGGGAAGCCAGAGAAGGACTTCCTGCAGAAGAACAGTGAGGTGAGGACTTTGAGTGGGTCTGGGGAGATCCTAACTCTGAAGGACTTTAGAATAAGATAGGGGATGGTAGTCAGGAGAATAATTGTATTTCCAGTTTGGGTTCTTAAGCCAAGATTAAATTTCAAAGGGATGTGAGGTCCTAAGGATGTTGGGAGTCAGGAAGGAGAGAAAAGGAAGAAACACTGATAAGTTACCTGCCACAGTCAAGAAGAAGCAATTTTAAAAAGGGAGGGGGGAATGGAAATGGGAGGAAAATAAGGTAAAGGGCAAGATGGACAGAGTAAAAGGTGAAGTTGGCACGCACACACACACACAAAACATATGGGGGACTGTCAGGTCTTGATCTCTCCACTTCACTAAACTACAACTGGTGGATCCATGAGCAACCTGTCCTCTTCCTCCTCCCCCTTCCTCTCCTCATCCCTGACACCTACCTGAGGATGGGGCCCTGAAGGTGGCTCCTCTGAACAGGAACAGGGTTTGCCATGGGAATCAAAGTTTCCTGCTTCACAGTATCAAAATCCTGACCCCGGGAGCCCCAGGGCCCCTAAGCGGGGATAACTTCCTCTTTGGCCCCTGCCTTCCTCCTCCAGGTCCCAGTAGAACTGAGCGACTGACCAGAGAGAACTTTGGGGAGGGGCCTGGCTGCAGGAAGAAGAGAGTGGGGAGGCAGAGACCCAGCCTACCGGAACTGGGTGAGAGGGGAGGCTGCGGGAAAAGTTTCACATCTGAATCAGATGGGAAACAAGAATCTGTTCTCAGAAGAAGCCCAGAAAGGACAGAAATAGCACAGGCCAACCTCTTGGTCTGAGGAGGTGGGGCTCCTCTTTGGGAAAAAGGGGGTTAGCAAGAGGTTTAAGGGTGCAGGAACAGGGAACCATCCTGAATCTGTCACAGAGAGGAAGTCTGTAGCGTGAGGGGAAGGGGTCCTGTAAGCACCCCCAAAAGGAGCTTAGCAGACTCATCTCCCTCTCAGGGTCTTTTTCTGGGGCCATTCTTCAAAATGAGCTTTAACCCACCTCACAGAATGGAAGTAAGACAGGGGGATGAACTTCCCACAGAGGATAAGAAACTGTAGGGAGGGGCTTCCTGAAGCTGTGTGTCAGGGGATCCTTATCCAGAGGCCGGCTCAACAGGGAGGGAAGGGCCCTCCACCCACAAGCAGAGAATGAAAGTCAAGAGAACTCGCTCATAGAAACCAAGGGGTTGGGCAAATTAACACCCCCAGCCCCAGTTTTCTCATTTGTAAAATGGAAATTGGGGAATAACCATGAATTAACCAGAGAGAGGTCAATCCTGCTCAGAGGTAAGGAGAAGCGACGAGATGGCCCAGGAGGGGCCAAAAGAGGCACCCAGAAGGGGTCTGAGGACCAGGACCCCCTCTCCTGCCTTCAGACTTTGCTTTCGCCAAGGTTGGGGAGGGAAGAACCCAGTCGCTGCAGCTCCAAGTGGACGTGCGCACACAGTCCCAGCCCGCCTCCTGATTGGCTAGGAGATGACATCACCAATACATGTACACTGGGGCCGTGATTGGTCAGTTGAGGAGTTGGGCGGGGCTAAGGGGGAGAGCCGGCGGGTGAAGCCCAACGCGTTGGGGAAAAGAGTTCGGGGATCTGCAGTCTCTTAGATCTAGGTCTCTGGCTGGGGGTGATGTGGTAGAGAGGAAAAGGAACTAATGGAGTTCAGTATGTCAGCAGAAAGGGAAAAGAGAAGACGCAGGCCAACAGCTAGGATTTTATGACAGGAAGTTTTCCCTTTACCCCTACCCATCAAAAGCAGGAAGAAATTAAAATACTTTGTCATTATGCCAAAGCCTTGAAGAATTAGAAATAAATGAAGTTGGGGAACCTGCTGTTTCTCAGCTCCACCGAGTACTGAGACAAGTGGAAGTGGGCTTCGATCTCAACAAGAGGAGTGGAAGTCAAATATCTTAAGGCTGTTCTCTAGTGAACACCTGGTAGCCGTGAAGCAGGGCTGCTGCAGATCTTGGGAGAACGAAACTCACTCTCTCTGTATCCCTCTCTTTCTCTGTGTGTCCCACCGCCACCCTCCCCACAATGGCCACAAGCTGACGAGTGTTTTTAGAGAGAAAGGACTAGACCCAGTGTCAGAGCCCCTGAATGTCACCCGGGAGATGAGGACAGGTCATTTGGCATGTTCTGTGGACATGCTTGCGTTGCAGGATGGGACTGGGAGTGGGGGCAGATGGCAGTGCACAGCCTGGAACACTAACAACCTCCAACCCAGGCCAGCTTCCCTGCCTCATCTTGTACCCTCACTCCAGACCCTGCCACTCTAGCCAAGTAAGTGCTAAACTCAACTCTCCTAATGAAAAGTAAAGATTTCTTAGACCAGAAAAGCCTCGAAGAGCATATCTTGTCCATTCCTCTGCTGTCTTACCCACTAGAACCAAAGCTGGTTGGACGAATGGCTGCTCAACACTTCAGCCCACGTATGCATGCTGCATACTTTGTCCTAACCTGTTATTATTATTTATTGTTCCTAATAAGGAGGGATAGTGATCAACCATCAAAAATTTCACACATAAACACTTACCCACACATATACACATACCCCACACTCTACCTCTAAGGAGACTGTCACCTGGCTGGCAGGCAGGACATAAATGTGATGACCTCAACAAAGGGTCCAGTATGGATTTTCCTTTAGCCCTTAAATGTAGTTTAAAAATAGAAAGGAACCCAACTCTAATGCCTGCCCAGCCTGCAGTGAAGAATAAGGTTGAGGTAGGAAACAAAGGATGGGAGACTCTGTCTCTGGTAAGAAAAAAGGGGTGGGGGTGGGTGGGGATAATGGGGTGGTGCTTGGGAAGGGATTCACTGGCTGACTTCAAAGCTCCAAAATCTCAGAAATTGAAAGAACCAAGGAAATCATCTAATTCCAATAGAAAGAGGGCATGAGTTTAAAATCAGGAGACTTGTCTGGCTAGCTCAGTTGAAAAGAAAAAACTAAATTTAAAAAGAAATCACAAACTTTTGCCTAGATTTTATTACTATGTGTGACCTTGGGAAAGTCACACTGAGCTTCAGTTTCCTGGTCTGTAAAATGGGTAAATAATACATGCTTCACAGAATTTTCACAAGGACCTAATGAGATATGGTATGAGAACACCTTGGGAACCCTAAATGAAGGTTTAGGATATGAATGAATATGAAGGATATGAATGTGAAGGATAATTATTTAGTCCAAATCTTTAGTTAGTTCAGCAAATATTCATTGAGTCATTCATAAACAAAGTCCCATATGCCCACTCTTACAGCCAGGACCCCTGACTTTCCATCCAGGCTTCAAATGGCACCTGGATGTTTGTGGGAAAGCTCTAGTCTCCCTGATGCCACCACTCCGGAGGTTTAGGGCTTCTCTCTGGCTTCTTATTCCAGAGGCCCCAGTGAGGCAGTGGAGGCAGAGGCTGCAGAGCATGTAGAGCACGAAGCTCTAGAAACCAAGAACAACTAGCTCTCCACCTCACCCGAGCATTCCCACTCCCCCACTCCCCTGGCTTCTGGCTTCCATTGCTATACAGACAGCCCCAGTTCTGGCAGCTGGCTGGGCATTGTGGCGGGGGTGGCTCCACAGATAAAAATAGCCCCCCTGGTGGCAAAGCTGGGTTGCCATCCTGGGAGGCACTGTTGACATGGCAGCAGTGGTGAGAGAGCCCTCAGCACTGGACAGAGGAGCTACGGGTGGGGGTGGGATGAGGGAAGGGAATGGGGCAGGGCCTGGGGAAGATTGGAAGACAGTGGGGGAAGGACAGAAACCAGGAGGGTGGAGAAAGGAAAAGAGGTAGGAGGTATTAAGGGGGCAGGGAGGAAAGGAAAGGAGATTTGAAAGGTGCTGCATTAGAGAGGCTGGAAACACACTGAAGAAGTGGGAGAGACTGCTTTCAGACTCCTCCTGTGCCTGTGCCTTCTGACCAGAAGCCGTTTCTAACAGGTGTTCCTAGCAACAGCCCAGCACAACTCAGATCACATGAGGAAGGGAATAATCTAAGCAGCCTGAGCCTCAGCCCAGACCAATAAGAACCCAGGTGTCCCAGCTCCCAGCCAAGAACACAAAATGAGTCACCTTTCCGTCAGACTTCAGCCCTTGAGAGAAGGAGGAATTGGGAGGGGTGGGTGAGAAGGTCAGAGGAAGGCAAACTGAAGAGGAGGCTCCCAGTACCCAGTCCAGAACTCTTTCTCTGGTTCATTTGTCCACCCCTCGTTTCCCTCCCTACACCATTTGATTTTGCTCATTAACCACCTCCACATGGACCACCCCACCAGCCCTCCAAACCACATCTCAACAGCTGTTCCCAGCAGATGCCCTGCTTCCATGGGGCCTAACAGATGTTGAAGGTAGTCTGGGATGGGAAAGTAAATTAAAAACTTGGCAAGAGTCTGACTGCAAGTGTGATGAGGGCAGCATCAGATTATGGATCAGCAGGATTTGAGTCTGGTCCCAGCACTGCCCCGATTTTACTAACTATCTCTGGGGATTGTTCCTTCTCTGTAGCCTTTATGGTTCTCAGATTCAGGGACTGGGTTGGAGACACTGGGGAAGTAGGATGCTTGGGCCTTAATTTCCCAGTTCCTGAGTTCATCCTTTCTGGCTGGCTCACTGCTTCCCCAAATCAGCTCTAGCCCAGTGCTTAAAGGAGAAGGGTAGCTTTTTTCTTTATCAGAGAAAGGCCACATTCTAACCTTCATGAACTTTCCAGGAAGTTCTCCGGCATATCTGTCTTCAATTTATTTCACTGCAATTAAAAACAACAGCAAATTTTCTTGGCATTTCAAAGAAGAGCAGAAGGGGAGAGAACAGGAGGGACCAAGAAGTCTTTGAGGTATCCAGTGCAATTTGGTTTATTATGTATCTTGCAGATTGGAAGTTCTAAAGCAGTTGCTTGGTAGAGAGATGCTCACGGTTTAGGAAGTTTGGCAATACTGTTAGCATGTGTGTTCACTCAGTTCAGGCCGCAAGAAGTTTCCAAACAAGGTGGGCACAGAGGAGAGAACAAGGGACACAGTGCCAAGCAGATATGCAAGAGCTGATCAACAGGGGAGCAGGGAAGCCAAGGAATAGGAATGAAAGGAAAAACTTCCCTAGCCCCCAGCTCCTGCCTGCCAGAGAATCACTCAGCCTCTCCCTATGACCAGCACCCAGCCCCCAGCCCTCAACCCCCAGCCAGCCAAGCTCCCTTCCCAACCTAAATGGTGCCAACACCAGCTGGCAGCTTAGGCTGCCACTGTAGCCACCATAATTATTTGCAAATCTGACTTCTCACTGCAGTTGTGGAATCAACTGACCTGGAAGTCTGGCTCTATCCAACAGCACCACCTGAAGCACCCCCTTTCTAGCTCTTCTCCATGCCCTATGCCCCCAGGCCTTACCCCAAAAACAACCTGACCCTTCTCCCACCAAGCCTTCCTCTCTACCAAAACCCCAACACAGCTCCCTCAGTGCACCTTTGCCAGGTCTGAGTGCTGAAGTGGAATCTGAACCTGGTGTTTTCTTCTCAGACAGCAATAAGCTCCATACAGGCAACCCCAGCTGAGGGGAGAGGAGCAGTTGCAGGACTGGGGGATGCTGGAGCAGAGGGGCAAGAGCAAGGGCACTAGGGACCTCCCTGCATTGAATGGATAACAAGTTGATTTTATCCTTTTCCCTTCTCAGTCACCCTTTTTTTCCCTGCTCAATTCCCATCTATGCCCCTTCCCAAAAGAAGGGAGGAATGGTCCCACAGTTCTCTTAGACCATGTAGTCTTGCTCCCTTAGGGGACAATTTTATTATCTAACAACTTCCAGTCTCCCCAGTTGTCTCACCTCCACCCTACCTGCTGCCCTGGTTTTGTCCCTCTTTCTCTGCTGCTATCCTGAAGACAGTTGGAAAATAGCTACTCAACTTCCATACCTGAGAAAAATCAGCCCCTTGAGATTCAAAGGCAATTACTTGGCTTCCTCCCCAGAGGGACTAGGAGGATGAGGTTACTGAGAAGGCAAAAGACACGCCTTGCAGAAGACAGGAATCGGGACTGGACTCATAAGGCCCCAGAGGGCACCTATAGCAAGCTTATCCTGTACCATTACCACAGCAACCCCTCAGTGAGATGAGGGAGCCACAGGGATTTTCTGACCCCTAGCCAAGATGAGGGAGGAGAAGTACTGATGGCAAGAGTGAAAAGGTAAGTCAAAGGGAATGGGACAGAGAGAGGAAGTGGGACAAGGGAGAAGAGCAAAAGGGAGCCTCACAGCAAAAGAGAACCCAGAGAAAGATGAGGCAAAGGAGAAGATAGAAGAATCAGAGAAGAGAAAACAAGAGAGAGCAGAGGCGTTGGACACAAATCCTCAAGAATTCCTTTAAAGACAAAAAGAGAGGGAAGACCTGTTTTCAAGGTTTTCTGCTCCTGCATCCCAGTCTGAAGGTGGCAGAAAGATTTTTTTTAAAGGTCAGTGGAATCTGGGAGATAGGGAGGCTACCATTGCTTTGATTTCAGGAACTCCCTGGCAGGGTGTAGTTATAGATGTGCACGCTTCTTTCCTGCTGAGCATCTCACCTGGCCTTCTAGTCCCATGCATCCCCAACCTCCTTCACCTTCCTCTGGGCAAAAGTGGTAGATGCAACCTCAAATGCGGAATCCTTTGTCTTTTTTCAAATCAGTTCCTGAGGCTCCTGGACAAGCAGAGTGATGTTTGGATTCTAAGAGACTTCAGTAATTTTCTAAAATAGGATGTGGTATACCTGATAATACCCCCAAGCCTAGGGACTTGGGATAAATGTCAGAAGGGAATTCCCCAATGTTCATAGAACCCACCTATGGCAGCCCCTAGGCTTCCCATGCTCGCCATGTCTCAGAACTGCAATTGCTCCATCCACTTCCAGTTTGACCATCGGGAAAAGATGATAAGGAGGAAGTTCCTCTCCTTTCTTTTGACCTCAGTGGCCCACATCCTTCATAATATTGCCCTCCTCTAGCCCCACCTATCCTTCTGGTCTCTAAGCTCAGACACGTGCCTTCTCTCCTTCCAGATAACCATCAACAAAACTCCTTCAATCACAGCTCAAACCTATTAGGTAATTCATATTCCTACCTCTTGAATCTTTGTCTCCCTCATCCCAGCCAATAGTTGCCCATCCATTCCCATTCCCCTGCCTCTTCACAAAACAAGCTCTTCCATGCTGAAAAAGACCTTCAGTCTTTATCATTTAAAAGTTACTTTTACATGATGATATTAAATGAAGAACTGAGACTCAGAGAGACTATGTGACTTAAAGAGTACATAGTTGTAATTGTTAGAACAGAATGTGAACTCGAACTCAAGTCTCCCATTATTCCCCATGCCCTTCTACTACCACCACTCTGCCTCCCTGTTTCCCTCCCTCCAGCCACCTATCCTGACCAGAGGTTTATCAAGTTCTTCCTTGGGGCTGAATTTGATCCCCTACCTCTGCACCTTCCCTTCAACTTAAGACAGGAATTTTCTACCCTCTACCTTCCCAGAGATACCACACAGTCCTCATTCAAGAGAAAGTTGATGGAGGAAATAGAGACAGAAGACATTTGATGGAAAAGTGCAGTATGAAACAGAGGAAGGAGAGATTCCCTTTGCCATGGCTGGAAGCAGAGAAGGAAGGACTAATCCAGTGAGGACAGCACTAAAAACTATCCCTACCAAGGCGTGAGAAAAATGACACTCCTTTTTCTCCAGAGGTCCAGGGAACCATAGTTTATGCTGCAATCTTCACAGCAGTTCCACATCCATAGACAGAAAAAGGAAAATGGCAGCATGATATTCAAAACTGGTAAGAGCCATAGAAGATCACTCCATGGGGCATATACAAAAAGAAGGCAAAAGGCAGGGTTAAATCAATGAGGCATCCAGCCTCAGCTTCTTCCTCCCATCCACTGGATCTCCCCAGGAATGTCAAAAAATCTGAATGTCACAAATACATACACAAGATCACACGTAGGTATTATCCCATTACCTACATACACACATACATCATCTCATAACTAGGACAATTTCAGGTATTCAGGTAAGTGCACACCTTCCCAACACATTTATTGTTACACACGCCACTTATAGAAACAGACACATCTTCACGGAGCTCTGTCCCCAGCATACCTATCAACCTTTACCCAAACACATATGTATACGTGTCAGGCAGGCATTCACAATTTCATCCTAACATATCTCACACAATCCAAACGCCACAGTTTCTGGATCCTCTCTGTAACTCCTTCAGTTCCAAGCTCTGTCCTGAGGTCTCTAAACCCCATATCTTTTAAGCATCACTCTCTCAAAAAAACATCATCATCATCATCTCCCTTTCCTCCACTTCCATTTCCTACTCCTCCCCCCGCCACTCAACAAACACGGAGGTATACACGCACCACAGAATCAGAGACAGAACTGGGCCTCGTGACATATGTACATATATTCACTATTTCATTTGTTCATTCCTTTATTTAACAGCATTTATTGAGTGCCTGTTATGTTCAAGGTATCACACTAGACTCTGATGAAACAAAGATAAGCAAAAATAATCCCCAGTGGGGTCCCTGCTCCAGCTCATCTATAATGACCTTGAACCACAGCATAGAACATTGAGCCTAGACTTTGAGGGTCCTAAGTGTGCACCATGTAGGGAAAGAAGAAGAGAAAGGGACTATGTCTATACTGTCCCAAAGGAAGGGGGAAGTTCTATCTGTAAAATGTAAAATTCCAAGAGAAACCGGAGCAGAGAAAAGAGAGTGATGTTTGTACTATCCTGAGAAAAAGAGAATGCGTATTTATGCTTTTCCTATGTATATAACCCCCTAAAGAAAAAAATGAGGCAGAAACCCAGAGTGGTAGAATTTCATCAGTTGGGTGGGTGTAGCAAAACAGGGAATACAGAGCCTCCCAACTCTCCACACCACTTGATGGAGTTGAAGCAGATTACAAGCTCTGTAGGAACAGGGACTATGTCTGTTTCATCCACCACTGACTGTATCCTCGGCATCCAGCATGCCACCTGGTCCATAGAAGGTACTCAAGAAATAGTTGTTGGATGAATAAATGAGCTGAGGATGGCAAACCAATGTCTGCTCATCATTTTTCTTGATTCACAAAAGACATAGAAAATTATTTCTACCTCTTCTGGTCTTCTTCCCATTCCCTAAAGCCCTCTGATCTCAGAGAAGGGTGGACAGCCAAGTCAAAAATTTCCTCTTAGGGTTAAAAATGCTGAAAATCATCCTGGCCAACTCATCGTCTCCAGATGGCCTCTTTCACCCTCTCTTATGCCTCAGTTTATGAGTCTGCTTAATTAGGGAAATTGTCCTGAAGATAGAGGCAAAATCACACAGTTAAGAGACTCTCTTCAGTTCATATGATCCAGATTAGATTCTGAATTTATTTTTGACAGGGTCTTAGTGTGGGAAACATAATTCTTGAATGCTCTTCCCAACAAAAAATTGCCCTGCACGATTATATTAGTGTGGGCTTTTTATCCAGAGTCAAAAACACCAGGCCTAGTCTCTCTGAAGAAAGTTTGGATGTCCTAATTAGAAATGAAAAGGGTAAAGGGGCAAAAATAGGATGTGTTGAGTAGAAGAATCTAGATAGATAGTTAGATAAATACATACAAGTATATATGCCATGTTTCCATTTCCAAGCAGTACCCAGACCTAAGACATAAATCATGTCTATTTCCTATTTCCAGACTTAGCAACCCCTTTCCACCTTAACCAAAGGGGCAGGGGGATCTTTATTTCCACTTAAAAGGGGGAACACCTCCTTTCTCACCTCTTCAGAAAACATCCCATTGAGAGAGTTGGGAAACTCCCACCTCTTACCCAGCAAAGCCCTAAATCCTTTTATTTCCCTTCATCTGATAGTCAAAGCCTCCCCAGTATTCAAAAAGGCAAAATCCAGTAGTCCATGAACGTAGATCAAGTTGGGATCTACCTTGATATCAAGGTCTTTCTCTGCTTTAAAGACGTGAGACTGGGAATCTGTCCCTGCCAATTAATAATCAGGAGATTGTACTTTTTTGGGTAAGTTATATTCCATGTAACTAGCTTTATTTTTTACCTGTAAAAATAGATTATTGTACAAAGCTAGCATTCTTCAGGACCAGACTGCTAAAGTGAGTGAAGACCAGAATGATCTAATCAATAACAATAGGGATCCTTGTCCACCCTAATCTCATGTAAGGACATCTCAGCTAAGGCACTCTGGAGGGACAGCTGCCTCTACTCCTTTCTCTTCCCAGGTTTCATGCCTCCTTCTGGGAATCCTCTTCTCTCACCCCTGAGCACTTCTCACACCAAAGGAAGAAACAACAATTCATTTTCAGGAAAGGCTTTTGGTTAGAAATGTGTGGGAGATAGTGAATCTAGTAACACCCACTCTTTTGCAGGGCCCTGTTACCTGGAATAGAGGCAAGGTTAGTATGATGAGCCACTAATGTTAGGGAAACCATCCTGAATTCTCCCATTTATGGACCTGGGGCCCTTCTTTACCTTTCAACTACTTCCTTACTTTCCCTTTCCCCAGCTCATTTGCCATTAACAGAGCGTCATTTTTATCAAGAATCACACAGTGCTCCTCTGAACAAAAGCATCACACAGTGCTCCTCCCAACAAAAATCAATTCAATCTGGTTTTCCATTTCTTCATCCCAGAACTCATTCCAAGGCTGCGCTTCATAGAGCCCAGCAAATTGGATTGGCCAGAGGCAGCCAAGGAGGGGGACTGAGAAGTACATTTGGATTCCAAGCCTTGTTGCCCACTATGCCTCAGTTCTCCCTAAGGCCTCTCCAAGTAGCTAGTGTATAAATCAGACCCACCTGCCATAGAAAGGTGTCATCTTATCACCATAGGTGAAGTATTTAAAGGACAATACAACATAAGCATCTGTCCATCCCCTACCCGCATCTCTCCCTCTCCCAGAACCCAGAAATAGAAAGCTTCGGTGCTCACTATGGAGAATATTGGGGAGGAACTGGGTTCAGGGCTATGTTTACTGTGTTTCCTCTCTAAACATCCATAGTCTCCTATCTGTTTCCTCTTTCCTGGGGCCATGGATTCATCTGAGAGAGAGGGACATCTTCTCTTGTTCCCTGATTAAGAATCAACAGACTGCGGAGATTTCCCGATGACAGCAGCTGACTGGAAGATAAACATGGTGCATGGCTTGTCTTTGACCCAATCCTCTTTTTTTTCTAAGGAGCAGGGGAAAAGTTCCTTTCCTCCCCTGGGACTGGAGTATGAGATACCTGAGTTCTTCCTTCTCCCATTTATTCCTCCCCACATGCCCTCGTACTGCAACAATAGGAAAAGATGCCCAAATGTGCTTAGAGATCCCAGAAGACCCTATATAAACAATAAGGCTTTGATTAAGCCAGTTACCTTGCCTTTGTCAATCAATATTTCTTCACCATCATCACCTCCTTCAGCTTCCAGGTAGGGGCTCCAAGCCCCCTCCAGATTCCAGGTGGGTCCCCTCATCATTGGGACGAGTTTCCAGGTCCCAAGAGATGAGCAGCTCAGACATGGGGTGCCCCCCACCCCACTCCCTGTGCAGGAGGCAGAAACTGCCAATCCCAACTGAGACACATATGACCCACAGGTTGGCACAAGTATTCCCATGCAGTGGATCTACAGCTGTGTGCAATCACTCCACATACCTCTGTGACCCACGGTCACTCATGCACACACATGTCATGTGGCTCACATCTGCACAACTCTGCACATGGATACGTGTGAGTCAGCCTGGCACCTCTGCTGCCCTCCTGCAGCCCTGCCACACTGCATATACTGTGCTGCCTCTAAGCGCTGCGTGTGTCAGCCTGGGGTCCACAGGCACAGGCACATCGTTAGCTTTGCAACTCCTAAACCCGCTCCAACCGGCCGGCTTGCTCGGCACATGCCTTGCACATGTGGCCTGGCCATGCGTGTCAGGGCCGTGCTTCCTCGCACCTGCCAACATGTGTGCCAAAGAGAATCTACCAGCCCACAGCCCCGCTCCAGTTATCCCCCCTCCTCCTCCCGCTCAGGCTCCCTAAGGTCCCTTCCCCCCATTCCCGGGCCGGGGACTTACAGAGACCGAAGCTTAATCCACATCTTCTTGCTGGGAGCTGACTTCAGCTCCAGGGGTGACGGGCAATCCGACTCCTCCAGCATCTCTGGAGGACTGCGGGGGGACAGCTCCATGCTCAGCCACGGTCTACGGAACAGAGAGAGGAGACAGCATCTCAGCTCAGCTTCAGCCCCAGCCAAGAGACCCTCACCCCCCATCCCAGGCCCTTCCCACCTGCGGCTGGCGTGGACCAGCCAGGCCGGTGTCTCTAGGCTCGGCCCGAGCTGGCAGAGCTGCAGCTCCTGCGGCTCCTCCTCTCCCGCTGCCCAGCCGAGCTTTGGGCTCCCAGTCCAAGCTCTCCGCACCGCCGCTGCTGCTGCCGCTACCGCCGCCGCCGCCGTGCGCTGCCAGAGCCGCCTCCTTGCCTCTCTCCTCCTCCCCCGGCCGGGTTCCCCCCTCCCTCTGCTCTCCCTCCCTTCTCCTCAGCCTGCCCGCCAGTCTCTCACTCCTCGCAGCCACTCCTCCCCCTCCCAAAGGAACGATTGGAAGCCGGGGGCACACACAGACAGAAGCACCCAAGGGCGAGCGCACGCACACAGGCGCCGGGGACGAGTGGCTGCGTGTGCCCTGTACTGGCGGATGTGAGTGCGTGTTTACAGAGTGCAGCGGAGGCGGCGGGCAGGACTTCGGTGTGGGTGGTTGTGTGGGTTCTCTCCGTGTGTTTTGAGTTTCTGTGTGTATGTGCGTGTGGTTCCATGTATCCACGTGTGCCTAGCTGCCTGCGTGTCCCATGTGTGAGGGCGGGGTAGGGGATGAGCACACATCTTTCCCGGCTAGACCTGGACTCGGAACCCAGTCAGAGCAGACCCCACCTGTGCTCCTGTCTTGGAAAAGTTCAGGGTGTGCCGTGAGCTGTGATGGCATCCCACGCTTGGCCTCAGGTCCCTCAGCTTGATCTTCCCCACCTTTCTCCAAGACTGTGGCCTTCCCAATGGTGCTTCTACCTGCCTGTCTAGTATATAGGAATTTCTTCGAAGTTCAAAGCTCTCCAGAGCAGGCAGCACCACATCTTCCTTTTTTTTTTTTTTTTTTTTTAAGAAGGTGTCTCTGTAACCCAGGCTGGAGTGCAGTGGCGCAATCTCACTTCACTGCAACCTCTGCCTCCCCAGTTCCTGCAATTCTCCTGCCTCAGCCTCCGGAGTAGCTGGGACTACAGGTGCAGGCCACCACGCTGGCTAACTTTTGTATTTTTTAGTAGAGATGGGGTTTCACCATATTGGCCAGACTGGTCTTGAACTCCTAACCTCGTGATCTGCCAGCCTCGGCCTCCCAAAGTGGTGGGATTACAGGTGTGAGCCACTGCGCCCGGCCTAACATCTGCTTTGACTAGGTAATAACTCTACACAGCCAGGAAAGCATTCCTGATATCAAAACCCCTCCTGAAGCACTTCCAGCTCATTTCTTCTGTTCCGTCTTCAGAGAAAGAAATCTAGGAGCTAAAGGCCCAGCACAAAACAACCTAGCTGATTAATAAACATTTGTGGAAGGAGTGAACTGGAGTTTGAACTCAAGACCTTGTGAAAGGGCAAAGCCTCCTCCATCCAACCGAGTCCTACCTAGGACTCTTGCAGGAACCACCTCTCTTGCTCAATATTGTTCTCCCCCTTAATGACCACTGGCTTTGGCACTGGGGAAACTCCTATGTCAACAGAAAGTGGAGATATATTCACTAACTGCTGAATCCAAAACAGGTCACTAATCCAGGATCCCAGAATGTGAAATTTAATTTCAAAAAAATTCTGGAGGTTGGAAGGAGGAGTGATCAGGAGAAGGTATTTACTCTGTTCTAAATGCTGAGTGGAGGCTCCCCCTCTCCCAGTCAAAGAAGGAGAAAAGACGTGAAATGGAAGGGCGAAGAAGCAGATGGACTGTCACAGCTAAGACTCCTAACATAAAAGAATTGCCAAGTTAGGTCAGCATTTAGATTCAGCAGAAGTATCAGCAGAACCAGCTCCCAGAAAGTACAGAGGCAGAAAAAGATGGCAGAGTCAGAGATGGAGAAAAAAGTGGAAAGAATAATGGGACTTCCCACCCTCTGTCCATCTACCTTTAGCACACATCCCTCTTTTCCCTTCTTGCTGGAAGAACAGACCCAGCCAAAACTGGCTGCATCTGAGACCCTAGTCACACTCCTACTACACAGCCCATTTCTGAAAATTTGGGAGTAATCCCCTCCTTATCAACTGAAAATGAAATGGGCTGGAAACAACAAAAGAATTGCAAATTAGGATGGTGCTAAAGAGTTCTAATTAGTAAATTAGGATTAGAACTAAGGAGTCTCCAAATTTAGGCAGGTCTTTAAACTAGAACAGGTGGGAAAGAGGCAAGATGTACATCCACAGGGATCTCTCAACATTTCTTGTTAACACAATGGAACATCCTGCTTTCCCAAGACCCCCTGCTCCTGACTTATTTTAAGGCTAATTCTCACACACACACACACACATACACACACACAAAGTTATTCATGAAAGAGACATTAGAGTTCATCTACTCTAATCCCCTTCATTTAATAAATGGGAAAACTTCATAGACAATACAGTTTGATGGAAAAAGCAAAAATAAAAATAAATGGGAACTAACTAAACTAACCCAGAAAAATTATACAGTCCCACAGAGAGTAAGTGATAAAACCAGAGCCAAGTCTACGAGCCTTTTTCACTCTGTGGCTCTCTTTCACTTTCCTTAGTCACCAGTCCTAGTGTTTAGTCTCAACCTCATTCCTCTTGTTGCAATACAATCCCATTTCTGCCTTGCTGCATCCCTAAAGAGATAAGAATAGGGTATACTTGTTCCACTCCGAGGTTCAAAAGACAACTATTCTCTCCCTGTCTTTTCCTTTTGTCCCCAACCCCCACCATTCCCAGGCTCCTTCTCATTCCTCTCCTTTTCAGCTTCTAAACTGCCCCCTACCCCTAGGAGGCTCTGCCTCCTCACTCCCCTAACCCCACAATCCTTTCCAACAAGCTTTGAGTTTGATAGAGACCAAAAATGATGCTTTGGCAGCAGGTGACGGATGGATGTGATCTGCCTCCTACGGGAGTGCTATTTAAAGGGGCAGCCTCACAATCCTCTCCTTCCAAAGTGACAAGAGAAAAGTCTGCTCCTCAATCTCTCCAGAGCTGCAAACTCAGCTCAAGTTAACTTCTGACTTCCTCAACCTGCAACCTGGCCTGCTGCTCCTGCTTCCTATTCAAGTGGGAGGGAGAGTACTTGACAACTCATTGAGGTGTGGGGGCTGAAGGGGGATTCATCTTCATCTCCTTTGATGACAGGTACTTAGGAGAAGCAGGAGGCCCTGTGGGGAGGAGGACTGGAAGAACACTCTTCCCCCAACCGCGTGAGTGCATTTCAGCCATGTGCCAGCTTCTTCTCAAAGTCAAACTTTGTTGGAGAAGAACTGATATAAGTATGAGGACCTAAGGTGAAGGAAGCCTTGTCCGTAGCTGGGACCTCCTCCCTCCTGGACCCTGGTGTTCACAGCACAGTTGTTCCCTTCCTGCAATGCAAAGTGCTTCAGGGCATCATCCCTTTGGCCAGGCCCTGGACCTTCTGCACCTTGGGGTTTTTTTTTTGTTTTTTTTTTTTTTTTTGAGACAGGCTCTCGCTCTGTTGCCCAGACTGGAGTGCAATGGCATCATCTTGGCTCACTGCAACCTCTGCCTCCTGGACTCAAGCGATCCTCCCCAACTCAGCCTTCCAAGTAGCTGGGACTACAGGCGAGAGCCACTATGCCCAGCTAGTTTTTGCATTTTTTTATAGAGACGGAGTTCGCCATGTTGGCCAGGCTGATCTCAACCTCCTGAGCTCAAGGGATCCACTGACCTCGGCCTCTCAGAGTGTTGGGATTACAGGCAACAGCCACCATGCCCAGCTAATTTTTTGTATTTTTGTAGAGACAGGGTTTCACTATGTTGCCCAGAGTGGTCTCAAACTCCTGAGTTCAAGCAATCCGCCTGCCTCCCAAAGTGCTGGGATTACAGGGGTGAGCCACCACACTCAGCTCCTTCTGCACTTTGAAGTTGGCCCACCTGCCAACTGGATTGAACACCGTGGCAGGGGAGGCAGTGTTTCTACTGTCCAAACAAAAGGGAGCACCTCTGCAAGTATCTTGCCCCAGGCCTTGTGGGAGGGATAATTCCATCTTATTGCTGCAAACAAGTTAATGGAGATTTTAATGAAAACACTGCATTAATGAAAATGCTGAGGCTAGAACCTACTCTGTGCCTGTAAAACAAAACAAATGGGGTGAGATTTCTGATATCCATTCTTTACTTCCTTTGGGCCTAAGTAAAGCAAACTTACAACTGAGACACAACTTATTGTGTGGGAAACAACTTATTGTGTCCCAGGTTGTAAGAGGACAGAGATGCTCCTGGTAAAGGAAGCAAATTGCCTGAAATACTGATGGGTCCTGTTACTTCTCTGTCCCTTCACCTCTAGACATTCACTTTTTGCTTCCGGTGGTAAAGGCCATCATGTCCTCACCTTCTCCAATTTGCTCCTTCTAAGGTCTCTGGATTCTAAAAACCAAGTCTTCCCTTGTGAAGAGGCAGACCGGGCAGGTGGAAAAGGTCTAGGACTGAACCTCAGACTTGGGTCCCAGTTCTAGTTCTACTGCTAAACATGTGACCTTCATTCAGTCATTTAATATTTCTAAATCTGTTTTCTGACCTGAAATAGGAAAGCCTTCCCTGGCTACCTTGCAGAATTGCTATAAGGATGTCAAAGCACTTTAAAAAAGTATAAGTGGTAGGGAAATATGTGTGTATAATTATATGTTTACAAAAAGATATATCAAATTATAAACTTTTAGAAATAGAGAATATATCTGTGTTACCAGGGGCTAGAGATGGGGAAGGGGGTTGTAGGAGGGGAAGCAGGCATGGCTATAAAAGAGCAATACGAAGGATCCTTGTGGTAATGGAACTGTTCTGTATCTTTTTTAAAATTATTATTTATTTTTTGAGACAGAGTCTCGCTCTGTCACCCAGCCTGGAGTGCTCTGGCAGGATCTCGGCTTACTGCAACCTCCATCTCCCGGGATCAAGTGATTCTCCTGCCTCAGCCTCCTGAGTAGTGGGACTACAGGCACGCGCCATCACACCTGGCTAGTTTTTATATTTTTAGTAGAGACGGTGTTTCACTATGTTGGCCAGGCTGCTCTCAAACCCCTGACCTCAGGTGATCCACCTGCCTTGGCCTCCCAAAGAGATGGGATTACAGGCATGAGCCACTGCACCTGGCCTGTTCTGTATCTTGACTGTAGTGGCAGACACACAAACCTGCACGTGATAAAGCTGTATAGAAATAGATAACACACACATGTGCACACACACAGAAATGAACATAAGCAAAACTGGGGAAAGAAATCTGAACAAGATCAGTAGATTATATCAATGTCAGTGATCCTGGTTGTGGCAGTGTACTATAGTTTTGCTAGATGTTACCATTCAGGGAAACTGCGTAAAGGAAAACAGAATTTCTCTGTATTATTTCTTACAAGCGCAGGTGGATTAACTATCTCAATAAAATTTTCAGTTTTAAAAAAAGGAGTTTTGTCTGCCCTACATCCCCCTGCAGCAACTTGTCTTGCTGTCCTCTGGGAGGCTCCTCTTAAGCAGTTCTACATGCAGATGGAGGAAGGATCTCTATCCCCTGAAGCAGAAAAATATAAGCATATAGAGTAGTTGTTCAGATACTTCTGAGCCTTCTCTTCCTCATCAACTTTACTCTCAGTCTCACAAGACTGACACTGAATCACCCTTTAAAACATAAGGTCCTTCCCATAGCAAGGAAGGAGGATTAGCTGATCCACGAAGCAGGATTCTCTATCGCTTCCATCCTAAAGAGCAGACAATTGTTGCTAAGAAAAATTTGTGTGCTGATTATGGGTGCCAAGTTAAGAAAGTATTGACTAAGCATGGGTCTCAAGAAATAAAAAGCAAACACATGTACAAAACCCCAACATAGCTATCAAATAGGCTTAATGAAGTCTGAATGGTTTTTGCTGAAAACCAACAATTGCTTCCCTTTCATCATGAAAGTATGGACATGACCCTACTTAATCAACTAGCTAATTATATTTATCAATTCCAACCACTCTAGACCTGTGACATACATGATCTGTTTCTCCACTTCTTCCTGGCAGTGGGTGCACAGAAGTGATGCATGGGGGCCACTATTTCCTGCCAAGGAGTTAAGTAAACCTAGTTTAGTGCTATCTTGAATGCCCCAGGCTCTGTGACACTTGAAATTCTAATTAGCGCAGAAAAGGGCTAAGTTAAAACAGCTTGTACTCCCTCAAGGATACCCACTCTCAGGGCCGTACATCCTAATGAGGTCTGTGAAATTCAAGATCCAGAAGAGAAATCCCTGTCTGGAGCAACAGCTGTACCCAGGCTGACAAAAGGATTTGGGGGTTATATTAGTCCCTCCCAATAAAGGGCAGAGTACCCGCAAAGGGTACAGGAGGGAAACCCCACCTGAGTCTGGTCCAATCAGTTGTCATGTGACCTAGAATTGACGAAGACTAACTGACCCTCTGCTCTGGGTTGTGGAGATATCAAAGCAGGAGGGGTTAAAGCAAGACAGAACTTGTAACAATGTAGTAGAGCAGGTGGGCAGTGAACATCTCTGAAGGGCACTTCCTCCTTGCCCCAGTAGGAAATGCAGTCAAGCTGGGGGCAAAGGAAGAGACCCAGTGACTCCTTGAAGAGCCCCACAAAGGAAAAGAGGGGCTCCTTTGCTGCTACTCTGCAGTTGGGGCAGGCTGAATGTTTGCTGAACACATTTGAAAAACGAAGAGAGAAGATAATGGTCCTAATGAATGTGCAGGAGACAATAGCAACTCCAGTGGGAGGATTATAAGCTCATTATGGTTTAATATGATGATTGATCATCTCTGCCTGCCAGCATTATCCTAAGAATAGTGATGAAGGTCGGAGAGGCCCATGCCTGTCAGAGCTCAAGCTCAAGTCACCAGAAGATAGAAAATATACCTGTACATTACTCCTTTTTTCATTGTAAAATTCACACAAGTGGCCCCACACCCTAACTTTTTCCATAAACTGTCCTCCATGCCCCCAGCCTGCCTCACTGCTCTACGATTTCTCAGCCCTGGATTGTTCTTCCACAGATCTGTTCATCAACTCTGGCTTCCGACCCTCTTCTTAGTGACCCCACCCCATTCCCACCCCTTGAGAAAGTGACCACAGCTTCCACTATGGCAAGGGTTTAGGAAGGTCCGAAGGGCTCTTCAGTGGGTATTGGCAGAAACTCGGTTTAGGTGGAAGGCCCGGGACACCTCCCGATAGGCATTTCGAAGCAGGACATAAGGGAAACAGGACTCCAGCATGTCCAGGGTCAGGAAGGATGACTCCTCCACCACCTGGAAGAGATGGGGCCAAGAGATGAGAACCTCAGGTAGGGCATTTGTCTGTGATACCCTGTTCCTCTTTGCATAGTTCCCAGGCCCTCTGAGGCCCTGAGGTTACAAATGAACAGGGTTCCAAATCACACCCCCCTCTTCCTCCCTCACTTGGTTTGGCTCCAGGAAGGCAATGTGGCATATTCAGCTCCATTATCATTGACCCTGACCCCCTCATCAGGACTATGTGAAGGGCACAGAAGCAGAAGGCAGGAAAGAACCACTTTCCTAGTGGCAGCAAAACCCATTCTCTCCAAGTCTGGATGCTAAATCACATGTGGGTGGGCAGCACACAGATGCAGGTAAAGATGTATAAAAGTGCTAATTACAAAGCTTTGCAGCGAGAGGAACAAACACCACTGCAGGCCACGGAAGAGGGGCCTGGAATTCACATGGGTCCTCTTGTGTTGGGCCTCAGTCTCCTCCCTCTCTCAGTACGGTGCTTGGGGAACAGTAAGGATGCTGCATAAAGGAGCAGGCATGATTAATTAGTTTAATTAGAAGCCTGCATGCTGTGGTAATCCCAGCAGCCCCCACAGCCAAGCAGGAAGATAGATCAAGATGCCTGGGTAAGAATGACAGTGGGGGTGAGGGTGAAGAGGGGAGGTGGGTGGACAGGGCATGTTCATGAAGAGCAGCATAGCCTAGTGTTGGACTGGAGGGTCCCCATCCCTGAGGAAGGGACAGGGTATATTTCCTTCAGTGCCTTCCTTATCCAAGAGGTAATGAGACTAAAAACACACTCTGGAGAGGTGTCCCATATCCTCTGGCAATTCACACAGATGGGTTCTCCGCAATGTATCTGGTACTCCAAGTCCTGAAAATTCACTAAGGAAAGAGAATCTACCAGATCTACTCTAACGTGTTTCTCTCTCTGAAGTCCTTTCAAGTTTTAAAATGTGTAAGATTTTCCTGTTCTCAAACACATGCACACACAACAGCTGCAAAAGAGTAGAAACTGCAGGCTGAAGGAAGGGAAATCTGCTGGTAAAACTGTAGCCCTGATGACAGGTTAAATATCAAAGAATTTCTTGCTAGGCAAGACTTTCAAACACTCAGCCGGGAAAGAGATGAGCTGTCTTCTCCAGGGTGCTACCCTCAGGTACAGGGAAATGAATAATGACTTCAAGTGAATCCACTGGCCCAAGACTTTCTATTCTCCATGAAGCACAAGAAAATAACAGGGCTCCCAAGTAGCAGAAGTTTATGGGAGTGGAAACAGCCCTAGAGTGATGACCAAGAAACTTGGGTTCTAGTCCCAAATCTGCCATCTATTTTAGGGGAGACCTTGATTATCTTCTTTCCCTCCCTATTCCTCAGTTTGCTCATCTATGACTTGTAAGTACTGGACTAATTGCCAGGATCTGGTCTGGTTCTGGCATCTAGGATTCCATGATTCTATAAGAGCCGTGTCTTTCCCCAGGAAACCTGTACCAGGAACAGACTGGCAACACTGAGGCATGGCCCAGGCTTGACAGCCAAAACAGAAAGACCCCGGGGACAGAAGTGCTGTCCAGAATTTGAGGCTACATGAGTAGCCTCTCAACTCAGAATACAGCTCCTTTGCCTTCAGTCATTTCTAGTTTCTCAATGGAAACATTTGCATTTAAATTGCTTTACAGCAACTAGTCCCTCTAGTTTCCCCCTCCAACAAAAAGTGCCGGATCCCAGCTCTGTTCCTGTCACTCTGTTGGCCTCATTGGAAGGCCACAGGGGCAAACACTTTCCACATTTTGGGGTGTTGGAAGGGGTCTAAGCAGAAGGAGGTAAGAATACAGGGGGGTAATACAGAATCACCTCCAACCTGACAGGGGTGAAAACTACCTGAGGAAGTGAAGAGTCATGCCAAAATCATCCAGAACCTAAAATGAGCAGCAGACAGTGGGAACTAACATTTGCTCAGCATCTACTACGTACTAGGCACTTTCACACATATCTTATGAATTCTAACCACTCTACCACAAGGATTATTACCCACTTTTATGGACAGAGAGCCGAAGTCTCAGAAGGACTCATTGCCTTGCCAAGGCCATGCTGCTGCTCTATGTATTGTGCCCCACATAGCCCACCACCACGGGCACTGCCCTCACTCTGCCCTCATCTACCTCCTCTGCCCTCCTGCCTCACCACACACATCCCACACAAATACATCCACCCCCATGTCCATTCTCCTCTCTATCATAATCCTTAACCAGCCCAGCCTAGGCCTTTTTCTAGCTGGAGAAACTAAGGCATAAATACCACTCAGTGCCTGTGTATTTCAAGGAGACCTGGAGGAGTCCCAGGAATCCCTGGCCCCTAGCATTTCTGGGCCTGGGACAAGAATACAGATGGAGGTCCACATATCATATGACTAATTAAATCAAGCTAACGAACTAGTATATTCTAGCTTTCAACCTTCACAATGCTCCTTTGTAGTCTTATGGAAGCCCAGGTTTGAATTAAGAATTTTTGGACTCCTCCAAGTTCTGCACCAGAACAGGGTGAAGGGAAGAAACAAGCTTCCAGCCCAGTCCCTCTTCTCCTCCCACCCTCAGTTAGAGGGATTTTGTGTGTACTTGTAGACTTCCTTATCTGCATATCTAAACTCCAGCCATATGTCCCTTGGGCACTAGAGATACATCCACCAGTAGGACGGTCCGCCTCAGTAGGAGGAAGTTTAACACAGGCCCTACAAGTGGGCTGAAGCTGCTTAGCAAAGTATTCTGGGGTCCCAGATACCTCTCGTATGGGCCTCAAGGTGGCGTACAGGCTCTACCCCTTCCCTTTGGCCAGAGGAGGGCCCCAGAACACTCTACTAGAGGGGGGCCTTTTAAACACTGGGCCCAGGGCAAGAGCCCTTCCTGTCCATATCTAAGTGCATTACTAACATGGAGAATCAGAGCAAAAGAGTGAGTAAGAGTGTTGAAGAGGGAAACAGGGTCACGAGGAAAAAAACTTTCAAAGTTAACTGAGTCAGAGTTCCCAAAACTTTCTGCCAGAGTAGAGAGAAGCCCACAGCTTGGGAAGCAAGGAGAAGAGACAGCAGAACTGCCTGATTCACGGCCCACCAGGCTCCCTGCCTTACAGCTTTTTAGCTAAAATCCTTTCCCTGCTCTGAGCTCCCACCCCTCAACCTCTGAGTTCAGCTCTGTGTTATCCAGCACTCTTTTCATAGTACTCTTAAAGACAAGAAAGGCAGTGGTACAAAATTGTCCAGTGAAACCAAACTTGTACTGGACAGGTAATTACCAAAAAGGGGCATAGCCGCCGTACCAGGTCAGACTCAGGAATATTGCAGGACACGGGCCCAGCCAGCTTAGGGGCCAGGAAGGCCCTGTCTTGCAGAAGTCCTTGAAGACTCTACTCTGGCATTATAGGACAAGTTTAGAATGTTAACCAGAATGTGAGAACTAGACTCAGAGGGTTATGCAGAATTAAGTCCTTAGTTAATGCTTTTGGGTGATGACAATGGCAAGGATGCAAAGACCCTGAAGATAGTCTCCCTCTGGCCCTTCCACTCTGGCCCTTCCACTCCCTGTTCTCAGACCAGCTGAAATAAGATACATACCAAGCGCATGAGCAGAGAAATGGACTCGCGATTTCTGGTTTTAAGCTTGTCAGTCTCCTGGCCCAGCTGCAAGAGGCTGACAGAGGCCACCTGTAAGGGAATTTGTAAAGCAGATTTTTATAGAGGTCAGTATCAAACAGCCTCAGGCTGCAGGAAGTTAAGAAAAGATCAAGGAGGAGAGTTAAGAAGTGCTAGAATATTCCTGAAGACTCAGGGTGAAAAAGTGGCAAATCTCCTAGGTTTCAGAGATACATGCTGCCTGTAAGCCAGCCTGGATCTCATGGACCTCCCAGTACAGACAACAGGTTGCCAGGAGTGCTAGGGGGAGAGATTGCAAGGGGTAAGGAAACAACCTAGAGCAAAGGCAGGTGATGTATGTCAGGAGATTAACCTATCTTTTCCTAGGCAGCCTCTAGACACCACTGTCATCAGGCTGTTTACAACTGACTCCCTATCTGACTAGAGGCAGTGTTGAGCCTCTGATTTAGACACAGCACTCATGGTACTCTCCAGTCAACTCCCAAATGGCTGTCATCTCCATCATCCCCAAACCCCCAGCGGGTCAAAGAAGAAACATGATTCATTGTATCACAGGCCCAGGTGACCTGCATTTAGCAAACAAAGAGGATAAAAGGAAAGGCAAGGGCAGGGGGATTCCCTTCTCACCCCTTCTCAGAGATCTGGTGTGAATCCTCTTTGCATTTAAGATGCTGAGCCAGGTCTATCTGGTTGGGTGCCTCAGCTTAAATAGAGACACTCTAACCAAGCTTATGATCCCTGACATGCACTTCTCAGGATGAGGGTATAATTCCTGAGAGAACAATATGATCTGCTGTGTTTCCTCCTGGAAGGAGACAGAGGCCCTGGTTCTTACAATGGGGCCATACTTTGCAAGAAATAAGCTCTCTGTTACTGAGAATGCTCAAGCAGGCAGAGGGGAATGGACCATGTATCAGAAGTATATGAACAAAATTCCTCCATGGAGGATGCAGAATGGAAAATTCTAGGGCCTATTCTATTCTGAGTTTTCCCAGAGGTAAAACTAAGATCCATGGTGAGAGTTACAGGGAGTCAAATTTTTTTTAACATTTTTTTCAAAGAAATTGGATATGACCTACAGTGGAATCTGCTGCCTAATTTTAAGTTCCAGTCCCTAGAAATCTAGACCATTGGTTCTAGTGAGATCCCCAGACAAGCACCATCAAGATTACCTGGGAACAGAAATGCATATTATTCAACCCCACCCTAATCTACTAAATTAGAAACTCTCCAGGTGATTCTGATATATATTAAAGTTTGAAAAGTAGTCATTGACCATTTGTCCGTACAGACTTAGAAAGGGCCTTAGAGATTATAAGACTCAGTGACTCTACAACTTTAATGTGCATTTGATCTCCCAGAGGCCTTATTAAAAACACAGAGGCCTAGACTCACCCTACAATATTCTAACTCAGTAGGTCTGGTGTAAAGATCAGGAATCTGTATTTTAACAAGCTCCCCAGGATATTCTGATGCACACCAAGGTGCATACATTCGGTTTAATCTGAATTCAGGGGTTCGGTTTAATCTGAATTCAGGGGTTCAGTTTAATCTGCCTGTTTTATTTATGAAAAAACCGAGGCCCCAAAAGCTTGGCACTTCAGAGGTCACACAACTACTTAATGGCAGACCCAAAACTAGAACTCAGATTTACTGACTCTTTGTCCAATGATCTTTCCAAATATTCAAGCAAAGGCTGAAACACCAGCTGTTAGGAAATTTAGAAGAAACCCTTGCCTTTCATATAGTAGATTCTCATTCTTTACTGAATGAATTAGATGGGAAGTTAAGCTCAAAAGCCTGTTCAACGATAATTGTCTACAGATTTAAGTCAAACCAGTTCCAGCCCTTTGCAGTCTTCCATTCTTTATAACCTAGACCCACTCACCACCAGAAATTCCTTGAGGTGAGTTTCAATGTTCTTGTTGTACAGCGTGAAGAGGGCAGCAGACACCTGGATGATGGCTTTGGTCAAGCAATGAATATTGTTGTTGTAACCTAGGTTATTATTTATATAGATGGAGAGAAACAAAAGGAAATGACAAAGTAAGTCACTCCAGGATGACCCAAACTGGTAATTTCTCATGTTGTCAGGCTGAGCCACCGGTATTTGACACCAAAAGGATGAGAAGGCATTTTGGGATTAGAGGCATGATATTCCTATGAAATCTTATTGAAATCGAATTATGCATAGTTTATTCTCTCATTCTCAAGTGTGGTGTTTTGTTTTGTTTCGTTTTGTTTTTAAGGGTAGGGGGTGTTTTTTTTCCCTTTTTTTTTAAGACAGGATCTTGGCCAGGCGCAGTGGCTCACACCTGTAATCCCGGCACTTTGGAAGGCCGAGGCGGATGGATCTCCTGAGGTCGGGAGTTCGAGACCAGCCTGACCAACATGGAGAAACCCCGTCTCTACTGAAAATACAAAATTAGCCTGGCATAGTGTCGCATGTCTGTAATCCCAGCTGCTTGGGAAGCTGAGGCAAGAGAATTGCTGGAACCTGGGAGGCAGAGATTGCAGTGAGCCGAGATTGCGCCATTGCACTCCAGCCTGGGCAACAAGAGCAAAAACTCCGTCTCGGGGGAAAAGAAAAAAGGGTCTTGCTCTGTCATCACGCTGGAGTGCAGTGGTGCAATCGTGGGTCACTGCATCCTTGACCTCTTGGGCTCAAGCCATCCTCTTACCTCAGCCTCCCAGGTAGCTGGGACTACAGGCCACCATGCCTGGCTAGTTTATTTATGTTTGTAGAGACAGGGTTTCATCACATTGCCTAGGCTGGTCTTGAACTCACGGGCTCAAGTGATCTACCCACCTCACCTTGGCCTCCCAAAGTGCTAGGATTATAGGCGTGAGCCACCGTGCCCAGCCTTCAAGTGCTTTTTGAGATAGAACTTTACACCCAAGTCAGAAACCTATATTTTCCAGTGTCTCTGTCTCCTCTCTCTATCCCAGGACACTAACTTGAATAGCACTGGTGTCTCAAACCTACCCCTTACTTACCATCCTTCTCAATGCTATAAAAGGAAGAAGGGTCGGTGGCGAGGAATGGGACGGAAACTGCCAGAAAGATCAAGAGCAGGCAGGCCACCTTATATTCCTCCTCAGGAGATGAAGTATCTGGTGAGAGGGAAAAAGGAAAAGAAGAAAAATGAATAAGGTCAGTAAACAGGAGTTATCTGTTACAGGGGTCCTACTTCACAGAATTGCTGTGAGGATCACACGAGAAAATATCTATGAAAACACTTTATAAAGCCCTATGAGCAAGTTATTACTTAATTTTCCTGAAGAAACAGGACTAGCATCCACCTACAGTGAGCGGCCTGAGTCCAGTCCTGGAGGCCTCCCTGGTGACAGGGCAGAACTTTCAGCCAAGGGCTCTGCTGATGTACAGTGCAACCCTAGGATGCCTGTCCACTGCCTGATGGAGTGGAGAGGCAGGA
The DNA here is from genome assembly GCF_000951045.1 of Mandrillus leucophaeus. Classification (NCBI taxonomy): domain Eukaryota; kingdom Metazoa; phylum Chordata; class Mammalia; order Primates; family Cercopithecidae; genus Mandrillus; species Mandrillus leucophaeus. The sequence continues at coordinate 1,374,126 of NW_012104410.1, read as the reverse complement.
AGAAGAGGAAAGATTCTCGCCCACCTTGAGAGAAGAAGAAGGGTAAGTCTGGCCATTTTGAAAGGCCTTAATCCTAGCCCTTTGGTTCATCCTGTTCTGAGTGTGTATAGGTATGAATGCAATCAGAGGAAATGTGTAATGGAAAATATAAGTGTCAAGTGTGACATGGGAAGAAATAAACAGCGTCAAGTTGATTATGTGGAGGGAGAAAGCACAAAATCACTATGGGGAACTTGGGTGCTATACCACACAACTCACTATTTTGTATTGTTCTCTCATTGTTTTATTTGCATTAATCTTATTTTCCCAACCAGATAGTAAATGCCTTTGAGCACTTGCTGAGCACCACGCAGACTCTCACTTAGTGCTTTTTAGCTGATTGGTAGATCAACTAGTTGAAACCTGAGGATAAATCTAAATTGACTATGTAAGTATTTTCTGAAGGTTAGGGTCCTTCCTTCGCTCTCAGCTTATATCCTCTGAATATATAATCTCAAATAAAGCCTTCTTTGACATTGACATTTTTCCACCCAAAATAAGGCCCAAGCCCTCCTTTCCCAAATCATGCCCCCTTTCCCCAATCTCACCAGCTTTCAGATTAGCAATGGCAGCCACCAAGGCTGGGTCAATGTCACAGCCCACACCTGCAGCAGATGCCAGCTCAAAGATACTCAGGGTCACCTGGAGAGAAGAAAACAGCATTCTAAAGAGGATTCGCAGGACATAACAGCTTGACAGAGGAATGCGTAGCCAGGACTTCTTAATCACAGGTTTGATTTTTTTAAAAGATACTTTTATATATATGTAGAGAAAGAGAGAGAGAGTCTCACTATGTTGTCCAGGCTGGTCTCAAACTCCTAGGCTCAAGAAATCCTCCTGCCTGAGCCTCCCAAAGTGCTAGGATTACAGGCATGAGCCACAATGCCTAGCTAATCACAGATTTTAAACTTTCTGGTTTATTATAATCTTTTCTATATATTCCCTTCATAGCTCTCCCTATCATACAGGGGGGAAAAAAAAAACTTTTAGGACACCCCATAGTACAAATTTACTTTTTCAACTTCATTTTCCTAAATACTTCCTTCATTCGGTGCCGTCAGGATAATTTATTCACTGTCCCCAAACTACAACTTCCTCTCCCATACTCTGATTCAGGTGCTTCCCTCTTTCGAGGGTCCTTTTCTCTCCTCTATTTATGTGTATATATATGTTACATCCATCCCTTAGATCTCATCTTCTCTGTCAAGCCCTACCTGATTACTTCAGCCCAAACCCAGCTCTTCCCTCCTTAATGTCGGTACCACTGACTTAGCATTGATCACACACAGCATCTGGTGTTAGTTATCTTTTTAGATAGAATGCAAGACTCATCTCCTTATCTCCCCAAATAGATAGTTTTTTAAAACCTCATGGCATAGTGAAGGAAGAAAAAAGCTTTGGAGTGAGAGAGATCTGGGTTCAAGTCCTAGCAACACCACTTATTAAGTGTGTGACCTTGACTAAAAGTTACTTAACCTCTTTGATCCCTCGTTTTCCCATCTATAAAACTGGCATAACATTTACCTTACATGGTTGTTGTGAAGATTAAATTAGACCACACGTGTAAAGCATCGACCCAAGTGACTAACAGAGGAAATGTGATGCCTTTCCATCCTCTTCCTTTATCTTAAAGCCAGGAGTTTTACATTTCTCTTTATCTTCTCTAGTGTTTAACATAATGCTGAGCACATAGAAGGCATTCAATAAAGATTGATTGATTGATACCTGAATCTCTCATTGTACTTACAGTCAGGTTCCCAGGACACAGCCTCAAGCCCCTACTCCCATACTAAATCTCTAGACCTCTTTTTAGACGTAAAAAAAAATGTTTTTTGAAAGAACAAGGATAATTGTTTTAATACTGGACAACTAACTATCTCATGCAAGTCATTCCACAGACTGGCCAGAGGGATGGCTCATGAAGGTGGGTGGATCACTTGAGTCTAGGAGTTGGAGAAAAGCCTGGCCAACCTGGTGAAACCCTGTCTTTACTAAAAATACAAAAATTCACCAGGTGTGGTGGCATGAACCTGTAGTTCCAGGAGGAACTCGGGAGGCTGATGCATGAGAATTGCCTGAACCAGGAGGTAGAGGTTGCAGTGAGCTGAGATTCCACCACTGTACTCCAGCCTGGGCAACACAGCGAGACTCTGTCTCAAGGAAAAAAAAGAATCCCACAGACATAACAACATACACACACTTTGCCTGTGGTACTGACACAGAAGCCAAATCTTTGCCACCTTCTGTTCTGCCCTTATTTAAATCCCCTACTGCCTAAATGACCATTTGTGGAACCATGGCCTCGGAGATAAGGAACCTGGTTCATGAGGTTTTCAGGGGGAAGAAAGGGATGGTTGAAGGGATTTTATTTTTTCTTCTTCTAATCTTCTTGCTCCTCTGAGGCAGTAACAGCATCTCTGATGGACAGGCCATCCTCCCTCTCTGCCCCTACCTTCTTATTTTCACAGGCAGGCAGAGCCTAAAGATTGGAGCTACCCAGGAGATATCAGCTAGACAAGCTCCTGACAGCCTAGAGCATTTGGACCAACATCAGCAGCTGCCAGAAATCCAGGCTCAGCTTAAAATCAAAGACCTTTCAAGAGGGGCAGCTCTCCCAGTGAAACACTGCCCCCATAGTCACTTGCCCCTCATGATTTTGGGAAGATATAGGGGGAAATTTCACAATTCTTTTGATCTCAAAGTAAGGAAGATTTTCTTAACACATAACTTTAATTCTTCCTGCTAACCAGTTTCCTCTTTTCACAGACCACTCTCCGTTAAAGGAATCAATTATAAGAGAAGGAGCCTGCCCTATGCATTTGAAGGATTCTATTCCTAGGCTTTAGCTGTATTTCCTGCCATAGCATACTTCTTAGTTCCAGATGATTCAAAAGACAAGATGACTCAAAAGTGGGAGATGGGTGGGAAATGGATGCTTAACTTATATTGCCTGCGGAAGCCCTTCTTCCTCTCACCATCTCCTGTAGTAAATGGGGGTCTGAGACAGGTGATACAGACATAGAGGAACCAGAAAGCTTAACAATGGGAGGAGGAAAAGGACAGGAAAAGAAAAGACTGAGGGCAGGCAGGGTGGGTAGGAATGAAAGGAACAAATCTTCCTACAAACAGTACCTAACCTCAAGACTAAAGAGCGGACTTGTTTGCACATAGTTTACCTAATTTGCACAGTGCTCATGTCAGGTGAAAACCTACAGATACTACCCCAGGTCTTACCCCTTCCCCTCCAGTAATGTCTCCCCAACCCTCACAGTGTCTCCCAGCCTCCCACTTCTCTCCATCCCCCTACGTCTTACCAGCTCTGCTCTTTCTCTCCAAGAATATTCATCTGACCAGTTTTCCTACTCGAACCCTCGCCCTTATCCCTGTGGTATTCTTCAGAACGCGCTCTCCCTTACAAGATCCTAGCTACCTCCTCTTCAACAACAAAAGTCTCCTAATTAGATTCTACTTTGCACTCCCCCATACCTTGATGTCTGTGTCTGGAGTGACAAACTCCTTCAAGCACTCAATGGGACCCATAAGAAATGGGCAGTGGGAGGAGAAAACCTGAAGGAAAGAGAAGATAAATGAGTCCACAAGACCATGACCAGTGCCTTCAAAAATAGGTAGAAATTAAAAAAAGGAGGGGCACTCAACTTACATAAGAACCTAGCCAGCTTTCCAAGCCATCCCTCTCCTTATGCCTCTAGGTTTCCTAAGCTCATTTATTCCCAGGGATCTTCTAGGATCTCTGCCAAATTATGCTCCCTCTTCTCAATGCTCACCAACCCCTTCTGAAGCAGAAGTTAAAACTGATTCCTGCAATACTTCCACAGTTTCTCACACAAATCCTACCCGCAGAGGTATCTGTTACTCTGTGACAGACCCCTCCCCACCAACTCACCTCCCGAAGTCCCTCTTGGGCCATGGCCCTAAAACTGAGGATAACCCCAATGATGGTCATGCGCTTTAGCACATTTTCAGCCCCTGAGGAGAAAGAAGGGTGTTAGAAAAGAGAATTTAGGACATTGGTGATGGTTTTGATTCTACAGACCCAGCCTAGCCTCCAGATTCCTGAAAACCCCTGTCATCTGCAATGTGATTCCACAGCTTCTTCTCACTGTAGGGCAAGAGGACGCTTACCTGTCAGCTGGGGCAGCAGAGAAGCCATCAAGTCCGGCTTGCTAAAGTTGGATCTGATCTGAACAAGTATGTCCATGTTTTCCACCACCAGCTTCTGCAGCCCAGGAACACAGAGACATTAAGCAGGAAAAGAAGAGATCAATGTTACGTCTCCCCCCATGCCCAGTCTCCTATACCCACCCTCTTGTAGGACCTTTTTCCCAGGGGCTTATTTCCATAGTACCTTCAGCTCCACAATCTGAGAGGTCACATGCCACATCAGGTTTTCACTCAGGAACTTCATGCCATAGGGGCCCAGGAGTTCAGCCAAGGCCCGCATCTCTGGAACAGAGTTAGAGAGGCCCCAGATGGGACTCAGAAGGCACTGGAGTATTTGTACAACAGCTATAGGGTAATTTGAACATTTAAAATGTTTTCCAGCTGGGAAAATTGGCTAGCCATAAGTAGAAAGCTGAAACTGGATCCTTTCCTTACTCCTTATACGAAAATTAATTCAAGATGGATTAGAGACTTAAATGTTAGACCTAATACCATAAAAACCCTAGAAGCAAACCTAGGTAATACCATTCAGGACATAGGCATGGGCAAGGACTTCATGTCTAAAACACCAAAAGCAACGGCAACAAAAGCCAAAATTGACAAATGGGATCTAATTAAACTAAAGAGCTTCTGCACAGCAAAAGAAACTACCATCAGAGTGAACAGGCAACCTACAGAATGGGAGAAAATTTTTGCAATCTACTCATCTGACAAAGGGCTAATATCCAGAACCTACAAAGAACTCAAACAAATTTACAAGAAAAAAACAAACAACCCCATCAAAAAGTGGGCAAAGGATATGAACAGACAGTTCTCAAAAGAAGACATTCATACAGCCAACAGACACATGAAAAAATGCTCATCATCACTGGCCATCAGAGAAATGCAAATCAAAACCACAATGAGATACCATCTCAAACCAGTTAGAATGGCAATCATTAAAAAGTCAGGAAACAACAGGTGCTGGAGAGGATGTGGAGAAATGGGAACACTTTTACACTGTTGGTGGGATTGTAAACTAGTTCAACCATTATGGAAAACAGTATGGCGATTCCTCAAGGATCTAGAACTAGAAGTACCATATGACCCAGCCATCCCATTACTGGGTATATACCCAAAGGATTATAAATCATGCTGCTATAAAGACACATGCACACGTATGTTTATTGCGGCACTATTCACAATAGCAAAGACTTGGAATCAACCTAAATGTCCATCAGTGACAGACTGGATTAAGAAAATGTGGCACATATACACCATGGAATACTATGCAGCCATAAAAAAGGATGAGTTTGTGTCCTTTGTAGGGACATGGATGCAGCTGGAAACCATCATTCTCAGCAAACTATCGCAAGAACAGAAAACCAAACACCGCATGTTCTCACTCATAGGTGGGAACTGAACAATGAGATCACTTGGACTCGGGAAGGGGAACATCACACACCGGGGCCTATCATGGGGAGGGGGGAGTGGGGAGGGATTGCATTGGGAGTTATACCTGATGTAAATGACGAGTTGATGGGTGCTGACGAGTTGATGGGTGCAGCACACCAACATGGCACAAGTATACATATGTAACAAACCTGTACGTTATGCACATGTACCCTAGAACTTAAAGTATAATAATAATAATAATAATAATTAATAAATACATAAATGAATAAAATGTTTTCCAGCAAGAAAAGAAAATGAGGAGTCAAGGAGCAAAAATGGCCTAAAATCCTACATTCAACTGACAAGTCTGGCAAGTCCATGGGACATTTACCCTCTCTCCACCGGTACTCACACCAAGGCTTACCACAAATGATAACTAATTACTTCACTTTCCTATGAGAATCTACACTTTCCCACGTCCCTTTACATGACACTTGGGTTTTACTCTTGCTGTACTAGCTATACTAGTTTTATTAGATGTAAGACCTTAAGTCATTGAACCTCTCTGAGCCTGGTTTACTTCTCTGTAAAGTGAGGATATGAATATCTGCCATGAACAACTAACAGAATTGATGTGAGAGTAATTAAGATACATTATAAAAACTTTGGAAAATATATGGATAAGGGATTATTATGATTATGTTATGAGTCCTCTGAAGCATGTGGCATAGGAAGGATCATCATGGTTTTACAGACAAGGGTGTTAAGTGCTTGTCCAAGGCCACTTAACCACATCAGAGGCTGGTACTGGAAGCCTAGTGCAATGCCTTATTGCCCCTTACTGCATCCCAGCAGATACAACTATTTCCTCAGCTAAGATCTGATATTTTTTGTATGTTTTCCCCTTTACTTCCCTTACTTAGTGTCGCACTGTCCAAATTTTCCTCTCCTTGAGCTACCTTTTCTCTTTTCATAATCAACACACATCCCCCAGAGTCTCAGTTCTTTATTCCTTTAAATCCTTCTTTTCTCTAGTCAGTCCGAGTGCTTTATCCCTTGCCACCCAGCCTGCTCTGGCCCTTTGTGAATTAAATAAAACCTGCCTGGGGAAATCCCATGGTAGAAACACTAGTGACAAATCCAGATAGGCAGGAGCTCTAGCTATGATCTCTGGCTACGGGCCATCCCAGCAGGGAAAACCATGAAAGACCAGAAGTAACAACAACAAGAGACCAGTAGAAGAAAGGCAAGTTTAATATTGCTCGTAAGAGTTCAGAGAGAAATCGAAGTCAAGGCTCCACACTCAAGTCTTTCAAGGCAGGACCGGTGATCTCCACCTCCATCAATGACAGAGGAAACGGAACTGGTCACAGCCACTGACACAGAGCCTTGTCCACCATAGATATTAGACATTTTTAGAGTCAACCTGTTTTAATAGGAAGAACTGAGCTGAGAACTATGAAGGGATTTCCTGGCCAATCAACTTGGATAATGCCACAATGGCTGACAGAGAGGAATAAGAGCTGAATCGCCCTCTGGAGCTGACGGAGAGGAGACACACTGATCTACCAGTTTGGATCTGCCAAAGCTCCTTACTCCAGTCTTCTCTACCCTCAGCTAGCAACCCTAGGGCATCCTTCTCTTTCCATCTATCTATTTTTGCAGTAGCATTGCCCCATCACTATGGCAACCCAGGGAAATTGGGGTGGGGGTGGTAGAAGGGGGAATCAGCATTACCTCCTGCTGCTTGTCATTTGTCAGCAAGACCTAAAGCTGATTTTAGAGGCTGCCTACAGTTTGTGGGTAGAGTTGATGAGAAGGGGACATCTGAAACCTGCAGCAGGTAAAGCGTAGGGTCAGCTTACTGATGGAGGCGGGATGATGGGAAGGAGGCAGAACTGGAAAACAGAACTGTGTACTTTGGCTTTCTTAGCACCCCCCAAAGAAGAAGACCAGAGAGGACAGCATCACTGGAACATCTTCTCCCTGTCCCAGATACTACGCAGCATCCCTGATTTATATGGAGGTGAGAGGAAGGAGAAAGAAGTAGGATAGTTCATGAATTACTTGGTAAAAACAAATCTATTAAAAAGGATCTGTATGGTTTCAAACCCTCTTGAGAAAGGGAACGGCTTCCCATCTCATTCACTACACACTCCTTACCTGCCTCCCCCTGAGACACAAAAGCACTTCTAGACACTGGAAGGCAGCACTGTACAGCGCTTAAGCCCCCAGGTCCTGGAGTTTGACTGCCTGGAGTTGAACTCCCAGTCCTACTATTTATGAATGTGTGGACTTAGGCAAGTTCCTTAAACTCTCTGTGTCCCAGTGTCCTCATCTGAAAAATGGGAATAAGTGTATCTATTATACCTCAAGGCTGTTATGAGGATTAATTGAGTTAATATGCATAAACACTTAGAACTTAGCCCACAATAAATGCCATGTATCATCTCATCATTGTTATTATTAAACATCAGCAATCCAAACACTGACTAAAACTCTAAAATGTATCCCTAAAGAATAAGATGTCGGCTGGGCGCGGTGGCTCATGCCTGTAATCCCAGAACTTTGGGAGGCTGAGGCGGGCAGATCATGAGGTCAGAAGATCAAGACCATCCTGGCTAACATGGTGAAAACCCATCTCTACTGAAAAAATATATATGTAAAAAATTAGCTGGGTGTGGTGGCAGATGCCTGTAGTCCCAAGCTATTCGGGAGGCTGAGGCAGGAGAATCGCTTGAACCTGGGAGGCGGAGGTTGCAGTGAGCCAAGATCATGCCACTGCACTCCACCCTGGGCGACAGAGCGAGACTCCATCTCAAAAAAAAAAAAAAAGAAGAAGAAGAAGAAGAAGAACATGTCATGACAGCAGACCACTGTTTAATAATTCCAAACAGGAGAATGTCCTTCTTACACTTTATCCCTTACCCTTTACTATTAGGTTGGTGCAAAAGTAATTTTTGCAATTACTTTTCACTGCAAAAACCACAGTTACTTTTGCATCAACCTAAATACATGTCCTAGTCTTTTATTCTCTGTGCATTGAAGGAAGGGCTCAGCTCCTTGAAAAGAAGACCAAGCCCTGGGCTCACCAGAGATGTCAGAGAACTCCTCTGCACTGAAGTTCTGCTCCCCTTCTCTGGGCAGGCTGACGAAGGCTTGCATGGCTGGGGAGAAGATGATGGTCCCACTGCTTGCCTGTCTAAGCAGACTTTCCAGGTACCTACAGGGTTGGCCAAGAAAGCACAGATTAGGGTCCAATCCCCCCTCCCTACCACCACTCCCTACTACTACCACTGAGCTCAGAAAGAAAAACTCTGCAAAAGACTAGGGTAGGGAGAAGAAACTCAAAGATGACGATACAGTGTTCTAATTAACACCCCAAGCTGTTGGATCGAAAACAACTGGCAGTACTGGAATTCCACTTCACCTCTAACCTAGAGGGTATTTTGCTATACTGTCAAACACAATAGCATGCACTCCCCTCCCTCAACCACTGCTCTTTCCAACAGCCGTATTCCCCTCACCCTTACCCTCTGTCAGGTAAGACAGGCTCAAGCTGGCAAGAAAAACAGTCACTACTTAATTATACTCCTTTGAAATATACTCTCAAACCTCCTGGGCAAAGAGGTACCCTGTAAGCACAGGTCATCAGTCTTCAAATAGTTCCTCCTGACCTCTAGGCAAACTTAAAGGAGCTGGGCTACAGCCAATGTGGGTACAGGAGGGCTTCACCAACCCACCTCTTCCAGGCACTTGCTGTGGATCTGTATCTAACAGACATCACAAGCTAACCGCTAGTGGGCCAAACCCAGTCGAACTTTTTTTTTTTTCCTTTGAATTTATGCTGAAAACAGTTGACAGGGGAAGAGGGGTTGAATCATCTTCTCTGGTATCTATGGAAAATTCTTTGTCAAAATTTTGAAACAGATTTTTACGTAAAAAATAGGGATTTAGCAGGGCAGCAATCAGGTGGAGCTAAGTGGTGGCCGTTCCCTTTAGAGGGGTTATTCCCTCTCCAACTCCTCAAAGTCACTGCCTGGCCCACGTGGCACATCCGTTTACCTTTCCTGCCTGGCCCCAGTTGGCATGCGCATTTGCAAACTTGTGTCCCCTTGTTCTAGGGGGTTCTTCTTTGCAGCCCGTCGCCTACTGAGCTGATTTTGGGTTAAGAGCGCCACCCAGTGGCTTGGGGAGGTAGGAATCCAGCTCCTTTCCTTAACATGTCAAAGGAAATATGCGGATTCCCACCTTCTCCAGCTGCTGGGAGGAGGCCCCCTTCTCTAGTGAGAACAGCAGTCACATCCGGGGATGAGGAGACGTTCCAGAGAGATGGTAGTAGGCAGATGATTTTCAGAAGGAGAAGTGAGGGCAAAAAGAGAAATAAGAGAACTTTGGAAAGAGGAAGAGAGATCACTTGAAACTGAAACAGTAAGAATCCAAAAAAGAAAGGTTAAGAACTGGATATTAGAGGAAAAAGGTCAAATAACTTCAGGGTAAGCCGAAGGATGTTCCAGTGAAGGTGAGAAGGAAACTTCGTGGTGGACAGAAGGGGATCTGGGCTTGTCTCAAGTTGTCTCAAGCTATTGCTCCATTCCTCAAGGAGAAGCAACCCTCCATTTAGGGGTCTATGACCTTGGGAGCTAAAATGCTCAGGCCCTGAGGTCCTACTGTGTAAAGGAAAAAGTGTCAACACAAAGTAAGGCAGGGGGAAAGCCTAAGCAATATTGACCAGTTTGTGTAGAGAGTGGTGATTGTCTGCTCCCCGCAAGAATCCAGTGGTTGTGTCTGCTGTAGGAGGGCGTTGCGGATGACTCTGGAAGCATCTGCACCCAAAAACTGGGCCAGTGACTGTATGAAACCAATGTATGCTTTGACTCCTGCCAACAGCTCAGAAGGCCGTACGATCTCCTGGGTCGTGGCATTGTAGCCAGCCAGCCACACAATGGCTCTAGATGATTAAAAAAAAAAAAATTAGGATTACAATCATAATGATAAATACAGTAACAATTGTTGAGTGTATATTGTCTTTCAGGTGCTGTGCTAGGATTTTACTACACATATTATCTCATTTAAACCTCATAGCAACCTAATGAGCTAGGGACAGTTATTATCCTCTTTTTTTTCTTTTTTTTTTTTTTGAGACAGAGTCTCGCTTAGTCGCCCAGGCTGGAGTGCAGTGGCGCGATCTCGGCTCACTGCAAGCTCCGCCTCCCGGGTTCACGCCATTCTCCTGCCTCAGCCTCCCGACTAGCTGGGACTACAGGCGCCCGCCGCCTCGCCCGGCTAATTTTTTGCATTTTTAGTAGAGACGGGGTTTCACCGTGTTAGCCAGGATGGTCTCGATCTCCTGACCTCGTGATCCGCCCGCCTCGGCCTCCCAAAGTGCTGGGATTACAGGCGTGAGCCACCGCGCCCGGCATTATCCTCATTTTTATAGATGAGGAAACTGAGACACAGAGATAATAAATCATTGCTGAAGACCACACAGCTGGCAGTGGCCGAGCTGGGACTTGATTCCAGTAACATTTGATCCGTAATTACTATGCTTTTCTTCCTCCTCTGGAGAAATAGTTCAGGTAGTAAAAGACCTGGGCTCTCTAATTCCATCTAACTCTACCTGAGAGTTCACACCCTCTGCATTCTCAGTGCCAGTATTTATCTTTTCTCCTTGAAAAGAATTAGTTCTAATCACTGTCAGAAATAGAAAAACATGCTTAGAAATCCTTGGAAGTATATTATAATCCCGAGTAGCCATGGCATGCCAGGGCTGAATAGAGATCATGCGTGGCTGGCATGCAGCTATAGGCAACATTAGAGAGGGTAGAATAACCATCCACACTATATTATTGTAGGGGCACACCAGCAAGACCCCTCACCACTGGACCCCCAACTCCTTTCAAAATACCTTCCCCAGGTATCTGAGATTTCACAATTAGAGTCAGTCCTCTGACTAAGGACTTTTTCCTTGTTAAAATGTGAACCACAGAGGAAAGAGGTAGTTTTTTGTTTGTTTCGTGTTTTTTGGCAAAATGCTTATGGCAGGGGAGATGATGGGAAAGGGGGGGCTGGTCTGTTCCACAAATGAAAGGGAAAAGACTCTCAAGTACCACTTGAGGGAAAAATAATACAGAAGGGACAGACTAAGGGAAAGGCTAATCTAATTTAGAGTTAACACTGAGGCCAAACCTCTAGGCCAACCGTAGGGCATTGAGAACAACGATGTCAGTGAAGCAAGTATCAGAGATTATCGGGTAAAACTTGAATATCACACTCATGCTGCTCTAGGGCATGGAAACCACCACCAGCATCTGAAGGCTTGCACATGGGCCATTATCAAACTGTCATCTTCCTGACACTGTGTATGCAACTGAGACACTTTCTTCCTTATAGTTAATGTGTATGTAATGAAAACAAACTAATTTAACTTCACCCAAGCAAAAACCTAACTGAAAAACAAATTTGCTTCTCTGACAATCAAAACATAGACTCATAACTGGTTTCCCTGCTTCTGCCTTGCCCCCACTAATGCAGCCAGAGTAAAATACTGAGTCAAGTCTAATTATTACAGCTTTGCACAAAACCTGCCAAGGCTCCCCATCTCCCATCTCACTCAGAATAAAAGCCAAAGTCCTTACAATGACATGTAAGCGCATATACAATCTGCGACTTTTCTGACCTCCCTCAATTCACATCCTACCAGTCTCTCCCAGGCTCATAGTACTGCAGACACACTGTCTTCCTCCATGTCCACTGAACCTAGAAGTCATGTTCAAACCTCAGAGCCTTCGCACTTGCTGTTTCCTCTACCTAGAATGCTCTTTCCCCAGTAGTCACATGCCTGGCTTTCTCAGTGTCCTCACAGGTTTACTCAAATGTTACTTTCTCAAGGAGGCCTTTCCTGGCCACTCCATCTAAAACTGCAACACCCACTTCTGCCACCACCACCACCACCACCACCAGCACACATACTTCCTATCTCCCTTTCCCGCTTTATTTTTATTTATTTATTTATTTATTTATTTTTGAGAGGGAGTCTCGCTCTGTTGCCCAGGCTGGAGGGCAGTGGCCGGATCTCAGCTCACTGCAAGCTCCACCTCCCAGGTTTATGCCATTCTCCTGCCTCAGCCTCCCGAGTAGCTGGGACTACAGATGCCCGCCACCTCGCCCGGCTAGTTTTTTGTATTTTTTTTAGTAGGGACGGGGTTTCACCGTGTTAACCAGGATGGTCTTGATCTGACCTCGTGATCCGCCCGTCTCGGCCTCCCAAAGTGCTGGGATTACAGGCTTGAGCCACCGCACCCGGCCTCCCGCTTTATTTTTCTGCTTGGCCCTTATCACTACCTAATCTACTATGTATTCCGCTTTCTTATTTTGTTTATCTATCTTCCCCACTAGAAGTAAGCATGGAGGCAGAGGTTTTGATTTGTTTCATATATTGCTGTATAAACAGCTTTTAGAATACTGCTGACACACAGCAGGTGTTCAATAAATATTTGTTGAATGAATGAATAAGCTACACACTCCAAAACAAAACACAGAAGGGTTGAGGCTTATTCATAATAATTCTTCCTCCCATTCGCCTACTTGCGGACTGTAGTGCCCAATTCCAGTGTAAGGGGTGTGCCTCTTACTTTCCGGGGCAATGGAGTGAGGGTCAAAGTGGAGGCAAGGGATGTATTTTATTAAAGCCTAACATATGTCAGGAACTTTGCAAATCTCAATTACGGGTAATTCTCAATTATCCATAAGTAAGGTAAATACCACTATCCTTACTTTACAAGGAAGGAAACTGGTCAAATAAGTTGGATGATCTGCTCCAATGTCTTAGCTAATGACCAGGTTGTCAACGCAGGTCTGCTCACTGCAAAGGCCTTGCTCATTCTACTAAACCAGTGGTTTCGATTCTGGGTGTTCATCAAAACCACCTATAGAGGTTTGGGGTTCCTTTTGTTTGCTTTTAATAGAGATGCTTGGAACCTATGCTAGACTGACTGCATCAGCATCTCCACCGTGTAGCATGACCACCAGGATGAATGTAACGGGACCCAACTTTGAGCACCCCCACACTACACATACAGGTAGATGGTACAGTATGAGGACTACCGTCCAAACAGAGGGCAAGGAAAGAGTGATACCTGTTGAGTCTGGCCTCCAGGTGGCTGCTGAGGTACTCAGAAGGGAAGAGAGTATGTTCAAACACAGAGAAACTGTATACATGATTCATTGTCAGTGCCAGTTCTGTCAAGTTTAGGTGTAGCTTGTCCATGCTAGAAAGAAAAATGAGCCTGGATTACAGGTCTGGCACTGTCTGCTAATGTCTAGGAAGGACGTGTTGGGCTCATGACCCAGTTTCTAGGGATACTCAGCCTAGAAGAGTACACATTGATGTAGACCTCAAAGGCAAAGGAGGAAATTCACATTGAAGTGCTTTTCTGTGCCCCTCATTCCCCACCACGACTTGCGCTCTTTTTTTTCTGTGTCACCTTCCCTCTTTCCTTTCCTGCCTTCTTTGATGCAGTACCCAGCTGGCCGTCTAGGGCCCAGGTCCTCACTTGGTAACAATGCTGCGGTTCTTTCGGTGACTCTCAGCTCCTGGCTTGTCCCTCTCAGGCTCTCCTTTCCTGGGAGTCTGCCTCTGCTTCACGGTTTTCTTGTTCTTGGCTTTGCTGATTGTAGTGGCACAGTGCTTAGGTAGGAGCTTCAGAAACAAACACAGGTACATGGAGAAAGGAGATTTGTTGCTAAAACGGCATCTGACAGTTATAAAAAAGTTGTTGTCCATTGTTGTCTGTTATTTTATTTTTCTGCCTTCCTCTCTCTTTCCTTCCACGCATCTCTTTCTTTAATGGGGGCCTATTCAGAATGGGCTTACCCCTTTCAGTTTTCATAAATATTTCTGCGTGTACAGGCTCTAAGTCTCAAGATGGCAGTGTCTTTCGGGGATCAGAGCCTCAGTCCCATACCCACATCCTGAGAGAGCCTTTCTTAATGGAAAAACTCAAGTATAAAGAACAAGATCTAAAAGTCCCACTCAATTGTGCTTTGCAGGGTCTTCCAACATAGGAAAACAGTTATTTTTTACTAGATGGAACAATCATCTCACGTGCTACATCCCTTCCTATTCTATCTCATAAGACAATTACCCACACCACCACAGCTCTCCAAAGATTTGGAGTTCACAATGTGGCCAGCATAGTCTTTCCACTTTTTTTTAATATCATATTTCTTGCTAATTAGCTTAAACATCAACCTGGCATCTCTTGTCTTCACTCGGACATCCCACTCAGACATCTCCTTCAAAGTGACTGGAATTCTCTCCATTTACTCTAGAGCTGCTGAGCATGAGCAGGTCATATCTGGAAGCTCCTCAGCTGAAATCACTCTGAGAGCAGCATAAGAGCCACACGAGGAAACCAGTTTTGTTACTTTATAGTCACGCCTTCTTTTTTTAAATCCAAACTCTTGGCTGTTTCAAAAAAATCAAGTCCACCTTGATGGAAAACGATGTGTCAACCCTGAGATTATGCAAAAGATTATCTGTCTGTAGTAGATTCTGAAAGCAGTTCCAAAATATGTAATTCCACTAGTAATGGCAATGCCACTAATTATTTACTCAGAATGTTAACTTTAGAAAGCCTATACTCATTTAGTTGCAAAAGTTCTGGTATGTGTGAACATTACTCATGTCATGTTTTAGTCATCCCTGAGACAACACTGAGCAAATCTTTTTACCAGTGTTCTTGCATGTAGCAGTTATTCATATTGACTGATGATCTCTTCTTGGCTTTCTCAGCCTTCTGGCTGAGATTAAGCATATTGAGTGATGAATATACCTGCAATTGTACTCATTTGCATATCTTCTTGCATTAATTATTTAAATTTCTTTCGAGCATGTATTTATACTCCCTTTTCTCTTAAACTGGGACATTTCTGAAGGGCAGGAATTGTGTACCTTCCTTCTGGGTCCCCACCCAAAAACCCAGCACAGGGCTTTGTGCTCAGTAAGTTCCAACTAATATAACAGGTAACATTTATTGAGTGCTGTATATCAAATATTAAATGTATTCTATTTAATCCTTATGACACTTCCATGAAGAAAGTATTTTTATTCCCATTGTATGTAATTTTCATAAGAAAAATAAAAAGGTTAAGTAATAATGTAACTGTGCATCTGTATACACACACACACACTCCCCTATACCAAGCCTGACTCAAACCCAGGAAAGGTGGGTAGTCTGGAAAACCCAAAAGACTCCAGGGTAACAGCAAAACAAGTTTCTCATTTTCAAATTTTCTGAAATTTAGGTTGAACTAATTATGACGAGGTACTAAGAGTCAGTCAAGGAAGGAGAGGTGAAAAATAAGAAGAAAAAGGCAAGAAAGCAGCCTTGAGGATAAACACAGAAGAGGTGCCTCAAAATGTCCAGATAGCCACAGATTAGGATGCAGATAGAAAGATGAGACAAGACAGGTGACCTGGGGGCCACTGTCCTTAGTATGTGTACTCAGGGCAAAGAGAGGAGGGGAAGTAAATTAGAAAGTTAACTCATCTCTCAGAACTCTTCAAGTGAGAGCGCAGATTTCGTTGGAGTACAGCTGTTCAAATAAGAGTATTTTTAGACACCTCTATCCAGTCCTAAGGGAGGAAAGACTGAAGGGACTACACTAAGAAAAGAATTCTGCCATAAACTTAAGTACAGAAAGGCCCTAGCCATACTTGAGAGAAAGAGTTACTGAGCTTGGCATCTGAGAGGGAAACAAAGTTAGATAGAGGAGAAGGCGCTGAGGGCCGGCAGAGGGGAGAGTGCAACAGAGAAGGCTGAGCCTACCTGCTCGCTCAGGTTTCGCTGCTCAGCACAGATCTCCAGGACGCAATCGCTGGTCTGCTTGGCCAACTCTTCCAGGAAGGAGTTGCAGTGGTGAAGACCATGGTTCTTCAGGTGGGGGTACTATGGGAAAGAGGGACCAAAGAAGAGACTGTCATCACCAGGATGGCCACTTCTTCCTCACAATACTGCTCTCATCCCTTGCCTGAATCTTACAGAAGATTCTTACCCATTCCTACAGAAGAAGAAACTGAGGCCCAGAGACAGGATACATTCTATATGAAGCTGAGATATTTAGGGACTTATATCATACATCTATGTTTATACCGTTTCTGGGACCAAAATCAATCCTTGGAACTGTGTTTTCGGTGATAAGGATGAGATGTGACTAGAAAGAGGACAGGGTCTGGAGTTCAGGATACCTACCTCCTCTGGGCACATCTCATGAGTGCAGTGGACAAAGTGAGCACAAATCAGGGGGAAAGCAATGGCATAACGCAACATGGTAGGTTCCTCCAAGGTCATGGCAAACATCTTCTCAAAGATACGGAGATGAAAGCTGCAGAGAAACGGGAAGACTTTAAATCAGGGTTTAGTCCTGTTATTAAAGTGGTGAGTAAAAAGTAAAGGAAAAGAAAAATAGAGTTTAAGAGCTAGTCCCTTTGAGGCGGAGAGAATGTTCATTCTTTCGAAAAACATTTACCGATATCTACCACTCCCTGCTTAATTTCCCTACCCTTAAGATAGAAGGGAACCCAAGAAACTTAATCCTTCCAGACTTTTATAAAGGACCCCAGGCAAGTTTAACGATAATCTTCTTCCCTTTCTTTGCACAAAATTTGCTATTCCTCCCTTAGAACCTTGGCATGATTTGGGCCATTCCCCCTAATTTGGAAGTCCTTCAGTAGTGTTAATTCACATTTCTCCCAAAATTTAACACTCAGGCTCCAGAAAATCTTCTCAAATTAATCCCATGAGACTGATCTTTCCTCAACCCATGTCCTCTCAACTTCATGTACTCTTTTACACTTTCTTACATTTGCAAGTATTATGTTGATGTCCTTTTCACATACAGGTATTATATCTTCCCCGACCTCATTGCTTACAGAAGGCAGAGGCAACACATGGTGTTTCCACTTGTTTGTTTGATCCTTCAAAGGGTGGAATTGTATACAACGGTGATCGCCTAAAAAGGTCAAGTGCTATCTAAGGAAGACAAACTCATTCAGCTCATTCTCCAAAGGCCCTATTCTCTAGGCCTCTCAATTATTTTCACTCCTGTCCACTAAAATTCAAAGTTTTTCCTGTCACTTTTAAATCACAATGTTCCTAGAGTAAAAAAAACAAAACTGAAGAAGTTTCCAAAGAGAGGAGACTGAAACTAGATATGTGGGCTAACTACCCCAGAGAAGGGAAGACTATGTAAAATCCGAATGGCTTTCCACAAAAGAACAAAAGGGAATACAGAACAAAAGTGAATCAACTTCAAATTCCTAAAAAGCTGACACGAGTGAGCTGTGGAGTTTGAGCATCTTAAGGAGATCTCAAAAAAAGTGACACTTTCCAATTGTCTAGGGGAATTGCAGTCCTCCACAGAGGCCAGGCAAGAGAGCAAATGAATTGATAAAGAGCTCTAGTTCAAGCTTGGTGGGTCTTGCCTGTAATCACAGCTACTCAGGAGGTTAAGGGAGGAGGATTGCTTGAGGCCAGGAGTTCAAGACCAACCTGGGCAACATAGTGAGGCCTGTCTCAAAAAAAATAAAATAAAATTTAAAAACCTTAAAAAAATTTCCTTGAAGTAAGTGGCATAATGGAGAAAAAAATGAAAAAAGGAAACAATAAAACTTTTTAAAGAGAGCTCTGAACCAAGACATACCAGAAAGTAGACAGATCAGAAGTTTCCACCAGTAGTTTTTCTACTGAGTCCAGCATTCGGGAGTGGAAGACAATGAGGTTCATCACCTTGGCTAAGTCAGGGTTCTCATGCAGGTGCAGAGGGGCCTTAGCCACACTAGTGTATGCCTGCAGTTGGAGTTGGGAAAGGGTGGAGAAAAATAAGATGAATGAAAAGGGCCCCAGCCTTGGAATTACAGTTTGGCCTGAGTATGTCTTGTCCAGTTAGCAGTTTTCAAAGTTGACTCACTCCATAAAGCAAATTTAGGAGACAAAAAGGGAAGAGATTATGGGGGAGGAAGAATCTGAGGATGGGAATCTTTCACAGGAACAGATCATTACCTGTAGGCGGAACCAGTCCAGCCTCAATCCTGAGAATTCAAATTTCTCTCCATTATCAACTGCAAGAAAAACAGAAGTATAAAAGGAAACAGTAAACAGCACACCAATATCCAACTGCACAGAATGGTAGATCCTCTTCAAAGATATCTTGTCCTACTTCCTGGCTCAAAGATCAATATTTCCAGATAAAAGATGTTCATCCTCACATATGTCCTGCCTCCCCCACCTCCCTCCAGTTACCTTGTTTGAGATTCAGAGACGAGAGGGTACTGACGAATGAGGACATGATGACGGACTCCTCCTCTGGACACACAGACAAGTTCTAAAAGAGGAGCTGCAGTTATTGTCAAGTGGGCATAGATTCCCTAGGACAGAAACTAGGACCATGAGGCTCAATCAGTGTATGAAGGTAGAAAGAATTGCTAAGTGCCAAAAACAGAGAGAAAAAGCCAAGCAAGGGATGGAGGAAACTTCCTGGGTTCCCTGACACTCTAACACCCAGTTTCTTTTTATTTTTCTCTCCTATTTCTATGTAGTTTCACTTAGTGGGGAAAAAAAAAAAAAGACTGCTGAGATTATTAGTCCTTTCTTTTTCTTTTAACAAATATAAAGGGGCAGATTGGACTTTTTGACACCCAACTTACAGAGCATGAGATTCAGCCAGAGTGGTTTCAATAGGAAAATCACTAGGGATCATCCTGAAATTTCCAAAGTATAATCAATTAAACATAATACCTGAATGATGTCACTGAGCACAAGAGCATCAAATCTTGCCAAGTACTGAAGGTGGTATTGCTGTATCACTTTGATGTGTCTTCGGACAAGAGACCTAACCTCCTCCAACAAGAAAAGTAGCTCTGCAATGCTCCTATGAAGTTGAGGATGAGAACAGAGATGAATAAGACTAGAAATATGAACAGAGACAAACACAGGGATAACAGGGCAGAAATTGATATCTCCTGAGGTTATCTGATGCCTCCCTGTCCCCAGTCCATCTAAGGACAAGGTTCTTAGCCATGTCAAGTACTAACGAGTCAGCATAGTCCTCAGGTGTCTTTGTCTTGGTGACATTCTCTGTGTGGCGAACCAGCCAGGTGACCTCATCACGAATGAAGGACAGGGCCATGAAAGCAAAAAGAGCCTACGGAGATGGTAGAGACTATTAGAATTTTCAACTTTAAAAATGGATTTCAAAGCACAGAGAAAACTACCATGATAATATACGTGTGGATGTAATTGTGTAGCCACAACAGTGTCCAATAATAAACATTCAGACTCATCAAAAAACCTGAACTATATAACACACAATCAGACAGGAACACATGTTGACACTAGCTCACAATTATTACTCTTCTCTCCCTATCAAATTAAGCTTCAGAAATATTTACTGGGCATTTATGTGGTTTGAAACAAAAAAACAAGCTCTGTCTCCAATTAGTTCACACTCAAATAGAGGATAAGACAAGTATAAAAGTAGCTATACTACATGACATACTATGTATAGTGCCAAAAAAAGAGATACACAAAGTTTTGGGGTACTCCAAGAGGGTTCAAGGGAATCAGCATATATACATACAAATGAATCACAAAAGACTCAGAAAGGCAAAATCTCATGAATGCCATGTAGCTACACAGTCTCTTATCACTGGCCATCATCCCCCTTCCAACATTTCTTCCTCTTGCCTTGGGACCCAGCAGTCCCGGTTCATCAGCCAACACAGTCTCCAGCTCCTTCACTGCTATCCGCAGAAATTGCCGCCGTTGACAATGAAACTGGCCACTAAGGAAGAAAAGGGGAACATGACTATCACCTCTCCCACCCTTAAAAACCCTCCACAGGCAGCACAGAAGAAAGCTATATTTAGGAAGGGATATCAGGCAGAAGGAAGGTTCAATGCTCAAGTTAGACTTGGTTTAAAAAGAAAAAAGGGCCAGGAGCAGTGGCTCTTGCCTGTAATTCCAGCACTTTGGGAGGCCGAGGTGGGCAGATCACCTGAGGTCAGGTGTTCAAGACCAGCCTGGCCAACATGGCGAAACCCTGTCTCTACTAAAAATACAAAAATTAGCCAGGCGTGGTGGTGGGTGCCTGTAATCCCAGCTACTCGGAAGGCTGAGGCAGGAGAATCGCTTGAACCTAGGAAGTGGAGGTTGCAGTGAGCTGAGATCATGCCATTGTACTCCAGCGTGGGCAACAGAGCGAGACTCCATCTCAAAAAAAAAAGAAAGAAAGAAAGAAAAGAAAAAATAATGTATGGGGCAGCAAGTTCTTGGGTTGAGGCAATAAAGCTGTACAGAAACTAAGGATGGCTTAGGTGAGAACAAAAGTGAGAAGAGAATTCTATTCCATCCCCTCTCAGAGAGTGCATTCACCACCCTTTACCTGTTTGCAATTACATGCTCCTTGCTCTCCTTTACGTCTGCCACTCGCTTGCCATACCTGAGGATTGACACAAGCACAGTGGGGTTGACGATACTGCCCATTAGGGCCCTTGCCTCACCTTCCCAGCCCTCAGAGAGTCCAGCCTACACCCTGGTGGGAGCATGTGCAGCCCTCACAGGCGGGATCTTTCCAAACCCTACTTCTCACCCTAGCCTATTAATAAAAGACTCACAGCTTAGAGATAATTCAACTCTATCTCATAATTTTACAGATACAGAAAATAATACCTAGGGAAGGGAAATGACTTGTCAAGGTCACATAGGGCTTTAATGGCAAAGCTGGGGCTAGACTTCTCTTCCTGTGCTCCTGCCTTGACTCCTTCAAATCAAGGCACTCTTCCAGGTTTAAGGGAAATAAAGGGAACAGTGTATAAATATAACACAGGCCCTGCTCTCAAGTAAAAGTAGTTACTCAATCTCTACCTTGGGTCCCATTCCCACCAACTTCCTTTTAGAATTTCACTTTATCAGTTATCTTTTTGATACTTTAAACTCTCCTTCTCCACTGGCTTATTCTCTTCTCCCAACAAATAAGTTCAAAGCCTCCCTTATTCTAAGAAGACCCTTGCTTGACCCTGACAATCCACTGAACTCTGCTTATTTTTCCACACCACCAAACTTCTCCAAAGAGACACCTGTACTCTCTTTACTTCCTCACCTCTCACTGACCCTGGAATCCCACAAAGCCTTCAGCACTAAGCAACTGCTCTCTGTAAGGTCAATGTGAACTTTTGAATCACCAAATTAGAAGGCCTTTTCATTGTTTTTAATTTTCTGCAATATTTGATTCTCCTAACCACATCTCTTTTTTTCTACTAGTGACCGATGCTCACAATACCAGCATGACCTTAGACTCTTTCCTCTCTATGTTCCTTATATTCGTTTTCTCTGGTCCTATATCATTATTGCCACCACATTAATGGGACTTCATCACCTCTCACTTCCTTTCTCCAAACCACTACTTTATTGAACTAGCATAAAATCAAAGAAGTTTGGAGTTGGAAAGTATCTTAATTAAATCAACATTCAACTTCACAGCAATCCTGTTGGATAATTATTTCAATCTCTGCATAGCACAGTGGAAAGAGAAAAGATTCAGAGTCCAAAAACCTGGAATTGTGTCCTAATTTCACCTTTTATTGAGTGATACTGAGACTGAGCCTCCATTTTCTCATTTATAAAAAAAAGATATTAATACTTATTCTTGAATTTTCATGAAGATAAATTAGATCATTTATGTCAAATAACTCCCTAAACTATAAATCATACAAGTTAGTTGCTGCTCTTAGTGATGGAGAACTGAACACCCTTCAAACATCCCTTCCATTCCTTGGAAGCAGTAATCATTAGAAAGTTTTTCCATGCAGATGCCCAAATCTACCTCCTGTAACTTCTAATTATTAACTTCAGATTTACTCTTTCTTAACTCTGGCAATGGTTTTTAATGATAATACTTAGTTGTTGAGAGTGAGAAATCAGTATTCTCATAGGCTTTTGATAATAACTGGTTAGAGGGCAATTTGGTAACAGCTATTAAAATTTGAAATGGGCCGGGCTCGGTGGCTCATGCCTGTAATCCCAGCACTTTGGGAGGCTGAGGCAGGTGGATCACGAGGTCGGGAGATCGAGACTATCCTGGCTAACACGGTGAAACCCCACTTCTACCAAAAAATACAAAAAAACTAGCCGGGCGAGGTGGTGGGCGCCTGTAGTCCCGGCTACTCGGGAGGCTGAGGCAGGGGAATAGCGTGAACCCGGGAGGCGGAGCTTGCAGTGAGCCGAGATCTGGCCACTGCACTCCAGCCTGGGCGACAGAGCTAGACTCCGTCTCAAAAAAAAATAAAAAAATAAAAAAATAAAAAATTTGAAATGTACATACCCTTTACTTCAGCAATTCCACTTCTAAGAATTTACCCTATAGAAATATTCACAGATTCAAGTCCAGGCATGGTGGCTCACGCCTGTAATCCCAGCACTTTGGGAGGCCGAGGTGGGTGATCACCTGAGATCAGGAGTTCGAGACCAGCCTGGCCAACATGGTAAAACCCCGTCTCTACTAAAAATACAAAAAATTAGCCAGTGGTGGCACATGCTTGTAATCCCTGCTACTCGGGAGGCTGAAACAGGAGAAATGCTTGAACCCGGGAGGTGGAGGTTACAGTGAACCGAGATGGCACCATTGCATTCCAGCCTGGGCAACAAAGGCAAAACTCAAGCTTCAAAAAAAAAAAGAGAAAAGAAAAGAAAAGAAAAAATATTCACAGATTCACAAAGATGTATGTCTAAGAATGTTCATTATAGCATTGTTTATAATGATTTTTTAAAATGGAAACAGTTTAAATATCCATCAATAGAGGATTGGGTAAATAAATTATGTTAAAACCACATAATGTAATATTATTCAACTGTTAAAAAATAATAAGTCTCTACAGACTGATATTCAAAGATATCCAAAACATAGTAAGTTTTTTTAAGCAAACCATAGAACATAATGTAGAGTGTGGATCCACTGCTTTTTAAAAATTACTTTCATAAGGTTGAAAATACATGCCACCTTTATGTGTTTATACACACACACACACACACACACACATCTGGAGGATGCACATCAAACTATTCTGGAAGGTGATAGTGTAGCCAACTTCCACTTTGCACTTTTTACATTTCTGGATGTTTTATTTGCAACCAGAAAAAAATATTGGTATTTTGACCCTTTCCTTAATCCCACTCCTTCTCATTTTACCTCTCTCTATTCTTCCCTTTACAGTCAAACTTTGAAAGAGTTGTTTATTAAATTCCATATCTCTCACTTGCTCCTAAACTCACTGCAGCCCAGCTTTCAACTTCACCACTCAAGTTGTTCACAAGATGGGCACTAAAACCATCTTTATAGCCAAATCCAATGAACATTTTCTTTGTTGGCTTCTCTTTTCCCTCTTCTTTTCAGTATCTCCCACTGATTCCTCTGGCCCTTAAATATCACCGTACACAGAGGTTTATCCCATTCTGTTCTCGTTCCACATGTACTCCTGAGTAATCTCAACTACTCTCCTGTTTTGATTACCAACTCACCAATCTTTATCTGAATCCAGACCTCACTCCCAAGTTCCAGATCATAAAGTAGAAGGCCTAACACATCTATCTTCAGTGTCCCACAGACACTTCAAAGTCAACCTGTTTAAAACTAACCACACAATCTTTCCCCCACAAACCTGCTTTTATCACATGCTCTCTTATCTTAAGGAATGCCAGATATCCATGGCAGAAACCTTGACATCATCCTCAATTCCTCCTAATTTACTTAATTAATCTCTGCCTCTAGTTTTGCCCATGTAATTTCTTTTCTTCCATGCAGCCAGAATGATCTTTTCTAAAATGCAGATATGATCATGTCACTCCCCTGTCTGAAATCACTCAATAGCTCCCCATCCTCTTTGGGATGGATTCGAACTCCATAGCAAAGCATACAACATCCTAATTTACCTCTCCAAATTCATCTCTCAACATCTTCATTTTTATAACCCAGCTGCCCATGCACTGAACTACATGAACTTCTCAAAACTTGCCATGCTCTTTGTTGCCTCAAAAATCTTGATAGTTTCTCTGCCTACAATATCTTTCTTTGCCTCAAGCAGCTCCCCTACCTTTCCACCCAATACGCAGGCACACACACACAATTACTCACACATACACACACACACACACACACACACACACACACACACTCTTCAACTGTTTAGCCCTTCAGATCTACCTGTCTCCAGGTTTTTCCAGATCCTGAAAGGCCAGTTTAAGTGTCCTTCTAAATGCTTCCACAGTACTTTGGTTTACACATTATAATCTCTTACTCTATCAAACAATTTGTTTATTTTCTACCAATTTATAGATTCCTCGAGAGCAGAAACTGCCTTTTTTTTTTTTCTTTAACAAGCTCATAGCACTTACAATGTACCAGGAACTTTTCTACCTGCTTTACAAATAATAACCCTTTTATTCTTCATAACAACCCTATGAGGTAGGCCATAGGGAGGTACTACTGTTATCCACATTTTATAGATGAGGAAATTGAGGTAATGGCATGGGAAATTTGAGCAATTTGCCCAAGGCCACACAACTAGTGATAGAGCCTGAATTCAAACCCAAGCAATCTGGTTTCAGAGTCTATGCTCTTAACCTCCATGTTATCTTATTCATTATTGTATCTCTAAAACCCAGTGAAGCACTTAGCTAATAGTAGGTGTTTAATCTAGTTTCTTCAATAGTTAGAATTAATTGTTACCACCAGTATCTGGGAACACTTGTGGAGACTGAAAAAGGATGTTGGGGGGGCTAAAAACTATTCAAGGAAGATCAGTTTGGCTCTCGTGTTTCTCACCCTTTCAAACTGCTAAACAGGTCCTCGGTGACTTTGTGCACCTGCAGCACATCCTCACGGATGAGGGTGATGTACAAGGAGCCCTGCAGACACAGCTTCCACAGCTTCTGGCACTGGCTGTTGGAGTTGAGGCACCCATGACAAAGAAGAAACCCAACTGTAGGTGGGAAAACAGTGCAGAGGAAGACTTTTAGAACCTGTTCTTCATGTAACTTGCTGCTTCATCCACTCCCACCTAATCCCACTAAACTTACTGATGATCCAGCGCTCCATGACTTCCACAGACAGATACTCACAGGCCATCTGTGAGAAGAGAAGCAAACATGATCAGTTATTTAACCTGGCCTTCCTCTAAAAGAGAAAGGACAAGCTAGAATCTGAGTATCAAAACTAACTTTTGGCCAGGGGTGGTGGCTAACGCCTTTAATCTCAACACTTTGGGAGGCAGGGGCAGGAGGATAGCTTGAGGCCAGGAGTTCAAGACCAGCCTAGGCAACACAGTGTGACCTTGTCTCTACAAAAAATTGAAAAATTAGCCAGACATGGTGGTGTGCACCTGTAGTCCTAGGTATGCAGGAGGCAGAGATAGGAGGATATCTTGAACCCAGGAGGTCAAGGCTGCAGTGAGCTGTGATTCTATCACTGCACTCCAGCCCAGGAAACAGAGCAAAACCCTGTCTCTAAAAATTTTTTTAACTAACTTTTATTTTACTAGACTAGTTTAGGGCACATTGATAAACCAACAGCAGGGAAGCCTGCCAATAATGGAGGTGATGAGGCACTGGAAGTGGAGTGAGGGAAAAACAATACAGTTGAGAAAAGAAAGAGGAACTTGGGCTGGAAGTCAGAACAAGCAAAAGGTTTAACATAACTTATCTTCAACAGTTCAGATATTTTTAATAACAATAAAATGAGGAGAGCAAGACTCAAAAACGTTCTCATGATTTCTCCCTGTGATGGTTAATCCTTTGGATTCTTTTACCGCCTAAAGTGTAAATCACTCGTTTGGCACTTATCACTAATTATGTACCATCAGTTGCATTTTTATGACTACATGGCATATATTCCCTACCAGACTATAAGTTCTTTGAGGGAAAGACTTTGAGCCCACAGTCATCAGACAAAAACATCTATTAATTAATTGATTCCTGGCCAGGCACAGTGGCTCACACACATAATCCCAGCACTTTGGCAGGCTGAGGCAGGAGGATCACTTGAGCCCAGGAGTTCGAGACCAGCCTGTGCAATATAGTGATACCTCGTCTCCACAAAAAAATAAATAGGCTAGGCACGGTGGCTCACACCTGTAATCCCAGCACTTTGGGAGGCCAAGGCACACGGATCACTTGAGGTCAGGAGTTCAAGACCAGCCTGGCCAACATGGTGAAACCCTGTCTCTACTAAAGACACACACACCAAAAAAAATTAGCCAGGTGTGGGGGGGTGTGCCTGTAGTCCGAGCTACTTTGGAGGCAGAGACAGGAGAATCGCTTGAACCAGGATGGGGAGGTTGCAGTGAGCCAAGATCGTGCTACCTCACTCCAGCCTGGGTGACAGAGTGAGACTCTGTCTCAAAAATAAAAATTAAATTAAATAAACAAAATTAGCCAACCATAGTGGCACACACCTGTAGTCCCAGCTACTCAGGAGGCTGAAGTGGGAGGATCACTTGAGCCCAGGAGGTGGAGGCTGCAGTAAGCAGTGATCATGCCAGTGTACTCCAGCCTGGGTGACAGAGTAAGACACTGTCTCAAAAAAATAAAAATAAGTTAATTGATTCCTAAAATCAAGTTTCTGCCAGGCTTAATAGGTTTCATCCATTCATCCAAACAGAAATGACTCTGTTTCATCCATTCATTCATTCTATGAATATTTACTAAATTCCTTCTATGGGCAGGCTAACTGCTTATAGATCACTTTTGTTAAACCACTAACCCTGATCCAAACAAAAGCCCCAAACCAACCATGATTTTTATAGCTACAAGAAGTGCTCAACTTAGAGACATATTCTAGAAGAAGACTAAAGCATTTTTTAGTCCTGATGTTTCCGGAAAGAAGTATCCTCTACAGAGATGATGGCCTTGGCAAAGAGAATGCTTCCACTAACAAAAGGAAAAGGGCACTCACTGTATCTGAATTGGCAGGGTTAATCATGGCTGGGGGATTGCTGATGAGGCTGAGAAGTTGGGCACTGCGCCACTGCTCAGCCCCCTGGTTCCTTCGGACAAAGAGGAAATGCAAAGAGAGGAGGGCTCCACTCACAGCCTGTGGGGAAAAGCAAATGAAACCTTAGCGGCAATGATGAGGACAATGTACTTCCGCCTGAGGAATTCTGCACTCTCAAGGAACTTGCCTTTGTGTGAGGCCCAAACTCTTCTGTCAGCTTCTTCAGAGGGTGGTCATACTCCAAGACCATCTGACCCAGACGGGCAAAACTGGGGTCACTAGAAGAAAGCACAACTCTTATGTTTGCATGTAGGATAAAGATATGTGCATAGGCTGGCACTCCCCACCACCTCCAAAGATATACATACTAAACTGTAAATTACATATAAAGATAACCCCCTCCAGGCTCAGGTGTACTAAGCTATGGCTAAATAGAACCACTTCATTTTGGGCAGGTCCATGAAATTTTCTTCCTTATAAGCACCAAAAATAGGGTTGGACACATGATAGGCACTCTATAAATCTGTTAATTAGTTCAAAATCAAGTAATATGCCTAGATCCAAATCGTTATACAACCCAAAAGGATATATAAATATCCAAAGCTAACGGGTAAGACATGTGTCTAGGTATCCACATAGGCACGTGGGAACGCACATCATCATAGAACGATGTGCTATGACCCACTCTGATCCCTCTAGTCTTCATGTTTTCAGCCCTTAAATACTTATATTTGCACTAATGGAGGGGGACAGAACTGCAGACAATTCACAATCCATTTATATGTGGCTTCAAATGTATTATCATGCATTAGTTACTTCTAATGGATTTACCTCACTAGTATTATTCCTACCAACACTAAAAATAATTTTCTTTGCCTTTTGTAATAACCTGAAAATCAGAGTAGAAGCCAGTTCAGGATTAAAAATTGTTCGGAGATGATGCAAATTGGATAATCCACTAGCAGATATTCAAGAATTAACCACAGTTGTCTCTCAGTATAGGCAGGGAGATTGGTTCCAAGACTCCCACGTATGCCAATATCGCGTGCATACTGATGTCCCGCAGTCAGTCCTGCGGACCCACACCATTTGAAAAATCAGCCCTCTGTATAGGTGGATTTCACATCCCAGGAACACTACATTTTCAATCCATGTTTGGTTGAAAAAAATCCATGTATAAAGTGGACCCGTGTAGTTCAAACCCACGTTGTTTCAGAGTCAACTGAATACGTAAAAGCGTATCTTATTTTGCCTGGGTCAATGTAGATTATAGGTTCTCATATAAGAAATCATGGCATCGATTTTCTTTGCATGAGGGACTCTCTATATCATAGCACCATGTGTGAGACTCTTCATACAATATTATCCCCTTTACTCACCCATGCCCATGCAGCATCTCATGGGCACAATTGTACATGCCAATGAGTATCCGTCGATCTTCAATCCGTGACAGAAGTAAAATGACTGAGGTGTAAGTCACAATCAAGTCCAGGTAACTCCGAGTGAAATCAAAGTTGAGATTCTACAAGGAAAATACATAGGAACCCAAGGACTGCATGACCAATCAACCTGGAGCTCCTTCTTTCCCCAACCACTCTGGACCATGCTCAACAGATTCTGAGTGAATCTATTTAGAAGTAGGAACTGACAGGATTGAAAAGAAGAATAAGAAAATTGGAACAAAATCAGGTGCTAAAAGTGAGCTAAAGATACAAGGAGGCCAGGAAATAACGTAGCTTTTAGGAGAAAGAAAAGGTGAAGAAGGTTCTTATGTAATTTTTTAATTAATTAAATCACATTGCTGATCTGCTTAACATGTAAATACATTTTCACTTCAGTACTTCTTTTACAAAACAATTACAGTCCTGAGAAGGAATAAACGAAACAGCCATCCTTCCAGTCCCTTCCCACCCCATCCTGCGACTAGACCTAGACCTCCCAACCTAGACCTGGCCTTTTCTTTGACTCTACAATAGAAGAGATTGCAAAGGATCTTACGATATCAAAATGGCATTGGCAGGCATCAATGGTATTGAGAAGTTCATATACATGATCCTGGGGGTGGAAATGAAGACAAGAATTAATAAAAATCAAAGAGAAGGTGACGTACTATCAGAACTTGAGGGAAAGGGACCTCTCCCTTAGAGGTCCTAGAAAGCCACCAAGTAACAGAGGAAAGTCACTGTCAAAAAGAGAGAGGAAGTTCCTCCTTAGTAAGCCACCAGCGGGCCCCTATCAGCTACACTGCCAAATGCCTACATTTCCACAGGCATAACTATTTTATTACACACGCTCTTCCTGAGCTTATCATCCCTGTGCCCCATTCCTCCAAATTAAAAAAGGTTGCAAAATGTAGATTATGTAATAGGTAGCTTCAAAAATGCCAAAAATCAAACCATTTGTATTGACAAACCACAAAGTGAATCTGTTTCTGGATTCTATCTTCTGTTCTCAGGAGTTAATCATTAACAGATGCGAATACTATCCAATTTTCCATGAGTTTCTATTTACTGACAGTTCACATGTGTGAGGTACTTACTAGGTAATTTGCATATACTATATACTTCATTTAACTCTCATTCTAGTATGATAGGGATTCTTTTCCTTTTCACACATAATTTTACCTAAATTAATATGCACTTTTATTGCAGACATATCTTTCCCCCAACATCAGCACCCACCCTCCATCCTACAGAACGCCCAAGCAAACCACTTTAACAACAAAAAAAAATATTATTTTTCTTATAATATTTTCTTATTATTCTCCCTATTTATATAATACTATTAGATTAAAAAAGGAAAAAGAGTGAGAGAGAGACAGGTTTTTTGGTCATTATTTGTGTTACAAAATTGAGATCATATTATGCCCTGCTTGTCATTTTTGCTTTGCTCATTCACTCCTACTTGCCAAAAGTCCTCAGAGTCATCTCCCAGAGCATGAATGCATTCTTTTTCATAGCTGCATAATAGCCCATGGTATACCACAATTCATTCAGCCTTTCTCCCACTGATTCGTTTTGTTCCCAGTTCCTAGCCTTATCCACTGAATGTTGGTACTTTCATTTCTAAAAAAGTAAAATTGATAGATTAAGGAATATATATATATACACACACACACACACACACACACACACACACACACATATTTTTTAATATGTTGCCAAAAGATTTGAACAGGCACTTAACACCATAAAAAAAAATGAAGCCAAGTATGGTGGTTCACACCTGTAATACCAGCATTTTGGAAGGCTGAGGCGGGAGGATCACTTGAGACCAGGAGTTCAAGAGAGCCTGGTCAACAGGACAAAACCCCATCTCTACTACAAAAAAAAAAATTAGCTGGGTGTGGTGGCACACACCTGTAATCCCAGCCACTCAGAAGGCTGAGGCATGAGAATTGTTTGAGCCTGGGAGGCAGAGGTTGCAGTAAGCTGAGAGGTAGAGGTTGCAGTGAACTGAGATCATGCCAC
>NW_012104410.1:1341091-1342287 GCF_000951045.1 Mandrillus leucophaeus | reverse complement strand
AAACTCTGTCTCAAAAAAAAAAAAAAAGTGAGGGCAGGAGGACTGAATCAGTGATACGTGCAACAACATAGATCAATCTCAGAAACATTATGCTGAGTGAAAGGAGCCAGACACAAAAGAATATATGCTGTATAGATTCCATTTATTTGAACTGCTAGAAAAGAAAAGTCTATTCTAGAAAGTACATCAGTGGTTGCCTGGGGCCAGGAGTGAAGGGTAGGGATTGGCTGAAAAAAAAAAAAAAAAAAAAAAGGCACAAGGAACCTTTGGAGTGATAGAAATATTAAATACTTTGTAGTGGTGGTTACACAGGCATATACATTTGTCAAAATGTATTAAAATCTGTAGGAAAAGTGTTTCTTATCTTCCCAAAAAAGACTGTGTCTAAATTAACAGATAAGGAAACCAAGGACAAAAGCAGTTAAGAAACTTGCCTGAGACCACAGAGCTAGTAAGGAATGGTACTAGAACTTGAACGCAGAGCTTTTGATTTTCCCTGTATGCTACATGACTTCTGTTTAGGTCTATACTTCCTCATTTGCTAGGAATGCCTTTCTACAACTCCAGCCTACAATCTAATTCCAGTGGAATATAGCTGAAATTCACTTTCAGCCACTCATGTGACCAATGTCACTAAGCAGGTCTTATTCTCTAAAGACAAGAATCAGAAGGGAACAGAAATAACATGTGTTGGTCTATGGCCTTACTGTATGCTAAACACCAAGCTAGATGTTGTCCATGCATTATCTCATTTAATTCTCACAGACGCCTCCCATAGTAAATCTTATTTTCCCATTTTATAGATAAGGAAACTGGAATTTAAAGAGTTTCTTATCTAAAGTCATACAGTTTGTAAGTGGTAAAGCTGAGATCTGAAACCAAGTCTGTCTAATTCAGTGCCTACTTAACAGTGCATCATACTTCAATGTCCCTATTTCCCCTCCTTTCCTAAACAAGCCATACCAAACACCTTGGACTCAGAACTTTATTTACAACTGCAGCAACCAGGTATTCTAAAATCTCCTTTGCCCTTCAACTCTTCCCAGTAAGAGACTTTTTTATGTGCTTCCAACATTCTTCCCACTGCCTTCACCAGCGCCTACCCTCTTCCTAACCACTACTCTCAATTCCGCAGTGAATACTCTCAGACCTGACCGTCCTTCATACATACATTACAGTCTTTCTTGTCCTCACTT
>NW_012104410.1:1334616-1335552 GCF_000951045.1 Mandrillus leucophaeus | reverse complement strand
AAAAAAAAAAAAAAAAAAAAATTAGCTGGGTGTGGTGGCACACACCTGTAATCACAGCCACTCAAAAGGCTGAGGCATGAGAATTGTTTGAGCCTGGGAGGCAGAGGTTGCAGTAAGCTGAGAGGTAGAGGTTGCAGTGAACTGAGATCATGCCACTGCACTCCAGCCTGGGTGACAGAGCGAGACTCTGTCTAAAAATATATATATAAAATAAGCACAGGAAAAGATGCTCAATGATATTAGCCATTGGGGAAATACAAATTTAAACCACAATAAGATACCATGACACACCCACTGGAATAGCTAAAATTTAAGTCTAATAATAGCAAGTGCTGATGAGAATATAGAGAAACTGAAGCTCTCATATATTACTGGTGGGAGGATAAAATGGAACAACTCTGAAAAAAAGTTTGGCGATTTCTTATAAAATTAAATATACTCTTACCATATGATTCAGCAATTCAACTTCTAGATTTACCCAAGTGAAATGAAAAATATGTCCCCACAAAGATTTGTACTTGAAAGTTTGTAGCAATTTACGCATAATGGCCACAAACTAGAAACAACCCAAATGTCTATCAACAGGTAAATGGATAAATCGCACCCATACAATGGAATAGTTTTCAGCAAAAAGTGGGACTGAGGCCGGGCACTGTGGCTCATGCCTGTAATCCCAGCACTTTGGGAGGCCAAGGTGGGTGGATCACCTGAGATCAGGAGTTCGAGACCAGCCTGATTAATATGGAGAAACCCTATCTCTACTAAAAATACAAAATTAGCTGGGTGTGGTGGTACATTCCTGTAATCCCAGCTACTTGGGAGGCTGAGGCAGGAGACTCCCTTCAACCCGGGAGGCAGAGGTTGCAGTGAGCCAAGATCATGCCATTGCACTCCAGCCTGGGCAACAAGAGCGAAACTCTGTCTCAAAAAAAAAAA
>NW_012104410.1:1328467-1330741 GCF_000951045.1 Mandrillus leucophaeus | reverse complement strand
ATACATATGTCTTTTTTATTTCCCCAAGAAAAAATTCTGTTTCCTTATGACAAATTTCTGAAGGTAAAATTGCTACATTAATTTTTAAAATTTTTAAAATACCTTATCAATTTTTCTTTCAAAAACATCATATTAAATAATATTTTTGTTTATAAAAATAATACATGCTCATTGTTTAAAATTCGAATAAAATATCATTCATGTAGTATTGCTACCAAAAACTGTTAACAATAAGACAAATTCAAATTGAAGGATATTCTCAAAAAATAACTAGCCCAGACTCTTCAAAAGGGTCAGTGTCATATGAGACAAAGGCCGGAAATCATTTTAGATTACAAATGAAGGAGACATAACTAAATCCAATGTATTATCCTTGAGACAACTGGAGAAATGTGAATATAGGCTGTATATTAGTTTGGGTGGGGTTTTGTTTCTTTCTTTTTTTTTTTTTTTTTTTTGAGACAAAGTCTCACTCTGTCACCCAGGCTGGAGTACAATCGCCGATGGCACAATCATGGCTCACTACAACCTTGACCTCCCAGGTTCAAGCAATTCTCCTGCCTCAGCTTCCTAAGCAGCTGGGACTACAGGCACTCACTACCACGCCCAGCTAATTTTTTTTTTTTGGTGTAGATGGAGTTTCACCATGTTGCCCAGGCTGGTCTCAAACTCCTGGGCTCAAGCGATTCATCCCCGTCAGCCTCCCAACATGTTGGGATTACAGGCGTGAGCCACAGCACCCAGCCATAATGTTATATTTCCTGAGTATGATAATTATATTAGGGTTGGGTAAGAAAATATTCTTGCTCTTAGCAGATGTATGCTTAAGTATTTGGGAAAGGAAATGTCATGATGTATGCAGCTAACTCAAATAGCTCATTAAAAAATAGAGAAGGATAAGAAAATGTGGCAAAATACTAACAATTAGGAGATCCAGGAGAAGAGTATAACAATACTCATTGTACTATTCTAGAAATTTTACAGTAGGTTTGTAATAAAATATTGTGGAAAAATACTTGAAATTTTTAAAGCTCAAATAATGCAAAGATATATAGCTTATACAGATTGAGCTTCCCTAACCTGAAAATCCAAAATGCTTCAAAATCTGAAACCTGTTAAGCATCAACATGACACTCAAAGGAAATGCTCATTGAAACATTTCAAGTTTCAGACTTTGAGATTAGGGATGCTGAACTGCTTAATGCAAATATTCTGAAATCTGAAAACATACGAAATCCAAAACACTTCTGTTCTCAAGAATTTTCCATAAGGAATACTCAACCTGTATAGAGAACTCCTAAATCTCAACACACACACAAAATCCAATTCAAAAATGGTCAAAGAATGAAACAGACATTTCTTCAAAGAAGATATATCAATGGCCAATAAGCCCATGAAAAATGCTCATTATCACTAATTATTAGCAAAAATTCAAATAAAAACTTAGATGAGATAATACCTCACACCCATTGGGATGGCTACTCTCAAAAAAATGAAATAACGATTGTTGGTGAGGATGTGGAGGAATTATAGCCCTTATGCACTGTTGGTGAGAATGTAAAACAGTACAGCCACTATGGAAAACAGTATAGCAGTTCCTCAAAAAGTTAAAAATAGGCCAGCACTGTCCAGCCTTTGGAGGCTAAGGTGGGTGGATAGCTTGAGCCCAGGAGTTTGAGACTGCCCTGGCCAACATGGGGATACCCCATCTCTACAAAAAAATACAAAAAATTAGCCAAGTGTGGTGGCATGTGCCTTTAGCCCCAGCTACTCAAGAGGCTGAGGTGGGAGGATCACATGAGCCCAGGAGGTCAAGGCAGCAGTGAGCCGTGATTGCACCACTATACTCCAGCCTGGGCAACAGAGTGAGACCCTATCTCAAAAAAAAAAAAAAGTTAATAATAGAATTATTATATGACCCAGCATTTCCACTTCTGTGTGTATAACTGAAAGTATTGAAAGCAGGATTTTGAAGATATATTTGTACACCCATGTTCATAGCAGCATCATTTACAATAGCTAAAACTTGAAAGCAACCTAAGTGTTCATCAACATATGATCAGATAAGCAAAATGTAGTATAATCATACAATGGAATATTATTTAGCTTAAAAAGGAAATTCTACAATATGCTACAACAGGGATGAACCTGAAGGACATTATGCTAATGAAATAAGCCAGTCACAAAAAGACAAATGCTTTATGATTCTACTTACATAAGGTACTTAGAATAGTCAAAATCACAGAAACAAAGTAGAATTGTGATGGCAAGGGG
>NW_012104410.1:1324050-1324859 GCF_000951045.1 Mandrillus leucophaeus | reverse complement strand
TCGCTTGAACCTAGGAAGCAGAGGTTGCAGTGAGCCGAGATTGCACTACTGCATTCCAGCCTGGGTGACAGAGCGAGACTCCATATCAAAAAAAAAGAAAGAAAGAAAAGAAAAGAAAAGAAAAAGAAAGAGGGTTGAAATATACTGACAGAGGAAGTTAGAAACTCTTCAATGCTCTGAAAGTCTTTAAACAAAGGAGATTGTCTATCTAGGTAGAATGGTTGCATGTGATCCTGACTAGATATGGAGGGCTAAATGAGAGGAAATTTTAAGGACCCTTTCAGATGAACAGATATACTATTTATATCAAAGTCAAAAGAAACAGAATGCAAAGATGCTACAAAGATGGGTGAGAAATCTAGGGTTAACATTTAATAAGGGAAAAGTAGAGCTATCCCGTTAGATGCATAAATCTAAGACAAACAGCAAGGATACAATGAGTGGGAAACAGAAACAATAAAATACATGTACCCTGCTGGGCTGATAGAGCTGTCTTCTGCAAAAACAATGTTTTCTCGTGAATCTTGCAAAGGAAAGGGGTGATGGTTTGCTCCAGCTTACCCTGGAAGAATCCCATCTTATCTCAAAATTCTCGAGACTTAAAGCTCTACAACAACCTGAAGCCCTGTGGTTGAGCCTTGGAAAACCATTAATAAAAACAGATTACTCTGGCCGGGCGCGGTGGCTCACGCCTGTAATCCCAGCACTTTGGGAGGCCGAGGAGGGCGGATCACGAGGTCAGGAGATCGAGACCATCCTGGCTGACACGGTGAAATCCCGTCTCTAATTAAAAAAAACACAAAAAGTTA
>NW_012104410.1:1315989-1318680 GCF_000951045.1 Mandrillus leucophaeus | reverse complement strand
ACCTCTTCTTGCAACATTCATTCTCATAATCTGTCTTAGGAAAAGGCAACCTGGGAATCAATTTAAAAAGCATAAGAGGCCGGGCACAGTGGCTCACACCTGTAATCCCAGCACTTTGGGAGGCCGAGGCGGGCGGATCATAAGGTCAGGAGTTCGAGACCAGCCTGGCCAACATGGTGAAACCCTGTCTCTACTAAAAATACAAAAATTAGCTGGGCGTGGTGGCACACGCCTGTAGTCCCACGTACTCGGGAGGCTGAGGCAGGAGAATCGCTTGAACCCGGGAGGCGGAGGTTGCCATGAACCAAGATCGTGCCACTGTACTCCAGCCTGGGCGACAGAGCGAGACTCCGATAAATAAATAAATAAATAAATAAATATTAAAAGTATGAGAGTAGGTCAAGAAAAAAGTCCAAGACACTAAGGCAAGTATGTAAGAACTTAATAACAACCTGGGCATTTTGTCTTGATGGGTAGAGTTTAATGTCTGCTTGGCCCCAGTACAAAGAGGAAGCTGTTTCCCCGCCCCTCAACTGAAACCGGAAGGAACGAGAAAAGCAGCTGCTCAGGAGTTAGACTTTGTACAAGATTCAGTGTCACAGTTTTGTTCACTGAGTAAGTATCTTATCCCAAAGGGCATTTACAGAATTCGTGACAACAAGAAACCATGTTCCTGGTGATGTGTTTTATTACAAAAGACACAAAAGCTCCCTCCCCCAAAGTCCCCTATTTTCTATGCCAGGAACTCCCCATAAACACCCCTGTCTTTATCTCTTTACTTTCTATGGTTTGCCCAGCCCCTGGCCCACCTCTTGTCACCAGCTTCTTTCAATTCCTCAGTTCCTATTCTAAAACAAACACACACACACACACACACACACACACACACAAAACCACCGCAGCATAAACTACCCCAGGAGCATCTCAGAAGACACCTACCCTTTTTAATCTAAATATCTAATTATCTATTTTTTTTTTCCTTTTAGGGAAGTACTTTCACAGAAAAGTTTTTGCCAGAGACCCAGCTTCAGATCTCTTCAGAGTGTAAAGGATCAGCAATAAATAATAAAACCCAGAAGGTTGGACCCCAGACCTTTATCCAAGTCGCTCAGAACACAACTGTTGTTTCCCCATCCCCACCCTCACCCCCATCCCCAGAGGAAAGCAGATGCCGTCACTGGGGTGAGAATCATACCTAGAAAGGGGAAGCCTTGAAAAGAAGCCTCCACTTCTGCCTTCCTGAACTGGCGGGCCTATATAATCTGAGTGATTATGTAGATTATAGTCAGTGGAAAAGCAGTGGAAGAAGGGGGGAGTCTAACCACTGCACCTGCCTCCTCACAGTTCCCCGCCCTATTATTGTTGGAATAATCAGGACTGGTCCCATTGTTCATGCTTACCTTCTTGATGTTATACATACGGATGAGAACCCCCTGACCGCGATCATTCAAGATAGTGAGCTTCTCTGCTAATTTATGCTGGTAAGCAGATGTCAAAGACATGATGGCCACTAAGAGAGAGGAGCACCAGACAGCAACGTCTGATCTCCCCAAACACTTTCAGCTTAGGTGGTGACACCCTCTGGGCAGAGGGACCCAGCGTGGTTGGTGCGCTGGTCTTCTGTTTCCTCTGCAATTGGCTCATGGGTGAAATCAGTCATTATGGCTCACAGGCCCTCAGAGCCTTCTTGTGCTTCCTCTTGCACACTCAGCAGGGGAGACTTCCTCTTTCTGGCTGTGCAGCACTTTTGGTAAGGCTATGAAGTGGGTGGAGCTGAGGAGAAGGACAGGCTTTCCAGACTCTTCACAGACTGGCACCAACCTTTTTGGTCTTATGCCCCCATAGGTGTCCTAAATAAAGCTCTACATCAGGCTGGGCGTGGTGGCTTATACCTGTAATCCCAGCACTTTGGGAGGACAAGGTGGGAGGATCCCTTGAGCTCAGGAGTTCCAGACCAGCCTGGGCAACATAGCAAGACCCCATTTCTATAAAAAAATAAAAATAAAAAGCTTTATGCTAGACAAACAAGTATCTACCACCCTACCCCTGTACACCTCTATATTTTCGCTCTTTTGTATCCAAGAATGCCTATGAACCTTCAGCCTCATCATCTTTTAGTACCCAGATCAAATCCCATCTTCTCCTAAAGACCCCATCAATGTTAAATATTGTATTAAATTTTATATTGTCAAATACATATATTCCTTATTATATTTTTATAGTGTATGTTGTATCTCCCCCAACTATAGCATAAGCTCCTTAATGACAGGAATTATATCTAATCCTTTTTTTGTCTTTTTTTTTTTTTTTGAGACGGAGTTCTGCTCTTATTGCCCAGGCTGGAGTACAATGGCGCAATCTCTGCTCACTACAACCCCCACCTCCCGGATTCAAGCAATTCTCCAGTCTCAGTCTCTTGAGTAGCTGGGGTTACAGGCGCCCGCCACCACGCCTCGCTAATTTTTGTATTTTTAGTAGACACGGGGTTTCACCGTGTTGGCCAGGCTGCTCTCGAACCCCTGACCTCAGATGATTCGCCCGCCACAGCCTCCCAAAATGCTGGGATTATAGGCATGAGCCACCACACCCAGCCTCTAATACTTTTTTATATTCCCCACAATGCTCTACTTCAGTGCATTGTACTTCTACAGTACATAGTAATTCTCAAGAAGTACATGGCAATTCTCAAAA
>NW_012104410.1:1310652-1315939 GCF_000951045.1 Mandrillus leucophaeus | reverse complement strand
TTTTTTTTTCCTTTTAGGGAAGTACTTTCACAGAAAAGTTTTTGCCAGAGACCCAGCTTCAGATCTCTTCAGAGTGTAAAGGATCAGCAATAAATAATAAAACCCAGAAGGTTGGACCCCAGACCTTTATCCAAGTCGCTCAGAACACAACTGTTGTTTCCCCATCCCCACCCTCACCCCCATCCCCAGAGGAAAGCAGATGCCGTCACTGGGGTGAGAATCATACCTAGAAAGGGGAAGCCTTGAAAAGAAGCCTCCACTTCTGCCTTCCTGAACTGGCGGGCCTATATAATCTGAGTGATTATGTAGATTATAGTCAGTGGAAAAGCAGTGGAAGAAGGGGGGAGTCTAACCACTGCACCTGCCTCCTCACAGTTCCCCGCCCTATTATTGTTGGAATAATCAGGACTGGTCCCATTGTTCATGCTTACCTTCTTGATGTTATACATACGGATGAGAACCCCCTGACCGCGATCATTCAAGATAGTGAGCTTCTCTGCTAATTTATGCTGGTAAGCAGATGTCAAAGACATGATGGCCACTAAGAGAGAGGAGCACCAGACAGCAACGTCTGATCTCCCCAAACACTTTCAGCTTAGGTGGTGACACCCTCTGGGCAGAGGGACCCAGCGTGGTTGGTGCGCTGGTCTTCTGTTTCCTCTGCAATTGGCTCATGGGTGAAATCAGTCATTATGGCTCACAGGCCCTCAGAGCCTTCTTGTGCTTCCTCTTGCACACTCAGCAGGGGAGACTTCCTCTTTCTGGCTGTGCAGCACTTTTGGTAAGGCTATGAAGTGGGTGGAGCTGAGGAGAAGGACAGGCTTTCCAGACTCTTCACAGACTGGCACCAACCTTTTTGGTCTTATGCCCCCATAGGTGTCCTAAATAAAGCTCTACATCAGGCTGGGCGTGGTGGCTTATACCTGTAATCCCAGCACTTTGGGAGGACAAGGTGGGAGGATCCCTTGAGCTCAGGAGTTCCAGACCAGCCTGGGCAACATAGCAAGACCCCATTTCTATAAAAAAATA
This sequence comes from Mandrillus leucophaeus, assembly GCF_000951045.1. Taxonomy (NCBI): domain Eukaryota; kingdom Metazoa; phylum Chordata; class Mammalia; order Primates; family Cercopithecidae; genus Mandrillus; species Mandrillus leucophaeus. Next base: position 1,314,910 of record NW_012104410.1, on the reverse strand, counting down.
AAAATAAAAAGCTTTATGCTAGACAAACAAGTATCTACCACCCTACCCCTGTACACCTCTATATTTTCGCTCTTTTGTATCCAAGAATGCCTATGAACCTTCAGCCTCATCATCTTTTAGTACCCAGATCAAATCCCATCTTCTCCTAAAGACCCCATCAATGTTAAATATTGTATTAAATTTTATATTGTCAAATACATATATTCCTTATTATATTTTTATAGTGTATGTTGTATCTCCCCCAACTATAGCATAAGCTCCTTAATGACAGGAATTATATCTAATCCTTTTTTTGTCTTTTTTTTTTTTTTTGAGACGGAGTTCTGCTCTTATTGCCCAGGCTGGAGTACAATGGCGCAATCTCTGCTCACTACAACCCCCACCTCCCGGATTCAAGCAATTCTCCAGTCTCAGTCTCTTGAGTAGCTGGGGTTACAGGCGCCCGCCACCACGCCTCGCTAATTTTTGTATTTTTAGTAGACACGGGGTTTCACCGTGTTGGCCAGGCTGCTCTCGAACCCCTGACCTCAGATGATTCGCCCGCCACAGCCTCCCAAAATGCTGGGATTATAGGCATGAGCCACCACACCCAGCCTCTAATACTTTTTTATATTCCCCACAATGCTCTACTTCAGTGCATTGTACTTCTACAGTACATAGTAATTCTCAAGAAGTACATGGCAATTCTCAAAATGTGATCCAGCAGCATCAGCATCACCTGGAAACTTGTTAGAGATGCAAATTCTTAGGACCTGCCCCAGACCACTGAATCCAAAATTCTGGGGTGGGTCCAGGCACTCTGTGGTTTAATAAACCCTCCAGGTGATTCCAATGCACTCTCAAGTTTGAGAACCAGTGCTCTAGTGCCCTGGTATTTATGCGTGCTTGAGAAACAGACTAATCCCTGTCCTCTGAGATTAGCATTGATAGGTAGGTGAGTCTGTTGTGGGGCCTAGAAGTCTGTACCTTTATAAGCACTGTTGTAGGAGGTTTTGTTACAAATATTCCATGCTGAAAAACGCTGATCTAGAACAACACCTCTTGGACACAGTAGTCACTCAATAATTATTCTGGTTTATTTGTTGAATTATTAAGACTAAATTAGGAAATAGGCCCCATGAAGAAGAACCAAATTAATCAAGATTAAAAAGAGAAAATTAGTAATCACCCTTAAATCTTAGAGACTTGAATGAATTTTAGCATTAAAATATTCTTGCCATTCCAATGAGGCCTTAACTCCATAACTCAAGGAAATTTTCAACTCATTTCAACTTTCTTTCAAGACACAAAGCAAAAGGTCCTAGGAAAAATTATAAATCAAAAAGCGTTCTCTTCATTTCCACCACCTTGCCAATTCCTTTTCTCGGGTTTTCAATCATTCCCATTTTCCATATCCAGTGTTCCCACTGTCCCAATAAATTCTAGGGAGTGGGAGAAGAGAGACAAGGCTGATCAGCACTATTACTTAAGAAGTTGGGGCCAGGTGAAGTGGCTCATTCTTATAATCCCAGCACTTTGGGAAGCAAAGGAGGAAGGATTGCTTGAAGCCAGGAGTTCAAGACCAGCCCGGGCAACGTTGTGAGACCTTCCCCCACCCCTCTGCAGATAAAATAAAATAAAATAGCCTGGGTTGGTGGAACATGCCTGTAGTCCCAGCTCCTCAGGAGGCTGAGGTGGGAGGGTCGCTTGAGCCCAGGAGTTCAACACTGCACTCCAGCCTGGTCGATAGAGTAAGACTCTGTCTCTAAATAAATAAATTTTAAAAGGCAAGAAAGAAAAAGATACTTGAGTACTATATTCACTACTTGGGCATGGGTGATGGGTTCATTAGAAGCCCAAACCTCAGCATCACACAATATACCCATGTAACAAACCTACACGTGTATCCCCTGAATCTAAATGTTTTTTAATTTTAAAAAGAAACTTAACATCCATGCTCCAAAGAGAATGTATTTTTAAAAGAAGCAGCAAGATGGCAACACTTAACGCATGAAATTTCAAATACCTCTAAGGTAGAATTTGCATTTTAGGAATACAGAATCTGCCTTCCATTTTATTTACTAGATTGGGTCCCTAGAAAGCTGTGGGCTCGAGGTAATGTGATATTGGTCATGAAGATTTGAATCACCTGCTTTTATCAAAGAACCCCAGGTTTTACTAAAGCAATTTGTAGGATTTCTACTGGTCTTTTACCTTTACCAAGGAGAATATGGAGCAAGCAATAAGAGGCCAACATCTAGGAAGCTTAGCAGCAGCATGGCACCAGTCTTCGTGAGGTTAGTATAATTCTATCTCTATCAGCTCTTTCTCACTTGCATTCCTTTTTTTTTTTTTTTTTTTTTTCCCTGAGACAAGCTCTCACTCTGTTGCCCAGGCCGGAGTGCAGTGGCATTATCATGACTCACTGCAGCCTTGACCTCCCAGGCTCAAGAGATCCTCTCACTTCAGCCTCCTGAGTAGCTGGGACTTCAGGTACAGGCCACCACGTCTGGCTAATTTTTGTATTTTTTGAGAGTCACCTCACTTGAATTTCTTGTCTGTATCGTGAAAATGTGGTTGAAGACTCTCCATTCCAAGCCAATTTTGTTTTCTGCTCCTTAATAGATACTCCCCAACTTGATGGGAACCATCTTCTCAGCCTGCTGTGAACGTGCTATGTTCATGTCTGCCTCTCTGACTTCACTTACGCATGCTTTCCTTCTTGCTTTCCCAAATCCTAGTCAATCTTCAGGATCTAGCTCAATAGCCCCAAACCTAGGTTTTGCCGAACTCCCACAACACTTGGTCTATACCACATACTTTATATCTAAATCAGGCTGTCCTTAACTGCCCATTTCATATAATACTGCCTAGCCAGCTGAACCAAAAGATTGTTGAAACCTGGAAACACTTATTCCCCTGTACTTAGTATATGAGAAAAGTCTACACTTTGTTATCAGACAGAATATGGCTCAAGTGTAGTTGAGTACAGTGGGCTGAGCCTTATGATTCAGTGACCAAGAGCCCAGGTTCTGGAACCAGATATCTTGAGTTCACATCCTATTTATTCTGTCTGTGAAATAAAGATGATATCGATAATACTTCCTATTTCACGGAACTATTGTGCGTATTTTAAAAGTTATAAACTAATTACTTACTCTGTACATGTAAAGCATTTGAAGTACTATAAGCACTCAAGCTGACATGTATTACCTCGATTAATATTAACAATGCTAAACACTTAGTAGCTTTGTAACTTTAGCTATCTATCACCACTGAGTTGTTTCCTAATCTATAAAATGGTGGTAATCCCTCACACAATTGTGGAACTGACGAAATAATATGGCATATGCAAACATTTGGTTCAAGACCTGCTACATTGGATTAGGAATGTCAACAGTAAAGTAAAATTTTGATCTTTGAGTGTGTAGTGAGCTTGTTATGTCACTTTCTGTGGATTCTATTTGACACTCATAAACAGAAACTCTAGGTTTAAAAATGGAACTAGGCACAGTGGCTCACACCTATAACCCCAGCACTTTGGGAGGCTGAGGCAGGCAGATGGCTTGAGCCCAGGAGTTCAAGACCAACCTGGGCAACATGGTGAATCTCCATCCCTACAAAAAATACAAAAATTAGCCGGGCGTGGTGGCACACACCTGTAGTCCCAGCTACTCGGGAGGCTGTGGCAGGAGGATTGCTTGAGCCCAGGAGGTTGAGGCTACAGTGAGTTGTGATTGCACCATTGCACTCCAGCCTGAGAGACAAAGCAAAACCCTGTCTCAAAAAAAATTTTTTCTGCCAGGTACGGTGGCTCACGCCTGTAATCCCAGCACTTTGGGAGACCGAGGTGGGCGGATTACCTGAGGTCAGGAGTTCAAGACCAGCTGGCTAGCATGGAGAAACCCCATTTCTACTAAAAATACAAAAAAATAGCCGGGTGTGGTGGCACACACCTGTAATCCCAGCTACTCGGGAGGCTGAGGCAGGAGAATCACTTGAACCCAGGAGGCAGAGGTTGCAGTGAGCTGAGATCATGCCATTGCACCCCAGCTTGGGCAACAAGAACAAAACTCCGTCTCAAAAAAAAAAAAAATTAATGGAACTAACTATGCCAACTGGTAGTCTTTAGAGAAACTTATTGGAAAGATTATTCAGCAGTTTCTCCCATAAGCTGGAGGAACCCTTCTAAAGGTATTTAATTACTCCCAAAGTACGGTCTGGTAGCCCTAGCTGCAAAGTAGAATCCCTTGTAGAACTCTTTTTTTTCTTTTTTTTT
>NW_012104410.1:1304306-1305847 GCF_000951045.1 Mandrillus leucophaeus | reverse complement strand
AGCCTGACTAATATGGAGAAACTCTGTCTCTACTAAAAATACGAAATTAGCCGGGCGTGGCGCAGGCCTGTAATCCCAGCTACTCGGAGGCTGAGGCAGGAGAATCACTTCAACCCAGAAGGCAGAGGTTGTGGTGAGCCGAGATCACGCCATTGCACTCCAGCCTGGGCAACAAAAACGAAACTCTGTCTACAAAAAAAAAAATTCATATTACTTCACACTATGAGTTTTCCAAGGATGTTTGCCTGTTTAATACTTTGAGAGATAAGCACTCTATTTAACACAACTTATAAGACTAAAAATATATACAAATGTTAATTTTTTGCCTTCCAAAGCATGGAAGCAGTGAATAACTGGCTAGGCTATTGCTTTGGTTACTCAAAACTTTCATGGGTAAGACTTGAGATACTCATATCTTTCATATTACTTTTGTTTTGACAACAGAAAATAGGTCTATACCAAGACTACCTGATCTTAAATGTCAGTCTTTTTCTTTGACAACCTGTGGTTCCTGCCATTTAGTCCTCATGGAGCCAGAAGCCTTAGCAATATATCCTTATGACCCAAACCACAGAAGGCCAGACAGCGGGCTACAGTGCCACCTGTTATGCAGAAGAGTAAGCTCTCCTGATAAGAACTGTAAGCCACTAGAGGGAGAAAAAAACCTCAGAAATAAAAAGTTAATGTTTTAAAAAAAAAAAAAAATCAGGCTGCATGCAGAGGGTCACACCTGTAATCCTAGCACCTTGGAAGGCCGAGGTGGGAGAACTGCTTGAGGCCAGGAGTTTAAGACCAGCCTGGGCAAAATGGCAAGACCGCATCTCTAAAAGTAAAAAATAAAAATAGGCCGGGTGCGGTGGCTCACACCTGTAATCCCAGTACTGTGGGAGGCCGAGGCGGGCAGATCACAAGGTCAGGAGATTGAGACCAGCCTGGTTAACATGGCGAAACCCCGTCCCTATTTAAAAAAAAAATACAAAAAATTAGCCGGGCGTGTCGGCGGGCACCTGTAGTCCCAGCTACTCGAGAGGCTGAGGCAGGAGAATGGCGTGAACCCAGGAGGCAGAGCTTGCAGTGAACCAAGATCGCACCACTGCACTCCAGCCTGGGTGACAGAGTTAGACTCTGTCTTAAATAAATAAATAAATAAATAAATAAAAATAAACAAGCTTCTGACCATATGTAGCACCTGGCAGTTCTTAATGTTGGAACATGGTATCTCTTCAGCATTTCCAGAAAGGGGTGGAGGATGGAATACAGGGAACACCTAGAACTTTTTCCTTCTAGAAAAATCCAAAGATAGTTAAAATGATGGCTAACTGCAAAAATAATGCTAGTCATGTGGTCCCAATAAAAAGGCTCAAGGAAGCCAGGCATGGTGGCTCACTCCTGTAATCTCAGCACTTTGGGAGGCCAAGGCGGGTGGATCACGAGGTCAGGAGATCGAGACCATCCTGACTATCACAGTGAAACCCCGTCTCTACTAAAAAATACAAAAAATTAGCCAGGCATGGTGGCGGTCGCCTGTAGTCCCAGCTACT
>NW_012104410.1:1299132-1301381 GCF_000951045.1 Mandrillus leucophaeus | reverse complement strand
TTTTTTTTTTTTTTTTAATAGAGACAGGGTCTTGCTCTGATGCTCAGGATGGAGTGCAATTGTGTCATGATAGCTCACTGCAGCTTTGAACTCCTGGGTTCAAGTGATTCTCCTGCCTCAGCCTCCCATGTAGCTGGGACTACAGGCACACACCACCACACCAGGATAATTTTTAAAATTTTTTTGTAGAGATGGAGATCTCACTATATTAGCCAAGCTGGTCTCAAAATTCTTGCCTCAAGCAATCTGTCTACCTTGGCCTCCCAAAGTGCTAGAATTATAGGTGTGAGCCACTGTGCCAGACCTGTGGAACTCTTTTAAAGCCACAGTTAGCCAGAGCCCATCCTTGAAGATTCTGATCCAGTAGTTTTGGAGTGGGACCAAAGGACCTGTCACTTTAAAACTACTCAGTGATTCTCATGAACAATCAGGAATGAGAGCCATTTCTCTATGACTTAACTATGACATCAAAAATTTCTGAACCTCTGAGAAGTCATAGAACATATGGTGGGAAGACAGGAATTGAGTGACTTGAATGGAAAGTTGATTCACATCACTGGGCTAAAAGGTACCGTGCTCTCCCTCTCCTCAAACTCCAGCTATTTGTCTTATTTTGTCTTACCAAAGGATTGTCTTCCCCTTTGACTCACACTTGCCTTCAAATTCTTGCCAGACACTGCTTCGAGAATAAGGTAAGTCTCAAGATCCTTTAGGCTAGGTTTAAATGTCAAGGTGGCACCAAGTTTGGGAATACTTTGGCTATGTCTAACATATATCAAACCAAATGGTCTTAGCCTCCATTCAGCTATCCATAATCAAGTGAATAAACCAGCGTCACCAATTCTCACCACCTATTCTAAAGCAGTCTTCATTTATTAAGACAGCCTTATCAGTCTGGTCAAACTTCATACTTTTCTAGGCTGCTGGCCAAAATGAGAGTTTGGGGTTGTCTGAAGACTACATTTGAGTTATTGAAGCTCTTTTTCCATTATCTTTAAAAATCTAAAGATAACTTTATGCAATATTGAATTATACTGCAGCCTTTATTTTCCAGAGAGCCAATTCACTTTATAATAAGGGTTCATGGCTCTAACATAATCATTAATATGCAGTGAAAGCTTTAAACAACTATCCTGGTTTGTGTTCCTGAAAGGTACCTGAGTCTAAATCCCTGGATTTAGTCACCAAAATGCCCTCAGGAAAATCTGACATTTAATAGTCTAGCTCTGTGCCCTTTATCTATGCCCTAGGCATGATGCAAAGCAGAATTGAAATGGACTATTCTAAGGCACCTTTCTATCCCTACTGCTTATTCCAGTCTGCCTTGATCTTATTTTTCCCCCTATAAAACTATACTGTCCATGCTTTTCAGAAATCTTGGTGTAGCTGTTGCCTGGAAACTTGAGAGTCCTTAATATGAACGTCTGCTAGGATAGCTAAAGACAGCTAGCCATGGAAGAAAGTAGGCCTTATATTGGCAGTAAAATGCAGCAGATTTGAGATGGTATATTCTTGGATCATTTATAGGAGTCTTCATACGTTAACACCTACAACTTTAGAAATTTGAGACTGGCATTCTCAGGTAATTATAAAGTAGCCCAAGATGGGCATGTTGGCATGTGCCTATAGTCCCAGCCACTCAGGAGGCTGAGGTAGGAGGATTGCTTGAGCCCAGGAGTGTGAGGCTGTCATGTGCTATGATCACGCCTGTGAATAGCCACTGCACTCCAGCCCGGGCAACATCAAGGCCCCATCTGTAAAAAATAATTATTATAATTATAAAGTAGCCTGAACTTAAACATTGTACTGTTCATACTTCAGATTCCTTTTCTCTAAAAGTGGCTATGCTGACCTGACAATTAGCATCTTTCCCTGGCAAAGAGTTTAATTTAGGTAAGCTGGAGAAGGAATGGAGGGACCAATGCTGAATAATAAAGGAACCAGCTGCCCCAGCCTTTCTTTCTCCAGCACTCAAGTTTACAGGATTAAATTTCATCAGCTGGGTACAGTGGCTCATGCCTATAATCCCAGCACTTTGGGAGGCCAAGGCAGGCAGATCACCTGAGGTCGGCAGTTCAAGACCAGCCTGACTAATATGGAGAAACTCTGTCTCTACTAAAAATACGAAATTAGCCGGGCGTGGCGCAGGCCTGTAATCCCAGCTACTCGGAGGCTGAGGCAGGAGAATCACTTCAACCCAGAAGGCAGAGGTTGTGGTGAGCCGAGATCACGCCATTGCACTCCAGCCT
>NW_012104410.1:1297829-1298330 GCF_000951045.1 Mandrillus leucophaeus | reverse complement strand
GGCCTCCCAAAGTGTTGGGATTACAGGCGTGAGCTACCGCACCTGGCCTAAACCTGGATTCTTAAAGTGAGACAGCCATCAGGTCCCAGGCATGGCAGATGCCTAAGCTTCAATTACAAATGTAAAAGATCCGTATTGGTGGGCCCTGAGTACTTCCATTCCTTCTCAAGGGCTCTGCTTCAGACTGTATTCCATCAAGGACTTGCATACACAACATTCTTGATTCTGTGTAAGGTTTTCAAAGAATAAAAGACCCATTTCCAAAACTGTGAAGGGAAAAGAATAAGCATATTGTACATGAAGGAGGTCAGGATTGCCAACTAAACAAGCTTGAAGGGCACATCCAAGAGTTATAGGAGTCATTTCATGGAGTTACCTGCCACTCACACAGGAAGATGGGAAAGTGCAAAATAATTATACAAAACAGAAATAAGCAAAAACAAAATCAATGATTTCTCTTCTGACATTTAGTAATATCAATTACATTTGATAAAGTAACTG
>NW_012104410.1:1293518-1295465 GCF_000951045.1 Mandrillus leucophaeus | reverse complement strand
AAAAAATTAGCCAGGCATGGTGGCGGTCGCCTGTAGTCCCAGCTACTCAGGAGGCTGAGGCAGGAGAATGGCATGACCCGGGAGGCAGAGCTTGCATTGAGCCAAGATGGCACCACTGCATGCACTCCAGCCTGGGCGACAGAGCAAGACTCCGTCTCCAAAAATAAAAAGCTCAAGGAACATGAGGCTGTGTCAACAGAACTGTTGTAGATGATGGTAAGTTTTTCATTTTGGGAGCAGATAAGTGGCATAAAATTCTATCGCTTCTTTTCCCACTCCAATGTCGCATAGCTATGGAAGCCTTACAAACAAGAGGAAGAAAAAACAAAAATAAGTTCCTACTCTACTTCTATAACTTGTGGTCTGCTTTATCTCAGAGCCATTTAATCTTCCAAAGGTTATTTCTCCAAGTTTAGGACTAAATGAAAAAGCTTTCTAATGCTGACAGATTCCTGACCCTGATGTCTGGAATGTAGGTGAACAAAGGTGAAACAGTGAATATACTCATGAATTAAGGCCTGGACCCTAAGCCCTTCATAGTAATAAGTACTAAAGCCCTGAAGACTTAAGTCTTAATACTCTTCCCACAAAATCCTTCACAAGAACAATCAAAATAGTAAACCTAAGAATATCACCTGTCTCTGGAGAGGCAACCCAGTAAAAAAGGAATCTAACTAAAATCTAAAATCACTTAGAACACTTAAAAGATTCTTCTTATCATACCAATATCTGGTCACTTTCCTATCCATAAAAAAAATTACTGCTATAAACTGAAACTTGTAATCTGAAAGGGTGGGATTCGTCTTATCTCCAGTGATCTCTTTCTCTAAAATGCAGCATGTTATAAGGGAGACCTCATTAGCCTTCAGTCAGATGTAGGTTTGACTATCTGCTCTGACCTTACTGGAAGTTACTTCCTTTTTTTTTTCTTTTGACTTTTATTTTAGGTTCAGTGTTTAGGTTTAGGTTCAGTGTGCAGGTTTGTTACATGGGTGAATTTTGTGTCACTGGTGTTTGGTGTACAAATGATCCCCTCACTCAGGAAATGAGCACAGTACCCAATAGTTTTCCAACCCTCACCTCCCTTCCAACCTACCCCCTGTATTAGTTCCCAGTGTCTATTGTTCTCATCTTTGTGACAATGTGTACTCAATGTTTAGCTCTCACTTAAACATGAGAACATGTGGTATTTGGTTTTCTGTTCCTGTGTTAATTCTCTTCGAATGATGGCCTCCAGCTGCATACATGTGGCTGCAAAGGACGTAATTTCGTTCTTTTTGTGGCTGCATAGTAGGGAAGTTACTTGTTAAACACATCCTCTTCATCCGTGCAAGCCTGCCTCACAATCACCCTCACAAGGGTGACTAATATTAAATATGATGTATGTGCGTGTTAGAGCAATACTAGCTTCTATATATGAATTCCAAATTGTGTTAATATCATGGCTTAACACAACTTTCTTGTATAAATCCCAACACAAGTATTCAGTGCGTGGTAGTGATTTGAGGACACAGGCTCTTTCCACCTTGTGACTGTCACCTTCCACACTTGGCTTCCAAAGCTACCACAAAGAGAATGGAGAAGGAACAACTGCCTTTCAACCACCTTGGCCTGGAAAAGAATACTTTGATTCATATTCCACTGGCAAAACTAGTCATGTGACCATACCTAAATGTAAAGGAGGTGGCAAAGCACTCACTCCTTGGCAACAACTGTGGAAGGAAGACTCACATCTCTGCTACCAGATAGCCTTCTCTACAAACATATAAAAATACTAAGTATTTGTGTTACTTCTTCCTAGATCATATGCATCATACTCTATTTTTTTCTTAAGACTTTTGCTCCAAAAATGCTGGTTCGTGAAAGGTAAGATAAACCATCTTTTCATTATTGGAAGAGAGAGCAGAATACCTTTAAACCTGGATTTTTTTTTTTTTTTTTTTTTTT
>NW_012104410.1:1290084-1293071 GCF_000951045.1 Mandrillus leucophaeus | reverse complement strand
AAGAGTTATAGGAGTCATTTCATGGAGTTACCTGCCACTCACACAGGAAGATGGGAAAGTGCAAAATAATTATACAAAACAGAAATAAGCAAAAACAAAATCAATGATTTCTCTTCTGACATTTAGTAATATCAATTACATTTGATAAAGTAACTGTAATGTCCTGTAATTGATTATCTAGATTAATTCTGTAGTACTGGATTTCAACTAACTTTCCTCTTATGGTCATCACCTACAGTGACTCAAGACACATAAGGAAAGAAAGAGGCTATGGATGATAAACACCCTAAAAACAAGTCCTGGAGAAAAGATAAAATAACTTTTTTTAAAAAACTGATGTCATAGTTTTAACTAATATCACTAATATATCCTAAGCCTTTAAAGATTCTTAGACAAACTTTTCTTCTTAAAAAAATTAAGCCATATTTTCTATTTCACGTTCCTATTTCACCCACAACAGAATGCAGGGAAAGTCCTGATGGCTTTAAATTAGTCTTAGGAGAAAGGGCTGTCTAGGGATCTATTTGAAATGCTACTAACACGCACACATCAAGCTTAGATCTTCCACAAAAACACTTGCAGCTGGGCACAGTGGCTCACGCCTGTAATCCCAGCACTTTGGGAGGCCGAGGCAGGAGGGTTGCTTGAGCCCAAGAGTTCAAAATCAGCCTGGGCAACAATGTGAGACCTGTCTCCACAAAAAAATCAAAAAATTAGCCAGACAGGGTAATAGCCAGGCCTGTGGTCCCACAAGAGGCTGAGGCAAGAGGATCACTTGAGCCCAGGAGGTTGAGGCTGCAGTGAACTGTGTTCATGCCACTGTACACAGTTGCCTAATAAGTGATGTGTTTTTCTCTTAAGACTAGGGTGGCCAACCTGATTAGTCTGGTTGTCCCAGACCTGGGTGACAGAGTGAAACCTCATTTCAGAAAAAAACACACACAAAAAAACTTGCCATCAAAATGACACTACCTCAGTCTTCTCTTTCCCCCCACAAATCATAAAAAGTGATGGAAAAGTTGTAGATTAAATAGCCAGCAGACAAAATATTTATTTTTAAGTCTTTTTTTAAACTTCGGAGAAATCTTAACTAGCAAGTTTTAGGTAACAACTCTTGGTACTGTTGGCATCTTAACACGATTTTATTTATTTAAATAAAGAATATTTTTCCTGGCCAGGTTCCATGGCTCATGCCTATAATCCCAACACTTTGGGAGGCCAAAGTGGGAGGATCACTTGAGGGCAGGAGTTCAAGACCAGCCCGGCCAACATAGCAAGACCCTGTCTCTACAAAAATAAAAATAATTTAAAAATTAGCCAGGCAAGGTGGTGCTTTTTCTCCGAGTCACTTACTATATGACCATCAGATTATTCTTCAATCAGTTCTGTACACAAAACTTCCCATGCTTAAAGGATAGCGTTTTATGGAAAGCTGAATCTGGAACACAGCTCCAAATGTACCTTCCTAACTCTGTAACAGGCAACTTACTCCCAGCTTAAATGTCCCTTATTCTTTTTCACTCTGTTCATTTTTAAATGTCACCCCTTGCCCTTCAATCGTTTAAATTCCTGTTCTAGCTTTTTTTTTTTTTAATCCAACTCCTATTCCTCACCTCATTTAAACCTTCCCTATCTTCTTTAGTGATTTCTATCATGGCAGTTAAGTATAGACAATTTTCTCCAACCATACCACAAACCCTCACAAGGGAAGTCGGAATCATGCGTTGCTTTGTACTTGTTACACCACTAGTCTGCTGCTGTGCATCTAGTAGATATTGAAATACTTGGTGCTTAAACTGAACCAAGATCCGATTTATGACAGGCCAAAATCTCTGAAGCCATAATTGTTTTTTATTGCAGCTAACTAAGCCTTTTAAAATAATGATATGGTTTTTCTTGCTTAGTTTAGTGATTGCTTCAGGTGTATTTAGATTTACAATTAAAAGAAGTTATAGCCAACTGAATATTTTCTGCCCGTAGGAGGCTAATCCTTACTTATTTTCCAGAATAATCTTCTTTATCTTTTTTTTTTTTTCTTTTTTTGAGAAAGGGCTTTACCTGTCACCTAGGCTAGAGTGCAATGGGGCAATCTCTGCTCACTTCAACCTCTACCTCCTGGGCTCACGTAATCCTTCCACTTCAGCCTCCTAAGTAGCTGGGACTACTGGCACACCTCACCACACCTGGCAAATTTTTTAATTTTTTGTACAGAGAGGATTTCACTATGTTGCACAGGCTGGTAGGCTAAAGCAATCTACCCTCTTCGGTCTCCAAAAGTGCTGGGATTACAGGCACAAGCCACTGTACCCGGCCTACTTTCATCCCTTGACTAATTAGCCTTACACATATTTTCAATTTTTAAAATTATCCTTTGGTATATTGATACCACATTATTTTAAAAAAAAAAGTTCCCTAAGGAAAATGACCCAACATCACCAAATGTCTTTCTTTTTTTTTTTGAGATGGAGTGTCACTCTGTCGCCCAGGCTGGCGTGCAATGGTGCACGCAATCTCAGCTCAACCTTCACCTCCCGGGTTGAAGCGATTCTCATGCCTCAGCCTCCCAAGTAGCTGGGATCACAAGCGCACATCACCACGCCCGGCTAATTTTTGTATTTTTAGTGGAGATGGGGTTTCACCATGTTAGTCAGGCTGATCTCGAACCCTTGACCTCGTGATCTGCCCACCTCGGCCTCCCAAATGGCTGGGATTACAGGCATGAGCCACTGCGCCCGACCCATCAAGTGTCTTTATCATATTTTATGTATAGAGAATCTTCCCTTAAAAGGCCATACAGTCTTATTTGACGTGACCACATGATTTTGTTTTTCCAAACAAGGATACTTTTGAGCATGAAAGGGCTCACTTTCAATAATTATCCTGGCTGTAATCCCAGTACTTTGGGAGGCCAAGGAGGGTGGATCACCTAAGGTCAGGAGTTCGAGACCAGCCTGGCCAACACAGCAAAACCCTGTCTCTACAAAAAA
>NW_012104410.1:1286696-1289624 GCF_000951045.1 Mandrillus leucophaeus | reverse complement strand
GCTGAGGCAGAAGAACTCCTTGAACCCAGGAGGCAGAGGTTGCAGTGAGCCAAGATCACACTACTGCACTCCAGCCTGGGTGACAAAGCAAGACTCCATCTCAAAAAAAAATAAAAAATAAAAATAATGATCCTAGCCGGGCGCGGTGGCTCAGGCCTGTAATCCCAGCACTTTGGGAGGCCGAGGCAGGCGGATCACAAGGTCAGGAGATCGAGACCACGGTGAAACCCCATTTCTACTAAAAATGCAAAACATTAGCCGGGCGCGGTGGCGGACGCCTGTAGTCCCAGCTACTCAGGAGGCTGAGGCGGGAGAATGGCGTGATCCTGTGAGGCGGAGCTTGTAGTGAGCCGAGATGGCGCCACTGCACTCCAGCCAGGAGGACAGAGCAAGACTCCGTCTCAAAAAATAAAAAATAAAAAAAATTTTAAAAAATAATAATAATGATCCTGGGACAACCAGACTAATCAGGTTCACCACCCTAGTCTTAAGAGAAAAACACATCACTTATTAGGCAACTGTGTCATTCAAAATATGGGTGCCAGAGCTACTCAAATCTTTAAGAAATTCTGAGGTCTTCACAAGAAAGCACAATAGAAGTTAAAACATCACTTTGCGACTTCTAACATAACATTTGGTCAAAGCTTCAAGAAAGATCAAATAAACTTATGGGGGGAAAAAAAAGCACATGCATTTTTTTTAGTAGTGTTTAAAAGTAATTACCTCAAAGCCTTCCTAGAATTCCCAAAGCCTAAACTATTCCCTAATTTCCCATAACAGGAGGCTCATGTCTCCAAATAACCTTTCATTCCACTTTATTATTGTTTTGCTATAAGACACTTTAAGATAGGTATGATCTTGACTATGCAGTCGTCCTGTACCTACAAGCAAGGTTGCTGAATGTGGAGAATCTATATTTTATCGATGGGATAAAAGAAAGACTCAGTAGTCTGGGCTAAATATTTCTCTTTTTTTCTTTCTTTCTTTCTTTCTTTACTTCTTGTGGAGAATACCACAAGGCCTCGCTATGTTGTCCAGGTAGGTTTCAAACTCCTGGGCACAAGCTATCCTCCCACCTCTGCTTCCCTAAGTGTTGGGATTACAGGTGTGAGCCACTGCCACCCCACCTGGGCTAAATATTTCTATCAGAATAAATCAACCTTTCAAAAACTTTGCTAACCAGGTTCTCTTCTCTAAAAAGTTCTATTAGCTGAGCATGGTAGCATGTACCTATGGTCCCACCTACTCAGGAGGCTGAGGAAGGAGGATCACTTGAACCCAGGAGGTCAAGGCTGCAGTGAACTGTGTTAATGCCACTGCATTCCAGCAGCCTCGAGGACAGAGCAAGACCTTGTCTCAAAATAAAATAAAATAAAAAATTCTATTGAGGTAATTTAAGGCCAGGCACAGTGGCTCTTGCCCGTAATCACAGCACTTTGGGAAACCAAGGCACGAGTATTGCTTGAGCCCAGGAGTTTAAGACCAGCCTGGGCAACATGGCAAGACCCCATCTCTACAAAAAAATTTAAAATTAACCAGGTATGGTGGCGAGTGCCTGTGGTCCCAGCTACTCAAGAGGCTGAGGCGGGAGGATCGATGGAGCTCAGAAGGTTGAGGCTGCAGTGAGATGAGACTGTGCCACTGCTGGGCAATGCAGTGCGACCCTGTCTCAAAAAAAAAAAAAATGGCAATTTAAGTTATATTTATGGAATAGTAAAGAATTTCTGGCTATAAAGTTTCTCCCCTAAAATCAGATTTTAAGGTTTAAACCCTTACATTCATAGTATGAACTACAAGGGAAAAAATTGCTAAGACCCATTACTCATGTCCTACATATGCATCAAAACATATCCCATTGGTTCCACATCTTTATCTATCCTGTGGTTGGTCCGTACTTTATAGGCCTTTTTGCTCTGCCTTTCCAAGTAGCTGCAGTATAAAAGAAGTTCAAAAAAACCTAAATATTTTAGTCTCTTTCCTCCCCCATGCTCTTCACAAGATAGATGATGTCATATAGTTGCTGCAGTACCTGAAAAAATATACCTGTTCTCAAGTCAAATAATCAAGTATCTACTATGTTACTACTTAAGAACTGTAGTGTATTGCGGTAATAGGGATATAGATGTTGGTTAAAAGGTACAAATATTCAGTTTAAGATGAATAAGTTCTACAGACTTAACATACTGCATGGTAACTATAGTTAATAATAATGTATTACATACCTAAATTTGCTAAGGGAATAGATCTTAAGTATTCTCGCCACACATAAAAAAAAGATAACTGCATCAGATAATAGATCTGTTAATTAGTTCAATTGTGGAAATCATTACACAAGGTATACTTGGATCAAAACACCATGTTGTACACCTTAAATATATACAATTTATTTGCCAATCACCTCAATTTAAAAAAAAAAAAAAAAACTGTAGTGGCCATGGTCCATTATGGGGGAATAATGTTGACAACTACAGTATGGGGCAATGGTTCTCAAACTTTATTGGATATTAAAATTATTTGGAGGGCTTATTAAAACACAGACTGTAGGGCACCTCAGCCCCCAGAGGTTCTGATGTAGTAGATCTGTAATAGAGCCCAAAAATGTGCATTTCCTCAAATCCCAGGTGATGCTGATGCTGCTGGTCTATGCACCACACTTTGAGAGCCACTGGTATCAGGGACAGTTTCAGTGCTGGGAGGACAGGAGGGTGGAGGAAGATTACAAGAAAATACAAGGACTTGGGGCTGGGCATGGTGACTTCTGCCTTTAATGTCAGCACTTCGGGAGGCCAAGACAGGGGAATGCCTTGAGCTCAGGAGTTCAGGAGCAGCCGGGGCAACATGGCAAAACCCTGTGGAAAGAAGAAAAAAAGAAACGGAAAGGGAAGGGAAAGGGGAGGGAGGGAAGGAGGGAGGGAGGAAGGAAGGAAG
>NW_012104410.1:1278023-1285786 GCF_000951045.1 Mandrillus leucophaeus | reverse complement strand
TTTGAGACGGAGTCTTGCTTTGTCACCTGGGCTGGAGTGCAGTGGCACGATACCAGCTCACTGCAACCTCTGCCTCCCAGGTTCAAGGGATTCTCCTGTTTCAGCCTCCTGAGAAGCTGGGACTATAGACAGACACCGCCATACACGGCTAATTTTTTTTTTTTTTTTTTTTTTTTTTAGTAGAGATGGGGTTTCACTATGTTGACCAGACTGGTCTCAAACTCCCAACCTCAGGTGATCTGCCCGTCTTGGCCTCCTAAAGTGTTAGGATTACAGGTGTGAGCCACCACGCCCAGCTGAACCCTCATTTTGAAAGAATTTGCAACTGAATTTATTGAATAATTTTTCCATTTTAATTATACTCTCAACTGCCAAACAAAAATCATAATTAGATGAGAGAAAAATTAATTAATTAATTAATAATTAGATGAGAGAACCAGGACTTGATTAATAAAACCGAAGCCAGAAACAAGAAAATGTATTTTGGTCTTTTGATGGGCGAAAGTTTAAGTTTTATTAAGGTTGTCTGAAAACTGAAAGTTTCTAAAGAGTTTCAAGGACTACTGGAATTCCTTCAATCCTAAAATCTGAGAAAACTATTTTCCTAACAAAGGATTTTTTCCAATAATTAAGAGAATAGATCTATTTACTCATTAGTTCAGATATTTTGTTTTTACTATATTAATTATTTTGTTTTACATTTTTCTTCTTTGAGACAGAGTCTTACTCTGTCGCCCAGTCTGGAGTACAGTGCTGCACTCCACAATGAACTGCAAACTCAGCTCACTGCAGTCTTGACCTCCTGGGCTCAAGAAATCCTCCCACCTCAGCTTCCCGAGTAGCTGTGACTATAGGCACCCACTACCAGGCCTAGCTAATTTTTGTATTTAGACAGACAGAGTCTCATCATCTTGCCCAGGCTGGTCTCAGATTCCTGAGTTCAATCGATCCACCCACCTCAGCCTCCCAAAGTGCTGAGATTACAGGCATGTGCCATCACACCCAGCCAACTATTATTAATTCTAAGAATATAATCTATAGGTGGTTGGGGGTGGTGGCTCACACCTGTAATCTCAGCAACTCTGGAGGCTGAGGTGGGAGAATCACTTGAGGCCAGCAGTTCGATACCAGCCTGGACAATATAGCGAGATCCCCACCCCTGATCTCTACAAAAAATGTATACACACACACACACACACACACCATTTAGAGGTAAATTCTGGTATATACACAGATAGAACCAGCACAGATCAGATTCAGTTTAGGGTATTAATTCCCAATTGCTCCTAGAATGACCCTTGTGTAAAATGCCTTGTCTCATTGGTTTTTTTTTTTTTTTTTTTCCTTTTCAAATATGATCAACCTGGCTGGAAAACCAGTCTAAAAGAAAGCTCAGCAGGGACCTCACAAAAAGCAGAAAATTTATGGGTTAGAAAGGAATTAACAAAGCACTTTAGAAAGAATAGATGTGTGGTGCATTTTTATTTTAAAATCACCATTGAAAAACAGGTTTGATTTTTGCTTGTCTGAAAGTTGGTGGGCTTACTCACAGGTGCTAAATGAAACAGCATTATCAGTTGAGGATCCCGTCATCCTGACAAGACATTACTACTGAATTCAGTGAAGCCTGACTTTGGATTCTGGTTTAGTACCTATTCCCTTATCCTCCCAAGCCCTTAGCTCTTTCTTCCTCAGAAATTTCAATCTGCAGGTATCTGAATAAAAAGTATTTATGAGTCACAGTAGCAGTGTCAACAATTTCACCAGATTACTGCAATGTAAAGCCTGAAAAAATATTTCATTTCAAATCACACTGGCCCCACCAATCTGCATTAATGATATTGTGATAAATTCAGAGGTTCAGGATTTCATGAAAATTGTTTTAAAATATTTCCTAACAATCTAAAACTGATTTGCCAAAACAACTTTTTCTAAAATGCTTAGTGCTAAGTTTGCAATGAAGCTTTCCTTCTTAGCAATTCTCTTTCACAAAGCTCTTTGTTTGCTCCTCCTTCGTATGAATCATCCAGGCCATCCGGTGAAATAACGGCTTTTTAAATTTCAAAACAATGCCTAGGTCAGTTGTTCTCAGCCCTGGCTACACATTAAAATCATCTGGGTAGGTTTTTAAAAATAAATGTCTGGCTCTTTCACATTAGTTGGTCTGGGATGGGAAGTTGGCATATGTCTTAAAAGCTCCCCAGATGATTCTAAGGTGCAGACAAGATTAAGAACCACTAGCCTACAAGAATGGCTTGAGCCTGGCTTTTATCAACACTTGGTTCTTTTTAGTATCTTAATCTGAACTGATGGCTGTGGAGCAAACTATTCTAGTAGGAAAAAAAGGAGGTGGGAGGCAGAGGGAGTAAAAACAATAGACGCTCACAAATTAATCACGTAAAACGAAAATGTCCCTTGCCTGGTGCAGTGGATCACACCTGTAATCCCAGCACTTTGGGAGTCCAAGGCAGGCAGATTACCTGAGGTCAGGAGTTTAAGACCAGCCTGGCCAACATGGTGAAACCCCCGTCTCTACTAAAAAAAAAAAAAAAAAAAAGGCGGGCGTGGTAGTGCCTGCCTGTAGTTCCAGCTTCTCAGGAGGCTGAGGCAAGAGAATCACTTGAACCCAGGAGGCGGAGGTTGCAGTGAGCTGAGATCACGCCACTGCACTCTAGCACGGGCAACAGAGCAAGACTCCATCTCAAAAAAAAAAGAAGAAGAAGAAAAAGAAAATGCCCCACTGATCGTTTTTACTAAAGCTACATTCAGTTTTTGTCAGGATAGTCCTCTCAAGTCCTATTTGGGCTCTACACCACTAAAATGCTGTAGAAATCCCAGTATTTCAGCACCCAGACTAATCTCCCAGACTGCCTCCTACACCTTGAACAGCACAGAATGTTTTGTCACATCTTTTACTTCTTGGTTTTGAAAAATATTACCACCAGATCTACTTGTAGTGTCAATGCCTTCCTTTTTTTGTGTAACCTTCAAAGGCCCCAAGTCCCTTTTCTCTATAATGCCTTCCCAGGTCATTTCAGGCTCCATCAATTTTTTTCCTTACAGGAATTTACAGTCTCTACCACTTTTTTTGGCATCTTTTGTGCTATTAAACCTTTCATCCACTTTGAGACTCGTTTTTCTAAGCACTTTGGGGACAAGAACTGCAGCTTACACTTTTTTTCCACAGAACAAAGTCTCACATTATGTTTGGTTTTCCATTATCAAGTTGTAACCTTCCAGCCTTCTTGTCCTCTCCAACTCTTCATTGAGCTCTCTCCCCAACTCTAAAACTCGCTTTCATCAGACAGCAACAACCATCATCCTATCAAGCATTCTCAGATAGTGCCTTTTGAATTTTGGGATTTTACAACACATTCTAAACAAGAACAGCCCGACACAAAATTCCTGTCCTTAGTGATTGTTTTGTGGCTGTGCTGCCTATCTCCTTTATAATTCCTCTTCTCTTCCCTCAAAATCTAAATTACCTTTCTATCTAGACAACTTCCACAAACAAGGCTTCTTTCTAGGCAGCTCCCCACCTCTAACCAGTTCTATCAGTCCCATTCCCTCAGGTGCCCATTTCTTTTTCTTTTTTTTTTTTTTGAGACGGAGTCTCAGTCTGTCGCCCAGGCTGGAGTGCAATGGTGCAATGGCGCGATCTTGGTTCACTGCAACCTCCACCTCCCGGGTTCAAGCAATTCTCCTGCCTCAGCCTCCCGAGTAGCTGAGATTACGGGCGGCCGACACCACACCCAGTTAACTTTTGTATTTTCAGTAGAGATGAGGTTTCACCATGTTGGCCAGGCTGGTCTTGAACTCCTAAGGTAATCCCAGGTGCCCATTTCTAAGTGCTCATCTGCCTTTTCTAAGATGGCCACCACAAAACCCAAGGAAAGAAATGCAAGCTCCACCCTCTCAAGGCCACTGTTGTTCTGGGGGCTAGGGGAGGATACGCCCAAGGACGGGGTGCCCAAGGAGGAGATTCTCGTGGGAAAGGGTCATCCGGGAGCTGACGCTAGGGGCTCACAGGTGAGCTCCACAGCTGAGTCCCCGGCCCCACACTCGGCCAGCGCCGAGGCTGCCAATCACAGGAAGTGCCGGCCCCCTGCCCCACCTCCCAACGTTACGCGCCGGAAGTGACCGTTGCTGGGGAGTGCGTGGGAGGAAGGTGACTGTGAGGAAGGTGTGTGTCCACCGAGGTAAGGAAAGGCATCCCTGGGCGCCCCTAAGCAATTCCTCTTTTGCGTACAGGGATACCTTCACCTTCTAATATTCTCTTTTCGCTTTTCTGCCAGTAGTCTTCAGCCCTGTGGGCTCTCAGTGCAGCTATTTTGGCTACCAGCCGGTTTCGCTGCATCGACCACTCGAGGGCCTTCTTGGCGCCTTTTCTACGTTCTTTTTAAGTTAACCACCTCCATCACTTTCTCTTATTTAGTCTCATTGATTAAATCTGTGATTTTGTTGTTGTTGTTGTTGTTTAAAGGAAGAAAAATGATTCTTTTACTAAGGCCCGGAATTCTGTTAAGCGTTTAACCAATAGCCGCCGACTACATCCATCCCCTAAACTTGATTGCTTCCGTGTAGCTTGTCTATTTCTCCGTGATCTAGTAGTAGGGAAAAGGTAAAGAATCCCCTGTTAACAGTTTGATGCGGAAGATACTTAAAGGACACGGCTAAGTGATGGTACTGTGAATTCCAGTGCCCCAGTGTACTGCAATTCGTCCTTTTGTCCGAGAAGAATAGGTTGGCTTCCTACAAGCTGCTGAATCTGGTGCTCATAACTTAAAATCAAGAAACATATTGGTTCTTCCTTCCAAAACTCTTATTTTTAATGAAAAAGTATGAAGTAGCTATGTATAAGTGAAACATGTCCAAAAAGACAGTGGGGATTTCTTGATCCAAACATAAACATGGAAAATATTTTTAAGGCAAATTCACTAATGATTGTCATTAACAAATGGGCTCTGCAGCAAAAAAAACTAGAGTTCTAGCTGATTACTTGTATTTCCTATCATAGGTTCCAAAGCTGCTTATGTCATAGAATGGGGGTGGGGGGAGTTGTGAGGAGTGTAGAATTGTGTGAGGGGCCAAAGGAGAGCATGCTCTAGAGACAGACAATTTTCAGAAGTTTCCTATGGGGATGGTTTTATATACATTTAGGTTTTTCCCACAATAATAAATTTATTTAGTCTCGGTGCTCAATAGAAGAGATTTCTAATAGAAGAGGATTCAAACTATGAAACCATTTCTCTTTTAATCTTTCATATTCTTGTTACAGATTTGTTCTCTTTTGACTCTGTTATCCATAATATGGACAGTTCTTGAGTCTTAACATTCAGAGATTTTCCCTCAGTGCATAGAGGGAATGAGTATTAATTGGAGAACCTTAAAGTATTGCCACTTTAGCACTGAAGATTGGGACGAGAGGAGGTGAAACCTCACTAGAAAAAGGGGCAATGTCAGTGTGGCCCTTCCTGATCATGTTTAAGAAAAGTCATGAAAATGGTGAACTAGTGTTTCCAATCACATTGGAAGGGTTAAGTGTATACTGTCTATCAAAGACTGCCAGCATTTCCAGGTCCTAGAGAGGAACAAGACTGATAACCTGCCTATCTGTATTTTTAAGAACCCAAGAGGAAAGCTTTATAATAGGACACTATTTCTGTGTTTATGTATAAGGGGTTTTTTTTGTTTTTTTTTAAAGACAGGATCTCACTCCATTGTCCAGGCCAGAGTGCAATGGCACAAACCTCATAGCTCCTGGGCTCAAGCGATCTTCCTGCCTTTGCCTCCTGAGTAGCTGGGACTGCAGGCACATGCCCCCATGCCTGGCTAAGTCTGTTTTTTTGTTTGTTTGTTTTTGGGGTGGGGGGATTGTTTTGTTTTTTGTAGAGACGTAGTCTTGCTTTGTTGCCAGGCTAGTCTCAAACTCCTGGCTTCAAGTGATCCTCCTGCCTCAGCCTCCCAAAGTGCTGGGATTACAGGTGTGAGCGACCACGCCCGGCCCTTATGCATAAGTTTAAATGACAATATTCTTGTGGTCTTGACTTGCCCCCTCTAATGTTAAATATTATATTAATATTTATATTATAACCAATATTATATTAATAGTGTCAAACCCTAATAGATGCTAAACAGTGACAGGCACTTAAGTAATAGCACTTAAGGTAGACATCTTGTCACCCAAATACAGCTTAAATTTGAACTATAGGAGTCATATTTGGTTTTTCTTAACTATTTGGTAGGCCCTAGAATTTATTCCAAGAATGTGAATTAGGCCATGATGTTAAAATGATTCCAAGAAGTATGCTTTAAAGAGAAGAAAATATTGGGGGAAGTGGGGAGAGTAAGGGTTTCTTAAATTGAACTTGGGTAGTTTCAAATCCAGAAGTGACTCCACTTCTTAGGGTTACCTTTTGATACATTGATTCTGATTTCCTGAACCACACTTTTGTTTTTTCCAGCACTTGGATTCAGCTCCTTCATTTCCAACATGGAAGAAACTTACAGTATGTACTCCTTGTTGCTTTTAGAAAATAAGTTAAATCATTTACATATAGTTTTATATCTGACAAGACTTTTAGTGTGCTGGGAAAAAGTCAGACTTCTCAACTGCTGAGGAGGAAAAGTCTATATAGTATTACCCAAATTTGAAATAAGGTACATGAAAATTAAGAAAAGAGGTATGAGAAGTCATAAAGCTTTGAAAAGGCCACAGTTAAGACACCTTTATTAAACTATTAAATGAGGCAGGACTTCACCTTCTTGTGTGTATGACACAGGGATAGTAACTTCTTTCTATTTTGAGGAGTAATATACTTATATAATAATGTTGATGTACATTAGTTTTTAGGATAAGAAATCTGGGAAGGATTCTATTTCTCAAGTGATCCAGGAACCTTAGATGGCCCAAGAAATCAAAGAGGAGTCAGCACCTGGAATCATACAGCGTAGAACCAAAAGGGACTTGAAAAATCATTTATTACAACAGAGAAAATAGAACCTAGATTAATTTGCCCAAGTTTACATAGTTAGGGACAGAGTCAGAACCAGAGTCTTCTATATTGTTTACACCTAGTACCCTACATGATACCACAGGCTCTGATATCTAGGTTCTGACTAAATTTGAGAAATATCTGAGTTTATGCCCATGGATAAAACTTGTCAACAGTACCTACTTTTTCTTCCTACTTTGCTGTCTTGTTCAGAATCTCATTATAATTAAAAGTCCCAACTAAAGGATATTTCAGTCCCATTCTACCCTCTAGGAAGAGTCCGGTGGAGAGCTGTATCTCCAAAATACAGAAACTACATAGAAATAATCTTTATTAAATATCTAGAACACAGTGGTTCTCAAACTTTGACATGCAGCAGAATCACCTGGAAAGCTTGTTGAAACAGATTGCTGGGTCCCACCTGCAGAATTTCTAATTCAGAAGGTCTGGTATCTGAGAATTTGCATTTCTAACAAGTTACCAGGTGATGCTGATCTGAGGACCACACTTTTGAGAAAAGGGATCCCCTGCCCCTTAATTTTTCTCAAAGTTTTTTTTTGTTTGTTTTTTGTTTTGTTTTGTTTTGTTTTGTTTTGAGACAGAGTCTTGCTCTGCCACCCAGCCTAGAGTGCAGTGGCGCGATCTCGGCTCACTGCAACCTCCACCTCCTGGGTTCAAACAATTCTTCTGCCTCAGCCTCCTGAGTAGCTGGGGTTCCAGGTGCCTGCCACCATGCCCAGCTAATTTTTGTATTTTTAGTAGAGACGA
>NW_012104410.1:1275901-1277078 GCF_000951045.1 Mandrillus leucophaeus | reverse complement strand
AATTAAAAGAAAAAAGAATGTGAAGTCCCTGTGTGGTATATGTATATACTTATTCTTGGAAGCATACTACTCTCTGTTACATTAGAAAACAATGTCTCCCCTTTCTGTCTCTTAGTTCTTCGTTACTTTTCTTCAGCCACATTGTTTTTTCTTAAATATCACCTGGGAGTTTGTTGGAAATGGACAATCTCAGGCCTCAACCCAGACCTGCTGAATCAGAATCAGCACTTTAACACAGTCCCTAAGTGATGTAACACCTGGAGAGTAAGTTAAAGTTTGAGAAACACTGCCTTAGACTATATTTTCCCAAATTGACCTGGACTTCCAGCTTAATCTTATAGATTCCTGAACATCTCTGTCTTCTCTCTTTGGAGTGTACCTCTTAGCTGATGATACTTTTGTCAGGCATAGTTCCTTATTTCCATGAAGTTTCCTCCATTTCTCACCATGGATTCTGGTCCCTACCCAAATATGAGTAACAGCTGAGTCTGTGCTTTTAGAGGAAGCTTGTCAAATAGACCTACTTTGTTTACCAAAGTAAATTATATTCCCAAGAAGCCAGACAAAAATTTGTAGAGCAGTTTGATAGTATTTATTACAACTTTTAGTGCACAGACACTTCAATGCAATATTCTTAGGTGTATATCAAAGAGAAATACTCATACATTGGCTGGGCGCGATGGCTCATGCCTGTAATCCCAGCACTTTGGGAGGCTGAGGTGGGCAGATCACAGGAGGCTAGGAGTTCAAGACCAGCCTGACCAACATGGCAAAACCCTGTCTCTACTAAAAACACAAAAAATTAGACAGGTGTGCCTGTAATCCCAGCTGCTTGGGGGTTGGAGGCACAAGAATGACTTGTACCCGGGAAGCAGAGGTTGCAGTGAGCCAAGAACACACCACTGCACTGTCCAGCCTGGGCAACAGAGTGAGACCCTGTCTCAAAAAAAAAAAGAAATACTCATACATGCACAAAGAAGAATAAACCAGATTGTTAGTCACAGCATTGTATATAATAGTAAAAACTGGGCCAGGCACGGTGGCTCATTTTGGGAGATTGTAATCCTAGCACTTTGGGAGGCTGAGGCAGGTGGATCACCTGAGGTCAGGAGTTCGAGACCCACCTGGCCAGTCTCTACTAAAAATACAAAAAAATTAGCCAGGCATGGTGACAGGC
>NW_012104410.1:1263229-1275611 GCF_000951045.1 Mandrillus leucophaeus | reverse complement strand
CCTCCCGAGTAGCTGGGACTACAGGCGCCCGCCACCTCGCCCGGCTAGTTTTTTGTATTTTTTAGTAGAGACGGGGTTTCACCGGTTTAGCCAGGATGGTCTCGATCTCCTGACCTCGTGATCCGCCCGTCTCGGCCTCCCAAAGTGCTGGTATTACAGGCTTGAGACGCCGCGCCCGGCCCCGAAATATTTCTTGTGTGTACTGACTTGGAAGGAACTCCAAGATACATTAAGTGAAAAGAAAAAAAAGCAAATTGCAAGATAGAAGATACAGGAAATGGCCGGGCGTGGTGGCTCATACTTGTAATCCCAGCACTTGGGGAGGCTGAGGTGGGCGGATCACCTGAGGTCAGGAGTTCAAGACCAACCTAACCAACATGATGAAACCCCATCTCTACTAAAAATACAAAAATTAGCTGGGCATGGTGGCAGATGCCTATAATCCCAGCTACTCAAGAGGCTGAGGCAGGAGAACCGCATGAACCCAGGCAGTGGAGGTTGCAGAGGGCCAAGATCATGCCACTGCACTCCAGCCTGGGTGACTCTGTCTCAAAAAAAGAAAAAATACAGGAAATTCTGTCACATGCTATAACATGGATAAACCTTGAGGACCTTAGGCTAAGTGAAATAGGCTAGTCACAAAAAGAAAAAGACTATGATTTCACATATATGATGTATCTAGTCAAACTCACCAAAACAAAAAAGTAGAATGGGGGTTGCCAGGAGCTAGGGGGAGTGGGGAATGGAGAGCTGATATTTAATGGGTATAGAGTTTCAGTTTAGTAAAACGAAAAACTTTTGCAGACTAGTTGCACAACAATGGGAATATGTTAATACTTAACACTATTGAACTGTATACTTAAAAATCATTAACATGGTAAATTTTATATGTGTTTTTAATCACAATTAAAGATTTTTGTCCCAGCTACTCCAGGGGCTGAGGCACAAGAATTGCTCGAACCCGGGAGGTGAAGGTTACAGTGAGCCAAGATCACACCACTTCACTCCAGCCTGGGCAACAGAACAAGACTCTGTCTCAAAACAAACAAACAAACAAAAAAAAACAGATTTTTAAATCAAA
Source organism: Mandrillus leucophaeus (assembly GCF_000951045.1). Taxonomy (NCBI): domain Eukaryota; kingdom Metazoa; phylum Chordata; class Mammalia; order Primates; family Cercopithecidae; genus Mandrillus; species Mandrillus leucophaeus. Next base: position 1,274,530 of record NW_012104410.1, on the reverse strand, counting down.
AAAAAATTTTTTTAATTTAGAAAGCCAGATTAAAGTTGACCTAAATTGCTGGAAACCAGGAAGTAAAGCATTACAATGAGAAGCTCTCATTATCAACTCTGACATATGCTACTATATGGGCAGTATAATATACATGAATCATAAGGTACCATCCAGTCTATCAGCTGCTGACATGGCCTAACATTTGCTAGTGATGGGAATGGATTAAATGAGGGGAAACTAACAAGAATTTCATCTGTAAATTCTCCCTGTTTGTCCTGATGCTTCAGAAATATGAAAACATTGGTGGTCAAGAAGAGCCTGGTTGGCATAATAAGCCTGCCTGTCCTTTAAGACTTTTCCTTCCTATTCATTCTGTCCTTCAAGTCACCTTTCTGGCTCATTTGCATCACGATCATGGTTAGCAATTTATTCCATGTTTACCACTCTTCCAGTGAAACTGTCTGCTTCAATTCCCCACTGGCTTCTGATTTTCATAGCAATCTCCTGGTTTATAAGCTTGTTATCAAATGTGAATTGTTTATCTTACTTCACCTTTATCATTGCCTTCAGGGGTGGCAAGAGCAATTTATTAGGTTGCCTCTTGTCTTTATAATATACCAGAATGTGCTTAACCATTTAATTTCCCTTCCTTAACCAGGCTTGTTAAAATTTGAGGCTCAGCCTAGGCATCTTATATAGCCTAAGGGTTGTTTTAAATAGCATTTTATAGTTCAGGGGCTTTCTTTCACGAGCAGTTCCATATGTCTGCAGTTGTCTTAACCTCAGGAGGTTCTGTTTTTGCACATTGTTCTATTTTTTTAGCTGGCTAATGTAGTAGTCACTAGATTAAAGAATTCTCTATTTTGTTCTCACCTGTGTTCCAAAATATGAAAAGTAAAAACTACCTGTCTGATAACAGTATTGGTTTCGTTTGAGAGGTAATTAGAGTAACTAAGATTGGGAATTACTTATAGGAGTAAGTTAAAGCAAACAGATGAAAAAGAAATCTTCTATCCACTAATATTTTTCAAGCTTCCACAAAACATAACTGATACAGGGCAGTGCTTACCAACTTTTTTGTGTCAGGGGTTACTAGTGATAGATGAAAATGCTAGTGAAGGGAACTAACTACCCCCAACTTGCCTGTGGAAATGGGTGAGGGATGGCTTGAACTAGTAGTGGGCCCCCAAATCAGTGTATTAGCACACCAGCAATCCATTTCAACTTCAGCATACTAGTCGGGAGGCTCTGGATAGAATAGCTAGAGGATAGGAATAACCCTGAATTAGCACTTTTAGAAAAGAAAAAGAGAATGACATTTTATTTAACTTTTTGTTCTGTAATAAGAGTAACCAGCAATGAAAGCACTATGTTCAATTCAATGTGAAACTGAGACTTCATCCTGAGATTTCTGATTCTGCTGAACTTACTAAGATTCAGAAATATTTTAAATGTGTAGTCACCCTTTTTTTAATCCAAGTTTTCTTTAGACTATATTGTTCTATTATTACAGTCTCTTGAAAAAATCCAGTGTGCCTGGAATGCTGTAGTTTTACAAGAGCCTGTTATCGTTTTACCTACTGACATACTTCTCTCTTTCAGCTGACTCCCTGGACCCTGAGAAGCTATTGCAGTGCCCCTATGATAAAAACCATCAAATCAGGGCTTGCAGGTTTCCTTATCATCTTATCAAGTGCAGAAAGGTAGGGTCATAATTTGCCCTCTAACGCCCTCCTGAGTTCTTTTAAAAGGCCGTGTTTTATAAACATCAAATAATTTTATCATAAATGTTTTAATTGATTGCCAGAATTGTTTTGAGAATCTACCTCTCTTAAATACCAACATTTATAGAAAGGCATTTATTCATTCCTTAAGATAAATTTTTTCTTGTTTTGGTTTTCTTCCCATTAACTAGTGACAAAGAACCTTTTATAAATAGCATCTCTAGAGTCTTCTCACCCTTTGTAAAGCAGACTAATTTTGCTAACAATGAGAAATCCTGCCCATCTTGTAAATGTGATGTATCCATCGGCCTAACAATGATTGAGTGCTATAATTCACTTTTTCTGATTATTTTGTTTAGAAATTTTAGAGCTTGAACAGCTAGAAGTTAGCCCAAGAAAAATTACTCCTAAAAATAACTGTATCTCCAAGTTTCAACAATAAACATCTTTAAAAAAATAATAAATAAGGATTTTCTTTCTGGCCACTCTTGTATAGACTTAGCTGATATAAACTATTTTCATGCTACATTAATTGAGACATTTTGACAATGTTGTTAGAATGCTGATACAGAAGCCAAAATTCTGCTAGAATTTATGCTTGGAAAGCAATTGAGGTATGTAATCCAAACTGCATACAATTCAGCTTTAACATCCTTTAAAAAGTGCTTGTAATCCTGGAAACATAATTTATCTTTGTTATTTCTCCAGCTCCTTTCAATCTCGAGAGCAAGTATCCCTTAACATTAAACCTGGAGAGTATGGATCAGCAGATACCACTACCACATTGTCCCTTCTAGGCTCTCAAACATTTCCCAAATGGAGCCAAGTGGTAAAAAAAAGACACTATCATAACTCCCCTCTTCTAATGTTCTTAATCTTTGGCCACAAAACCTTTGTATTGAATGCCTGATACCACTTATGAAAATGATGGAGATGCCTGCAAGTTTCTCACACCTGTATATTTTTCCAGCCTTCTCCCTGCTTCATATTATTTTTTACTTTTTCAAGTTTCATTTATGACATATCTTTTATTTTCCTAATTAATTTCTTAATTGTTGGTATATTTGCCATAGGATATAGGTGATACTAAACCCTTTGTTTTGTTTTAAAATAAGGAACTTGGTCAGCAAAGTAGACTCTATCATTTGGATTTTTCCTTAGTGAAATAGCTGAAATAAAGGTCAAATTGTTCAGAGATTCATTTCAGGTATCATTACTTTAAGTAAGCGTCACTGTGTTAATCTGAAAAATCATTGGTTTGCCTCTTCCGCGGCTCCCTTCCAACAGCTATTTTCCAGCACTATTGTATTGCAATAGAAGGGACACTACTGCAATGCAGACTCAGAGTGTATTTTAGTGTTACTGTTCATCCTGAATATCAGCTTTCAAAGACATCCAGAGAGCTCTCTCATTACGGGCGGTGCTGCCTGAATCATGTGACTCTGAGAAATAAACAGCGGGGAAAGATGTCGTTCAAATACCCAATCCTAAATTCATTGTTTAGCTCTACATAAAGCACTTAAACCCCAATATCTGTGTTGTCAGTCTCTACAATCATAACAAAAAGACTTATGTTTCAATGATTTTGAAGTAATTGTCTATAAGAACAATAAATAATTCCCTCTTAGTTTTTTACTATGAGTTTGTTATAGTTAAGCCAGAAATTTACTGAGAAAATTTAGGAGAGGCATTTGTAGAATAAGGCTTAGCTACTCCCCGTTGACTTTAAGAGATTCAAAGAACTAACAGATCCCTTAATTTTGGTTCCATAGAATCATCCTGATGTTGCAAGCAAATTGGCTACTTGTCCCTTCAATGCTCGCCACCAGGTTCCTCGAGCTGAAATTAGTCATCATATCTCAAGCTGTGATGACAGAAGTTGTATTGAGCAAGATGTTGGTAAGACTCAGTATCTCAAATGTTTCAGTACTGGAGGGTAGCTCCTTCAGATTTGTATTATGCTACGTTGTCGGCTTGATTTTTGGCTTTCATTGTTTCAGAAGAACAATACTTTTCCACCTTTGAGATTTGTATCATGGCAGCAATAGGTTTTCAGATTGTACATGTCATACTGTTTTCTCTCCTGAACAGCCTAGTTCGTTTTACTAATAATTCATCTAAAAATCTTTCATTGCCATAAATATGGTGAACATTTTTGTTCCTGCTTTTCTTTCTTCTGTCAGCAAAGAGATACGATCCCTCTGTTTAGCTTTTATACTATCCATTTTTCAGAAATAAAGACCCAACAGGCTACCCTGCAACCTTTTAAGCTCCTAGCCCCTTTGAACACAATAACTTGGCAATATCCCCCTCTTATGTCCAATCTTTATTGTCTTGCAGTCAACCAAACCAGGAGCCTTAGACAAGAGACTCTGGCTGAGAGCACTTGGCAGTGCCCTCCTTGTGATGAAGACTGGGATAAAGGTGAGCTGCCTCTACATCTTTTTCTTCACAATGTCTAAATCTCAAGTCATTTGCTTAAGACAGAAGAAAGATTTTCCTTTTTTATAAACATACCATGTTGTTCAGAATGCCTTATTATTTTTATTGGGCCCCAAAACGAGCACATTTGTATCGCTGTGCAGACACGTGGAACAGCCGATCGCTCTTGATTGGAAAAAGCACTTCTTTACATCTGTTTTTTTCCATAAATTGTGTTGTACCATCTGTGTTTGATTGTTACTAGGCACGTTTATTATTATTTATGTTGCTTGTGTTTATATCCTTCAATTAAATTCTTGCTACTGTGTCACTTAGGCAGGGTACTTGATCAATTTTTACTTGCTTCTGCAAAACGTAGGTGTATTATTTCCCATCTTATAAATTCAACCAACATGAACTGCTGGTGTCTTATCTAGTAGCACCACAAACTATGTTTTGCTTCCTTTGACAGATTTGTGGGAACAGACCAGCGCCCCATTTGTCTGGGGCACAACTCACTACTCTGACAATAACAGGTAAATGAAATGGTCTCAACCCAGCATGGCCTCCCAAAATCAGGGTGTTCTGTTACCGAGAGAAGCCACCGGAACATCAATTGATCACTTTCTTTAACAATGTTCCTTGATGGTAGTTTAGATATTGTTTTGTCGTTTTTCATATTTATTCCTTGATTCATAAAAAGGTCATGTGCTTTGTGCCAATCATTAGGGATACAAAAATACATTATCGTTTAGCAAGGGTAACAGTGGCCCCAGAATTTCGTGTGTCTTAGTTATGTTTTTTGCTAGGTTTACATTATTTTAATGCTTTGAAAAAATTCTCCCACTATACCGCTTGGATCATTTTTATTTTAGGTAACTAGTGTATAAGGAAAAAGTAGTCTTAAAAATTCTTTATTTGAGATTGGAAAATCCAGAGTACCTATTAGGAAAGAATATGCATCTCTTCTTCCCACTGATTTTGTATCTAATTTATTTTTTTAGAGACAGGGACTCTGTTGACCAGGCTGGAGTGTAATGGCATGATCATGGCTCACTGCAGGCTCTACCTCCTGGGCTCAGGCAATCCCCCTGGGCCTCTCAAATAGCAAGGACTACAGGGACCCACCACCACACCTAGCTAATTCTTTATTTTTAGCAGAGACAAGGTCTCACTATGTTGCCCAGGCTGGTCTCAAACTCCTGGCCTCAAGTGATCCTCCCCACTCTGCCTCCCAAAGTGTTGGGATTACAAACCTGAGCCATCATGCCCAGCTCTAACTGAAAACTAGAAGATTTCTGGCCAGGCACAGAGTAGCTCATGACTGGAGGCCAAGGTGGGAGGATCACTGAGGCCAGGAGTTCAAGATCAACATGAGCAACACAGTGAGATCCTGTCTCTACAAAAAATTTTTTAAAAACAAAATAAGCTGGGCATGGTGCTGGATGTCTGTAGTCTCACCTACTTGGGAGGCTGAGACCAGAGGATCACTTAAGCCCAGGAGATCGAGGCTGCAGTGAGCCATGATCATGCCACTGCACTCCAGCCTGGGTGACAGAAAGAGTCTTTGTCCTAAATAAAATAAAAATGAATGAAACTATTTCTCATTAACACCAGTACTCAAACCTTGGAAGATCAAGTTTCAAACCCAAATGAGAATACTTCTGGTTTAGGAAATGAAGGAATAAGATGCTATACGTCACTTTTTTCCCCAAACAGAATGCTTACCAAATTTTTACTTTTTAACTACTGAGATCAGTAAATAATTTTAAGTGTATACTATTATGTGCATTAAGATAGAAAAACTTAAAATGAATTCCATTGGCTACAACTTTTAATTTTACCTCAGTCGAAGATTTGCTGCTTTTGGTTTGGTTGCCTTAGCACTTTGTTTTATCTCTTATGTTTATTGAGTGAGTTGATGAGCCTGTCATACAGCTGAACAGTAGATGGCATTGCTGTTTATCTCAATTTCTAGAAAATGAAAATGGTTAGACCCATCTTAATGCCTGTACAGAACAGGGAGCTTTCCAGAGAAGTAAGTGGTAATCATTCTAATTGCCGGAATGTTTTGATGGAAATGTGTTTACATTTCAGATGAATGTAGGTTGTTGTTTTTCCCCAAATTACAAAAAACACATTTTGATTATCTTACGTGTGCCTGCTTGAATGATACTGATCTGCCGACATAGCCAAATTCATCTTTTTGCAGCCCTGCAAGCAACATAGTTACGGAACATAAGAATAACCTGGCTTCAGGCATGCGCGTTCCCAAATCTCTGCCGTATGTTTTGCCATGGAAAAACAGTAAGTGAAACAGAGGCAAAATAGTTTTACTCTTTTCATTGTGCTAAATACAGTTGATCTTGATTATTCAGATGTGTTCAGTCTGAACACCTTGCAAGGTCTTCCATGACCCTTAAAGTGAGTGCCTCCTTAAATTTTATGCCCTAAGCACCTTACTCAGTTCACCCTACTGACCCTGGTTAAGAGCAAGAAATTATGAACAGGAAAGTGTAAGATCACAGAAGCCAAAAGAATATTTTCAAAATGGGGTGACCACTGACATCAAATACCATGAGAAAATTTGGGAACCAATAAAAAGGTTGATGATTTGGGCTAAGAGGAAGTTATCCCTGATTTTTTTCAAGGCATAATATCAGTAGAGAATTGGGATCAGAAATTGGATTGTGAGGGCCTAAATGGGTATGAGTAGAGAGAAAATGAAAGTCATAAGTCATAAGAACCAGCGTAAAGAATGGTATTCAGATGTCCTCCCCAGACTTCAGAGGTCATGCTGGGTAAACAAGTACTAAATTTGTATCACATTACCCTCATAATGAAATTTCCACATAGGGAACACCCAAGATACTGTCATTTTTACTTAATACAAACTTTCTTTTCCAATTTGCCCCTAGATTCAGATTCTCTTGATTTCAGTCTGTGCTACTGTTTGAGCTAATTTTTAGGTGGCTAGAGGATTCACTTTAAAACATTTTTCCCTGGATACTTGCATTTCCCAAAACATGAAGTCACCAAATTATATGTCAAAAGGCTTGATAGGTAAAGGTCTATTTTCTCTTCCCATGCCCTTGAATGAAATCTGATTACTAATATTAAATTCTTCTACTTTTATATTATAATTCAGTATACCCAGGAATAAGTCATTTGTATTTAGTAAGAATAAGGGATGGAGTGAATTTCAATTGGCATGGTGTATTTATTTTGAAATATTTCTACTTGTAGATGGAAATGCACAGTAACTGAATACCTATCTCATCAAGTAAGTGTTTCAGTTTTATTTCACTATCTCTTCAGATGGTAGCAAGATTTAACTGGACATAAAGCAATTTGGGTCCAATTTTCTTTCAGATTATGGTATCAAATTAAAGCTTTGTGTGTGCATGTGTTTTTTAAGTATGTAGCCTCTGTTATGGCTTTACACTCTAATGAATAGGCATTTACTGGTTAAATTAGAATTCTGTTCGCATGCCAAGTTGTTTTCTCTAACATTAGTACACATTGCCTTTTTTTTTTTTAGTCAAAGTTGCATTCTAGATCTATCATGCCTCTTTTAATGGACTGAGATTAATCAGACAGCTGTGCTTCACTGCTCTGCAATTCATTCCCTGTGCAGTACAGTTTAATACTCATCAAAAAATTCATACTCTTTTTAATGAGCACTTAAAAGTTTTGGGTTTCTGGCCGGGCACGGTGGCTCATGCCTGTAATCCTAGCACTTTGGGAGACTGAGGCGTGCAGACCAGTTGCGGTCAGGAGTTGGAGACCAGCCTGGCCAACATGGTGAAACCCTGTCTCTACTAAAAATACAAAAATCAGCCGGGCATGGTGGTGCACGCCTATAATCCCAGCTACTCGGGAGGCTGAGGCAGGAGAATCGCTTGAACTGGGAGGCAGAGGTTGCAGTGAGCCAAGATCACACCATTGCACTCCAGTCTGGGCCACAGGGTAAGACTATGTCTCAAAAATAAAATAAAATTTAAAAAATAAAAGTTTTGGGTTTCTAAGAGTCTTACACTGTCGATCTTATCTGAGTATTTGATTTAGCAGAACCTCACAAAATCTATGTGAAGAGACCAAAATCTCTCTCACTTTTCACAGATGAAGCCTTTCCTTTAGGTTACCCTAAGTGCCTGTGGCAGAGCCAAGTTTGATCCTTCAAGTGTCGTCTTGGCTGAGGTTGCCCACATACATCGCTTCTGGCAAAGGAAATGTTATAAAGCCTGAGAATGGGATTATATCCCAACTGTTTTGGAGTTAGTAGGCCCTCAGTGAATATTTATTGAATTAATGAATAATTGGCCTCTTGCATTCCAGTCTGTTCACGCTCTCTGAACAGTGAAGCAGATAAATCTGTGAGTTAGTTTCATTTTGTAGTAAAACTGATGTTTCTTCTGGTAAGAAGCAGAAAAGAGATGCTAAAAGTTAACATCCCTTAGCTATAGACAATAATACTTATCAGTTGCTTCTAGGTACCAGCCATTTTTCCTAGTAGATTCTGACGTCAAATTGTTAAATACGTTTGAAAGCCAGAAAATGGGATTTGGTCCCAGAAGGACGAGAGATACAACAGCACTGGGGTACATCAGGAAAGCATACATTGAGTGTGGTGGTATACACCTGTCATCCCAGCTACTTGAGAGACTGAGACAGGAGGATCACTTGAGCCCAGGAGATCAAGGATATAGTGTACCATGACTGTGCCTGTGAATTGCCACTGTACTCTAGCCTCAGCAACACAGTGAGACCTTGTCTCTTAAAAAACAAAAGTGGGGAGGGCTGGGCACAGTGGCTCACACCTGTAATCCCAACACTTTGGGAGACAAGGCAGGAGGATGGCTGGAGCCCAGGAGTTTAAGACCAGCCTAGGCAACATAGCGAGACCCTGATTCTTAAAAAAAAAAAGGGGGATTGGAAGAGAAGCATACATTGAACAGACCTGGATAAATGGTGAATTTTGAGTTCCTCTCTGATATGCTATACAAGGTGTCTGCAATCAAACAATATGAATAGCTGTCTAGTAAAAATGGCTACTCTAAGATGAAAATCTAGGAGAAAGTTCTGTGTCTATAACTTAAGACCAGACCCTTCTCTCCTTTGGGACTTAACTCTTTGCGGTTAAACTCCTTACATACTAAAAATTTATTTTTCTGTGTAACTTCTGAGGAATCAGAAAAATAATTAGGTTAGATAAGAATCCTTAAGCAGCCACAGACCTTATCCTCTTAATAAAAATGAAGTTTGGGTTTTTTGTTTGTTTGTTTTTTGTTTTTGAGATGGAATCTCGCTCCCATCACACAGGCTGGAGTGCAGTGGCACAATCTTGGCTCACTGCAACCTCCACCTCCTGGGTTCAAGCAATTCTCCTTCCTCAGCCTCCCAAATAGCTGGGATTACAGGCATGCACCACCATGCCCGGTTAATTTTTGTATTTTTAGTAGAGATAGTGTTACACCATGTTGGCCAGGCCGGTCTCAAACTCCTGACCTCAGGTGATCCACCCGCCTTGGCCTCCAAATAGCTAGGATTACAGGCAGGAGCCACCGCACCTGGCCATTAAGTATTATTTTCAATGCCTGTTGTTGCAGAATTCTCTGGTTTATTTGGAAGGATACAAAAGAAATAAAAGATATGACTGTGCCCTTAAGGAACTTAAGTGTGGGTGAAATGTTTTTGAATGTACACACATGACAGGGGTTTGTTCACTTAGCACTTAATGTGTTTTATCCTATTTATGTTTTTATCAACAACTCCACTTTTTACTAGACAAGTACCTCAGAAGCAAGTAGGATCATACTAATTCTTGTCCCCTGATGTACACTGTAAAAGCTCAAAAACTATTTTTGAACTAATGAGTAAATACATTATGTGAGAAAAAGATCAAGATAAGTTAATTGGAGTTAATCCAGAATTATCTGAATCAATTTCCTGATATTCTCCTCACTTGTAAAACTCTTGACACAGGAGTGTACATTGATTTCTGTATAGAATGTTTTTAATTCAATTAACAAGTTTCTCTGTGCTCAGTGGTACTAAAGAGTTAAGGGTCAGGAGGTACTTGGCGTTCTGCCATTAACAACAGCAGATTCCTCCGTTGGAACAAGATAATTTAATTGGGTTGTAGTTGTGTGGCCCATTGTCAGATGTAGTTGGTGCTTTTTTCATTGAAAAAACTAAGAACTTTTATTCTCCATTTACTTGCAGATGCCAGACCCTAAAAGACTCTTGCTTCTTCTTGCTACCAGTGGGTTCTTCATTTTCCTCCTAATCTAATTATAGAATGATAAACTCTCTGTGACTTTCCAAACAAGCATGTCTTTTTCCTCCCCCCACCCCACTTGAATCCTTGTTTGATGCAAGTACCCTCATACTCAGAAGCTTCTAAATAAACCTTTGATACAGATTGCTTAATAGTTTGGTCAAGTACCTGCAGCCCCAAGATCGGAGATCACATCTAATTCCACATTAATGAACCATAGTGATTAAAAGTTTTCTTAAAAGAACTAACTGAAATAGACAGGAAACTTGGGTTAGAAAAAGAAACTGTATATTTGTGTTCTCTGATACACATGGACCAAATTCCTTTTAGTGTTTATAGCAATGGACTTTTTCTGATCAGTTCATCTGTTTATCCATTCTCTGAGATATTGATAACATTTATATAGCAAAATACTCCATTCTTATTTATAGTCTTTAGGACATCTTACCGCCTATTTCCAACCTAGGGTAGTTTTATTTATCTCCCCATATTCCAGCTAGAAATTGTACTAGCGGTCAATCTAAGTGTGGATTATGTAGGAATTAAGATTGGAATGGAGGGGAGGAAGTGTACCTGTGGAGAAGAGATGGGCTTTCCACCTGTGTGTGAAATTTGATTAAACTTCAGAGTTTAAATGTGTAAAGGCCCTGCTGACTGCCCTGGGATACGTGTGTAACAACTTAGATTTCTGAAATACCCAAAGCTCTGGCTATCCTAGCATCCTGTGGATCCTTATAAGGAGACTTTATAATCTCCCCAGACCAGGTTTTGTTTATTTGGATTATTTTGGGGTTTTGTTTTTTGTTTTTGAGATGGAGTTTCACTCTTGTTCCTCAGACTGGAGTGTGGTGGCACAATCTTGGCCCATTGCAACCTCTGCCTCCCAGGTTCAAG
>NW_012104410.1:1253963-1255099 GCF_000951045.1 Mandrillus leucophaeus | reverse complement strand
CTAAAAATACAAAAAATTAGCAGGGTGTGGTGGCAGGCGCCTGTAGTCCTAGCTACTCGTAGTCCCAGCTACACGGGAGGCTGAGGCAGGAGAATGGCGTGAACCCGGGAGGTGGAGCTTGCCGTGAGTCACTGCACCCCAGCCTGGGAGACAGAGCCAGACTCTGTCTCAAAAAAAAAAAAAAAAAAAAAAAAAAACTGAAAGGGAGCTTTGAGAGTATCTGATCCAAAGCTTCATCTTACATATGAAGAAACAGGCCCTATACAAGTGTGAAACACGACAGTTTTTTAAAAGAGAACAATAAACACAAAGTTCAAGATAGTGGTAATCCCTAGGGAAGAGGCCAGGATGAGGGGAGCAGGAAGAAACACAGGGTAAGTTGGATGGTGAGTTTCTTGGTGTTTATTATGCTTCACAAGTGTGTATTAAATACTATATAATTTTTAAACACTTGTTAAAAGAGTTGCAAAGTTCTTACTGTAGGCAAGTTACTGTTCTTACTTAGCATTTTATGTATTTTAGCCCAGGAGGGGAAAAAAAAACAGGCCCTGAAAATCTGATCCTTGCTGAGGATGCACAGCTTGTTAGTAGTGACCTGTGACCATAACCTGGGACTTCTGATTTCTAATTTACTGCTTTTGTACCATTCTTCCCTAAATGTCGATTCTACACTCAACCTCTCATTCTCTCAGGCTATGACTTTCCTCTTGAACTCATTTCCATGTCTGCCAGTTTAGACTGCATGATCCATTACTTCAGTAGCCTAAACCAGCATCCTTAACCCCTGCTGCCTCTGCTTTACCAATTCCCAAGTGAGTGAAGCCCACAATCTTTTACTCTATTCCTTCTAGGTTATCAAGCGTAGTTACAGAAAATCATGTAACTGTGCCATGTAACTCCACTGCAGATACAGATTTCTAAACTCAGGCATTCATTCCTGTTTGACTTTCAGATTTACCTGGTGACTGTTGCAGCCCTTTTACTATTCTGAACTTAGTAGTCCCTACTTCCATCCTCCACTATCAGCAGATGACATTGACTTTGCCTCCAACTTTTTTGAACTCCTGGGCTCAAGCCGTCCTCTCAGGTAGCTAGAGCTACAGCTGTGTGCCACCACACTCAGCTAATTTAAAAAA
>NW_012104410.1:1249813-1252413 GCF_000951045.1 Mandrillus leucophaeus | reverse complement strand
TTTCTTTTTCTTTTTGAGATGTAGTCTTGCTCTGTCTCCAGGCTAGAGTGCAGTGGCGCAGTCTCGGCTCACTGCAACCTCCAACTCCCTGGTTCAAGCGATTCTCCTGCCTCAGCCTCCTGAGTAGCTGGGATTACAGGCACATGCCACCACGCCCAGCTAATTGTTATATTTTTAGTAGAAACAGGGTTTCACCATGTTGGCCAGGATGGTCTCGATCTCCCGACCTCATGATCCACCCACCTCGGCCTCCCAAAGTGCTGGGATTACAGGCTTGAGCCACCGTGCCCGGCCAGTTCTCTTTCTTTAGTAAACTAATGATTAAAGCCACCAAATTGGTCACAAGCTTTTAAGGCCTAGGATTCACTAGTCTGGATTCAGTTGGCTGGAAATTTTTGGAGATTCCCAAAAACTAGTAAAAAGGAATGGTTCTTAGGCCAGATGCAGTGGCACAGCCCTGTAATCCCAGCACTTTGGGTGGCCAAGGTGCCAGTGGATCACTTGAGGTCAGGAGTTCGAGACCAGCCTGGCCAACATGGCAAAACCCTGTGTCTACTAAAAATACAAAAAAATTAACCAAGTGTGGTGGCGGGTGCCTGTAATCCCAGCTACTTGGGAGGCTGAAGAAGGAGAATCACTTGAAGCCAGGAGGCAGAGATTGCAATGAGCCTAGATGGCGCCACTGCACTCCAGCCTGGGCAACAGAGCAAGACTCCTGTCTTTAAAAAAAAAAAGAAGAAGAAGAAGAAAAGAAATGGTTCTTGGGAGGGAAAGAGGGAAAGCTTGCTTATCTTTGGGACCTTCTTTTTCAGAGGATACCCTTCTTTGGGATGTGAACAATGGAAGGCAAACGGTTGAATATTCTGCCTCAGTTTCAGCTAAAGTCAAGTGTTATGGTTAAAGGTTAAATGCAGAGGCATTTCAAAAGCTTAGCCAGAGATCTAAGCTTTGAGTCCTGCATTTTAGTCTCCTCCAGGGTTTCCATACTCTACCCAAGGAGAGGATTTGCTTTTTGGAAGATTGCCTTTCTCCGTAGGGGTTCTACAAGTGCCATTGTGATTTGCAAATGCTCTCACCAGGAAAAAACAAATGTAGGTGATAAGTGATGCTTAACTCTCCTGGTAGTTGTACCTGAGCTAAATAAGGAGAGTATTTGAACTTAATTTCAAATAATGCCCTTTCATTGGTGAGGCAGTAGCTGCTTGTGTTTGTCTCTCAGACAAAATGTACAGTATATACTATACTGGCATTCTTGTATTCCTTTAGTTGTACTTTTCACAATTCATATTAAACTCCAAAATAGGCAAAAACTGAGAAGATAACATTATACTTATTTTTACCATTTTTAAAGAGGCAGGTTGTAAAAAAGCAATTTATATACTGTATTTTAAATGATTGGATTGGCCTTAGAAAGAAGAGACATCTAAGAAAATACGCATTTTCATGTGACAGTTCAGTGGGTAGAATAAGGAAAAACTACCTAAATTTCATGCAAAAATACTATAACAACTGCTCATTCTTTTGACCACTGTCTTCCTGATACTGTTAAGGTTCAGGACATATTTACATCCTACTCTACAGTGTTGGCCTCTTCAGAGATCACTGAAAACACACTAACCTGTTACCTCATACTACCCCTCAGCTGACTTTCCATTCCAGTCACACTAAGGTCTGATCAATGCAAACCTGGGTATGAACAGGGCATTTGCCTTTTACACAGCAATTCACTGCCTGATCCAACTCATTTAACTCATAAACTTGTTAACAGTTCAGACAAAAATGAAATATAAGATTGTTTGTAGCTAGGAAGAACAGCATCCTAAACAGTAACCCAAAGAACAGCTATTTGATCAACAGATTTGCATTTGTATTTACCTTAAAGACTGTTTTATATTAAACTAAAATAGTGTAAGAGACTTTGAGGAAACCTGTAAAAGACAAGTTTAGTTGTTTTATATATGTAAGGAGGAAATCAGGTTTATTGAAAACCACTGCTTATGAACCCAACCATGCCTCTTAATTTTTATTAAAATACTTGTCTCTGAAATAAAGTTTTTTCAAGTTTGTCTGTTTCAGTTCTGTTGCCTCAGACCAGCATCCTGAATCCCCTTGACCCCCGCTATTCTACTGTCTCTGCTTCACCAATTCCCAAGTTAAGTGAAGCCCACCACATTTTACTCTATTCCTTCTAGGTTACCAAATATGGTTACAGAAAATCATGCGTTTTCACTGGACAGGGTCCGGGGCTTAGATTTAGCTCCTTCTGTTGGTTTTCTCTAGAGTAGATCTTTATAGTAGAGATGCAAGTTGAAAGGAATTGAAAGTCTTCTTGAAATTAGAAGCTCCGTTGAGATATCCTTTTGTTGAACTGCAGATTTCGACAAAGGAGTCTGTTTTAGCTTTATAAAACCCTGCAAAAATAAGCATTCACATGGTTCCCACCAGGTATGTAAATTTGATATCCACCTATTGTATCCCATATAGAGCTGAAAGGGGCTGGGCGTGGTGGCTCATGCCTGTAATCCCAGCACTTTGGGAGGCTGAGGCGGGTGGATCACTTGAGGTCAGGAGTTTCAGACCAGCCTGGCCAACATGGCGAA
>NW_012104410.1:1246049-1248538 GCF_000951045.1 Mandrillus leucophaeus | reverse complement strand
GTTGCAGCCCTTTTACTATTCTGAACTTAGTAGTCCCTACTTCCATCCTCCACTATCAGCAGATGACATTGACTTTGCCTCCAACTTTTTTGAACTCCTGGGCTCAAGCCGTCCTCTCAGGTAGCTAGAGCTACAGCTGTGTGCCACCACACTCAGCTAATTTAAAAAAAAAAAAATTTCTAGAGATGTGGTCTTACTATATTGCCCAGGCTGGTCTCAAACTCCTGGCCTCAAATGATCCTCAACGTTAACCTCCCAAAGCACTGGGATTACAGGCATGAGCCACCACACCTGGTCTTGACTTCCTTGAGAAGGTACTGGTCATTAAACTTAACTTACTCTTTAACTCTTACAGCACTTCTTTTTCCTTTATCTCATAAGTATACTTCTGACTGGGCATGGTTGCTCACGCGTGGAATCCTAGCACTTTGGGAGGCCAAGGCAGGCGGATCACTTGAGGTCAGGAGTTCGAGACCAGCCTGGCCAACATGGTGAGACCCCATCTCTTCTAAAAATACAAAAAATTAGCCAGGCATGGTGGTGTACGCCTGTAATTCCAGCTATTCGGGAGGCTGAGGCAGGAGAATTGCTTGAACCCAGGAGGCCGAGGTTGCAGTGAGCCGAGATGGTGCCACTGCACTCCAGCCTGGGCAACAGAGCAAGGCTCCGTCTCAAAAAAAAGTATACTTCCTCTACAAGGCTAACTTTATCTGCGTACCTTGTACTATATCACATTGTATTATCTATTGCTACATAACAAATTTCCCCAAAACATAGTGAATTAAAACAATAATAAACATTACTCTCATAATGTCTTTGGATAAGGAATTTGGGAGTTACTTAGCTGAGTAATCCTGGTTTGGGGTCTTTCATGTAGATGCAGTCAAGAGTCAGCCAGGACTGGGCACAGTGGCTCACTCCTATAATCGCACATCCCAGCACTTTGGGAGGCCAAGGTGGGCAGATCACTTGAGGTCAGGAGTTTGAGAGTAGCCTAGCCAAATGGTGAGACCCCGTTTCTCCTAAAAATATAAAAACTGGCCAGGCATAGTGGCATGCACCTGTAATTCCAGCCACTTGGGAGGCTGAGGCAGAAGAATTGCTTGAATCCCGGAGGTGGAAGTCGCAGTGAGCTGAAATCATACCACTGCACTCCAGCCTGGGCAACAGAGCAAGACTCTGTCTAAAAAAACAGAGTCAGCCAAGGCTGCCATTTCTGAAGACTTGACTGAGGTGGGATGATTTGTTTCTTGAGTGACTCACTTACATTCCTGAAAAGTCAGGGCCTCAGTTGCCCCCCACGTGGGACTCTACAAAGCCTGCGAGTATCCTTACAACATGTCAACTGACTTCCCCCATGGTGAGCAATCTAAGAGCAAGGTGGAAGCCGTAAATTCTTTTATGACCTAACTTCAGAAGTCATACTACATTATTTCCACAATATGCTTTTGGTTACACTGGTGAGCCCTTTTCAGTGTGGAAGGGGACTTTACAGGAACATGAATACCAGGAGGCAAGAATCAATGGGGGGCTGTCTTGAAGGCAGTCTACTACACTGAGCTGCTCCTATCCTCCAATGTCTTCCATAAGTCAATTCCTCTCTGCTCATTATCTTTTATTTTTCTTTGAGATAGGGCCACACTCTGTCACCCAGGCTGGAATGCAGGAGTGCTATCATACATCCCTGCAACCTCAAACTCCTGGACTCAAGCAGTCTTCCCACCTTACCTTCCACGAGTGCTCTTTCTTTTTTTTTTTGGTAGAGATGGGATCTCACTATGTTGCCCAGGCTGGTCTCAAACTCCTGGCCTCACGTGATCCTCCCATCTCAGCCTCCCAGAGTGTTGGGATTACAGGCGGTGAGCCACCATATCTAGCCCTCTTCTCTTTAAATTAACTCTACTCTTTCCTTAACTCTTTCAGCTGTGAAAATGTTTATGTTTATTTTTTTAAAATGTATACCTTGTTCTCCATATTAATCAGCATTTGGTTGCAGAGAACAGAATCCATTCTAGCTAGATTAAGCAGTAAAGGACTTATTACTGGGGCATTAAATGGATGGATCACAGAATTCTGAGGCAGGCTGAAGAAACAAACTCTAGACTGGACTTCCAGAAATGATTCCTAAAGACTGCTAAGGGAGGCCAGTCATGGTGGCTCACACCTGTAATGCCAGCACTTTGGGAGGCCAAGGTGGGCTTGCTTGAGCCCAGGAGTTGGAGACTAGCCTGGACAACATGGTGAAACCCTGTCTCCACTAAAAATACAAAAATTAGCTGGGGTATGGTGGCATGCACCCGCAGTCCCAGCTACTCAAGAGGCTGAAATGGGAGGATTGCTTGAGCTCAGGAGACAGAGGTTGCAGTAAGCCGAGATCTTACTACTGCACTCCAGCCTGGGCGAGAGAGTGAGACCCTGCCTCAAAAAAGAAACTGCTAATCAGGCCGGGCACAGTGTCTCACGCCTGTAATCCCAGCACTTTGGGAGGC
>NW_012104410.1:1235328-1236603 GCF_000951045.1 Mandrillus leucophaeus | reverse complement strand
TTGGTCAGGCTGGTCTCGAACTCCCGACCTCAGGTGATCTGCCCGCCTTGGCCTCCCAAAGTGCTGGGATTACAGGCGTGAGCCACTGCGCCCGGCTTGTTTGGTTTTTATCAGGTTGGGTTTGGTTTTAAAAGTGTCTAGCATGGTGGGGAGGCATTTGGGATCTGGTATAGATAGGGACTTGGATGAAGAATACTGACAAACATTTCCAAAAAAGCTCTCTCTAGCATGGTTTGAAAATGACAGATAAAAAGGGGGAGTGGACTCCTGTGGAATACCTCCTTCCAGGAGTTTTCCGCACAACAGGATTCTCCCCCTAATGAAGCAGAGCTGTTTATTTAGTTTCAATCTTTAAAAACAGGTTCAAGATAAGACCCAGCACAATAGTATTTCTACTTCCAGCTATGTGATCTTAATAAGTAGGCTGTTTCTCCTGGCAAAGGTAGTATATTGAGGAAAAAATACACCTATATGTCCCCTAATTCCAGTCATTTATGTTTGTATATCAGTACCTCACAACAACTTTATTTTAAAGAAGTCATATTACTGAAAAATACAAAACACTTTGATTTTATTTATTTTGGTGATGACAAAACAAAACTGTCTATACTACACTTAGAACCTAGAACTCCTACCTAGTTTAGGAAAAACAAGTAATGTGAGTTTCATTGCAAAGAGCTACTCGAATACAACTCAATTAAATAGAAATTAATTTATTCATGAGGCACAGTGGCTCATGCCTGTAATCCCAGCACTTTGGGAGGCCAAGGTGGGCAGATCACTTGAGGCCAGGAGTTTGAGACCAGCTTGGCAACCTAACGAAACCTGATCTCTACTAAAAATGACAAAAAGCCAGCCATGAGGATGTGTGCCTGTGGTCCCAGCTACTCAGGAGGCTGAGGCATGAGCATTGCTTGAACCCAGGAGCTGGAGGTTGCAGTGAGCCAAGATCGCACCGCTGCACTTCAGCTTGGGCAACAGAGTGAGACTCTGTCTCAAAAAAGGAAAAAAAAGAAAATAGTTACTTTGTGCTTCTTAAATATTTAAAGGGTCAAGGTAAGCTAGCATCTGTCATTCATGAAAAACATTTTGTTATTTTAGGAGGACATCTCTTTGCTCATGACTACTAGGACATAATCACAAAACATCTGATCTTTTGGAGTGTGAGTAGCACTCACTACAGGAGAATGCCTGCCTGTGTTAATTTTGTTTGTTAGCTCACCAAATAGTTCTGTTTCTTTTTTTTTTTTTTTTTTTTTTTTTTTTTTTTTTTTT
>NW_012104410.1:1231687-1233977 GCF_000951045.1 Mandrillus leucophaeus | reverse complement strand
GGTGGTGGGTGCCTGTAATCCCAGCTACTCAGGAGGCTGAGACACGAGAATCGCTTGAACCCAAGAGGTGGAGGTTGCAGTGAGCTGCACTCCAGCCTGGATGACAGAGTGAAACTCCGTCTCAAAAAAAAAAAAAAAAAGACTGCTAAAGGAGCTGCTACCACTTCTACTATATTTAGGAAGCTTCTACTACATTCAAGAAGCTTCTACAGTAGTTAGGAAGCTGCTATTGCTGCTGCTAGTCCAAGAAGTATACCACCTCTGCCACTGTCAGCATCCCTAAATGGATGCCCTGCACCCTGTCTTAACCCCTGCTGGCTTCAGAATCCAAGTGAAATACTAGTGCATCTGATTAGCAGAACTTAATTCAGAAGTGATTTAACATAGCTAGCTAGAAGAGAATGTGGGAAATTTAGTCTTTAGCTTTCCAGCTTCTGCACACTAGAAGAGTCTGCATGCTGGCCACATACGTAAAATCCTTCACACTCCCACTGAAGCAATTATGACTTCAGTGCCAAGTTTTTTGAGAGTTTTCTATACCTGGTCTTAAATTCCCACTTACTCCTTGATCCATTGCAATCTGGCTACCCTGTTACCATCATCACCACTCGATCCCCTATTTGCAGGACCAGTGGTCCATTTTAGTCCTGCTCCCTGAAGCGTTCAAGCAGTAGCAGGTTGTTTCTTGTGATGCTTGTGATAGTAGTCATATCAATGTTGTTCATGAAAGAATTAGTTGCGGCACTGGGCGCAGTGGCTCACGCCTGTAATCCCAGCACTTTGGGAGGCCAAGGCGGGCGGACCACTTGAGGTCAGGAGTTCGAGACCTGCCTGGCCAACATGGTGAAACCCCGTCTCTACTAAAAAGTGCAAAAATTAGCCAGGCATGATGGTGCCTGCCTATAATCCCAGCTACTCGAGAGGCTGAGAAAGGAAAATCACTTGAACCCAGGAGGCGAAAGTTGCGATGAGCTGAGATCACGCAACTGCACTCCAGCCTGGGCGACAGAGTGAGGAGATCAGTCTCAAAAAAAAAAGAACTACTTAGAGCCATTTTCCTCAAAGGGGCCTTGGACTTGAAGGCACTTAGAGCTTCAGCTGTCACCTAGACTTGCCCTTCCTTGTACATGACTAATCCAGATTAATGATGTTACTGTTCACTCAGTCTTTTCAGAATTCCCTCACATTCAATTAGCCACCAAATCCTGGCATTTAAATACCAGAGATGACTTCAGAAACCAACCAGTTCTTTGCCTCTCCATCACCACTACTCTATTTCAGATCATCACCTTTGCCTGAACTATTGCAGCAACTAATCTTTCAGCTACTAGGTTTTCCTCACTCAGTTTATCTTCCACCTGCCATAGCACAACTTTCATAATATTTAATTGTTCTTAATGTACCCAGTAATAGTAAATAGCAGGCCAGGCATGGTGGCTCTTGTTGGTAATCCCAACACTTTGGGAGGCTGAGGCAGGAGGATCACTTGAGCCCAGGAGTTCACAACCAACCTGGGCAACATGAAGAGACCTTGTCTCTACTAAAAATTAAAAAAATTAGCCAAGCATAGTGGCAAGTACCTGTAGTCCCAGCTACTTGGAAGACTGAGGCGGGAGGATGGCTTGACCTTCAGTAGTTAGAAGCTACAGTGAGCTATGTTCACACCATTACACTCCAGCATGGGAACAGAGTGAGGCCCTGGCAAAAAAAAAGAAAAAGAAAAAAAGAGTAATAGCAAAGGCTTATGAGCACTTGGTATGCACCAAGTACTATACAATGTACTTTATATGCATGTCACATTTAATTCCACATAATCTTAATAAAGTGGATACTGTGCTTACAAGTTAAGATACAAGTCCTTCCTTGATAAATAAGGAAGCTGAAGGTCCTCAAACTTACAAGATTTGACCAGAGTTGTTTAGTTACTATATGGGGAAACCAGAATGAGAGTCATGTCCGCTACCCCTAAAGGCAGCACTTTTAACCCCACTGTATTTTATGATTGCTACAGCCTCATCTCTCCCCATCCTATTCAGAGTCTAGCCATGGCGAACTCACCATCTTTCTAATACATTGCGGTCTTTAATAACCACACCTCAGCACATCTTGTTTCCTGAAATGCACTTGTTCCCTCCCCTTCCCAGTGCCTTTCTGCTTAGCATATTCCTATTCCACCTTCAATTCCAACTTAAATGTTACCTCTGGGGTAATTTTTCCAAGTTCCCTGTTCTATGCTCCTATTCTTCCCCATTCATACTTTTTTTGTTTTTTTCTTTTTTTTTTTTTTTTT
>NW_012104410.1:1227552-1231262 GCF_000951045.1 Mandrillus leucophaeus | reverse complement strand
AGCAGGCTCTAGGTGGGACTGCTAGGAATGACTCCCAGAACACTACCGAACTGACTCACCAAAGGAGCTACAGCCTCTGATGACCACTGGAACACTAAGTGTGAGAAGATAGCACCACAGCTACAATCTAGAAATCAGGAAACTGCCACACAGTCCAACAACATATGTAATATCAGACTTTTTATAGAGCTAGTGACTAATGCAAACATCCAAGTGCGTGGTCCACAGAAGGGAGAATAAAGGAAACTGGATAATCAGTACCCGGAGCATTGAGCGTTTGCTGTAGGGTGTGTCGGGGTTTTTGAATGCTTACTTTTATAATAAGATTGAGGTAAGTCTTTTTTTTTTTTTTTTTTGAAGGAAATTAGTTATTTTCAAAGCTCAGAGAAATATGTACCATATGCCAAACCACCCCCCACCCTCACCCCCCCCAAAAAAAAAACTGTTACTATAGTAGTTGAGTACTAAGTAGACAGGCAAACCTACTTGACAAAAGTGGTTATACCCAGGCGCAGTGGTTCAAGCCTGTAATCACAACCCTTTGGGTGGCCGAGGTGGGAGAATCACTTGAGGCCAGGAGTTCAAGACCAGCCTCAGTGACATAGTGAGACCGTCTCCACAAGAAAAATAAAATAAAATTTAAAAATTAGCCAGGCATGGTGGCATTTGCGTGTAGTCCCAGCTACAGACTGAGGCGGGAGGATCCCTAGAGCCCAGGAGTTTCAGGCTGCAGTGAGCTCTAATTGCACTATTGCACTCCAGCCTGGCCAACAGAATGAGACCCTGTCTCAAAAAAAGTGATTATGAAAGCAGTTGAGAGGTAACATTGAACTAGGAGTCAAACATATTTAGTCTAAGATGAGCCCTGTGACCTTGGAAATGTCAGTTAAACATTCTGTGCCTTAATCCTGTCTTCTATAAAGTGAACAAATTGAACTAGATGACCTCTAAGGTTCAGTCCAACAATAAAATTTCATGTTTTTTAGTTATTCAATTGAAAAAGTATTTTTATAATGAAAAGGAAAATTATGCAACCATTTCTAGGGCTTGCTTTACTTTTGATCATTCTGTAAAATTTTCCTGTCAACCTTAAAATATTCTCTGAGGCCATCCAGATGAGGTGAGAGAAGCAGTGGGAGGAGAAAGTAACCTAGAAAAGGAAGGTTTTTTCCCTGACTGTATTGAATCAAATGTAGTTTTTTTAAACACAACGAGCAGCTTTGGAGTTCCCTAATTTCCCAGTTGGGTGTTTTAGTTAATATGTCCCCAGAAGTTAAGCAGGGAAAAAATTCTTCAAAGAACCATCACTGATTCTAGGAGCTGGAAGGGCTCATCACAACCTCAAAAGCTAGGCTTGTTTAAAAAAAAAAAAAAAAAAAGTACATTGAAAGTGTCCTCTAGGCTATGTTAGCTGGGCCAGAGATTAAATGGAGCTTTCTGCTAAGTCCCTGCAACCTCCTCTGGGCTATTTGAGGTACTTGCTGAGTTTTTTGCCCTAATTTCTTTTTTCTTTCAAGACTTGCCCTTCATTCTCTTGCTTCTCCGATGCGAACTGCTTTTCAGAACATTTTCAGACAAACCTTCAGATGTTAGCCGAGGGACAGTTTGCCGGTACTGTTTTGTTGTTGTTATTTCCCCAAAAATAGAGAAGACCCAGCAGCGACTGGTGCTGTCTTCAGAGGATGCTGTGGTATTACATAGCCCTTGATTTCTCCCCTGCCAATATGCTTTCTTATTGTGCTTCAAAGCTTGTTTACTAACTCCAGCTTAGTCCCTTGACTCTCCTCCCTTACCCTGCCCCCTGCATTGTGCATTTCAAAAGGTGGAAAAAAATAACAGCTGCTTCTCAGCCCTCTCCTTTGAAGAACTGCAGAATCACCAGGGCTAACATGTCAAATTGTACAGCCTTCACCAAACCTTTGCACAGAGATGTTTCAGGTTAGGAGAAAGAAAAAAAAAATTTAACATAATAGCCTCTTTTCTGAGGGCTTTTAACAAACAGGCCCCAGGGCTACCTCTCCTTGCCGCAGAATATATAAATAAATAAGTGAATGAGCAGGGTTTAGTTCTTAGCCAAGGATGATACAAACCGCAATGTTATATCTGTTGCTACATGGAGCCAATTAAATGAGATGGACACATGAAGGTTTGTTTTAGTTACAGCCCTACCCTGATACCATTCATAATCAAAGGCAGTGTTTCCCAAAGCATAGTTCAACTGTCACCTACATCGCAATTATTTTAGAGGCTTGTTTTAAAATGCAGATTCCTAGACTTTTGTCCAGATTTCCTGAATCAGAATATCTGGAAGCAGCATACAGGAATCTATTTTTAGCAATACCCCTTATATTAATTTGTATGCACAACAGTTTCTGAAACCACATGTTATTGAATGAAGGCTTTTAGGAATATATAAGGAAGATAAGTATGCTATTTGAATTTTTTTTTCTTTTCTTTTCTTTTTGAGACGGAGTCTCGCCCTGTTGCCCAGGCTGGAGTGCAGTGGTGCGATCTCGGCTCACTGCAAGCTCCGCCTCCCGGGTTCACGCCATTCTCCTGCCTCTGCCTCCCCAGTAGCTCGGGCTACAGGCGTCGGCCACTGCACCCGGCTAATTTTTTTTTTTTTTTTTAGTAGAGACGTGGTTTCACCGTGTTAGACAGGATGGTCTCCATCTCCTGACCTTGTGATCCACCCACCTCGGCCTCCCAAAGTGCTGGGATTACAGGCATGAGCCACCGCGCCCAGCCTACTATTTGAATTTTTAAGGACGCAGGTTCTTTAAAAATCTACACACAAATCACAAAGTAAATAGTGTGGGGACTGGGTGCAGTGGCTCATTCCCGTAATCCCAGCACTTTGGAAGGCCAAGGCGGGTGGATCTCTTAAGGTCAGGAGTTCAAGACCAGCCTGGCCAACATGGTGAAACCCTGTTTCTACTAAAAATACAAAAATTAGCTGGGCGTGGTGGCGGGCGCCTGTAATCCCAGCTACTCAGGAGGCTGACGCAGGAGAATCACTTGAGTACAGGAGGCAGAAGTTGCAGTGAGCTGAAATCACGCCACTGTACTCTAGCCTGGGCGTCAAAGCAAGACTTTGTCTCAAAATAAAAATAAAAGCATAGTAGTGATTAAGAACATAAAGAAAATAAAAGTATAGTATTTATGTCATAAGATAATTTAAAGATATAAGTGGGAAAAATGCTTTAAAGTTTTTAAGAGTTTTAACAGTAAACACTCAATACATTTTAGCTATAATGAATAAACTGAAGATACATAATACAGAAATGACATGAACTGTATGTAGCATAAGATGATCCCCAACATTGTCTTAATTCCTTCATGATTCCTTCCCTTTAAACAAAAATTTGAAAGATATTTAAAGGGCATGTTTTAAGTGAAAACCAGACATCCAAAAAATAAAAAAGAAATGACTGCTTCTTACTTCACCTGGTAAGATGTTCAGCTGGAGAAGGAGAGTAAATTTCTGGATCTGATGTAAATTGTTTTCCTAGTGCTGTAACCTCCATGAATTGATATTATTGTGCAGCCTGATCAATTTTGAGGATGTGTATTGACATTGTCCCCATTTCACCAATAAAGGATTCATTTGAGAGCTGTCACTACTTATATACGACCTTGACTTCTGAAGATGTAGCCCAGGGACTTTGGTGAATAGCTAGCCCATAGTTTCAGCATGGACAAAATGATCG
>NW_012104410.1:1221853-1226432 GCF_000951045.1 Mandrillus leucophaeus | reverse complement strand
CCTAGAGTGTTGATGAGGTTTTAGGCTCTATGCTAGTTCTAAAGAAAAAACTGAGACAGTGTTGTCAATCTCCTTGGTGTCCAGTAGGTGGAGATATAGTCTAAGGTTGTCTGGGACTGCAGTGGAAATTTTAGGGCATTAGGTAGCTTCCAGAGTCTTCTGAGTCTGTGGGAACGAGTAAGCAGGGTGCCTTTTCTGCTTCCCAGTCCACTCATCCTAACGCACACATACGTCACTTCTCTGCCTTCCCATTCTTAGACACTGGCCTGAGACGGAGATACATACCATGTAGGGAGGAGTGACACCAAGAACTCTACAGTGGGGGAGTGTTGGGAAGAGAGAGATCACAGAGACATTTTAAGAACTTTCCTGAAGTCCAGGTCTTGTGCTATCCAGCACAGATTCTAGGTTGGCAGTAAGGTGTTCTCCCTTCTGCCAATCTGGAAATGCCAGTATCTTAAATCCGTGGAGCGACCACCCTCCTAAAATTCTCACACATGTTCAAATCTAAAAGTGACACAAACCAGGAACTGCAGACCAGACAAGATGCACTATAGGTATTCAGCCAGCCATCTGGCATCCATGGACAACAGACATCAAGTTAATGCATGAGTGGACACCCTGCCTGCCAATGGGCACTAGGCCATGACCACCAGTTGGGTACAATCAGCCTGCCAAGGTGAAGGGCATCCCACAGCATTGTGCCTATCAGCTTCCCTGCCACAAACTGAATGGAACTCAGAACTTGAGAGACCTCCTGCCATAGAGAAATAGACTCAGTTCCTCATTGAAAACAACAGGAGAAAGAGAGGCAGGGAAAGGGGGTAACGCTCTCTTTTGCCTAAAAATAGTAGCGAAGTCTCTTTGTCCTATCCTTAGAAAAGAAAAGTCTGGAAATTGACCCTTCCCGACCCAGAACTGGAAGTTGGGAGTCAGTAGGAAAAAATGGAATATGATTTTATCCTAATGAGTGAAAGCAAATGTGGCATGATGGAAAGAGCTGACTTGGAATAAAGACACCTGAATTCTGTCCCACATTAGCTGTATGACCTTGGGCAAGTCATTTCCTTTCTCTGGGCCTTGCTTAAAATGAGGACATTGGGCTAGATGATATCTAGAATATTGTCCTCCTCCAACATCTGCTGTTCAGTTCTGAGAAGTAATTGACTTTGCCTTGTTAAAGGTGACCAGTCTAGCACCCACAGAACCCCATGTGACCCCAGACATAAGCTATGTCTGAGCTAAAGGAACTGAGTACTAAAGCAGTGGGGAAATGACAGTTCTGAGCTCCCAATGTCCCTTTCCCACTATCTGTTTCCCACCACTGGGGACCCACTATAGGGATTTGAATATCAGAGATGCAGATCTCCTAATCTTTTGCAGAGTGAGAAGGCTGGAGGCTCCAGTCAGCCTTGTAACCAAAAGAATCTAAAACTACTATTTCAAGAAGAAAGTGATGCTCATCTGGGTAATATTCATCATATTAATATGTATCAAAGCCAGGCACAGTGGTTCATAACTGTAATCCCAGCACTTTGGAAGGCCAAGACAAGAGGGTTGCTTGAGGTCGGGAATTTGAGACCAGCCTGGGCAACATAGCAAGAGCCCTGTCTCTACAAAAAGTAAAATTAGGCCGAGCGCGGTGGCTCACACCTGTAATCCCAGCACTTTGGGAGGCCAAGACGAATGGATCACCTGAGGTCAGGAGTTCAAAGCCAGCCTGACCAACATGGTGAAACCCCGTCTCTACTTTAAAAAAAAAAAAATCCACAAGTTAGCCAGGCATGGTGGCAGGTGCCTGTAATCTCAGCTACCCTGGAGGCTGAGGCAGGAGAATGGCTTGAACCCGGGAGGTGGAGGTTACAGTGAGCCAAGATCGTGCCATTGCACTCCAGCCTGGGAGACAAGAGTGAAACTCCATCTCAAAAAAAATAAAATAAAATAAAATAAAATAAAATTAGCCAGGTACAGTGGTACATGCCTGTAGTCCCACCTACTCAGGAGGCCTAAGTGAGAGGATGGTATGAGCCCAGGAGTTTGAGGTTGCAGTGAGCTATGATCAGGCCACTGCACTTCAGCCTGAGTAATAGAGTAAGATCCTATCTTTAAATATATGTAGATAAATTTTGGGTCTAAAGCCAATCTGTCTCTGATCTCTGCTCCACTGCCCACCCAACCCCACCACCACCAGCAGCAGCAGCTGCTGCCCTTCCTCACTAGTCTCTTCCTGCCCCTTTATATTCACGGTGGGCTGACTGTTAGTTCTTCCTGCCTGTGCAGTTTTCACCTGGTCCCTAGTAAAGGACCTGTCCCTGAATTTATCCTGTGAAGAGAGGAATGCCTTTACTTTCCTTCCAGACATTGATTCACTTCCTTTGCCCAGGTGAGTTTCCATAGGATATTGGAAACATTCCATTTACCAGAGCTTTCATACACACTCAGTCTGAAGAAAATATTCAACTTAACTACTGACAACAGAGAATTTGGGGAGATTCCAGTATGACAAGTAACAATACTCATCTGAGACCTGAGTTCTACCACTTGTCCTCACCTCCACCCTGAGAAATCTTAAATGCCCTCAGGGAAGAAAAGCTAGTCAGACTAATTAATATGTTGTTTTCTCTCACTGAGTTAACTTATGCTGAATTTCAAAGAGAATATCATTTCACATCTCATGTATCAGATGTTGTAGTATGCTCTAATCACCTAGGTTAGGGGTGGAAGAGTAGTTGATAACAATAACTTGAGGTAAAATAAGTATAAGTCATGAATCTTACTTTCAAGAAATTTATAGTATATGTTATCTATACATAAGAAGTTACCCCCAGAATGTAGTTACTTGAAACAACAATAAACATTTATTCTCTCTCTCAGTTTCTGTGGGTCAGGAATTCAAGGGCAGTTTAGCGAAGCAGTTCTGCCTTGATACCGCTCTTGAAGCTGTAGTCAAGATGTCAGCTAGGGCTGTAGTTATCTGCAAGCTTGACTGGGGTTGACCACTCTGTACTGCAAGCAGGTTCACACACATGGATGGCAAGTTGGTGCTGGCTTTTGGTGGAAGGCCTCAGTTTCTCTCCACATTGACCTCTCCATAGGGCTGCTTGGTGGCTGCTTGGTGGCTGGCAAGAGATCCGAGAGAGACCATGGTGGAAACTGCAATGTCTCTTATGATTTCGTGTTAAAAGTTACACATGTCACTTCCACAGTATTGTGTTGGTTACATGGGCCAGCCGTCATTCAGCGTAGGAAGGGAAAACAGAAAGGGCATGAATACCAAGAGAGGAAGGTCAATGAGGCCATCTTGGAGGCTACCACATAATCTATCTGGGATTTCAAAGTTATGCTAAAAAGCAATGCTAAATAGAAGAGCTACTATGTTTATAAACCTAGAACTTTGAATACGCTCATGATAGAATAAATTTCATAGTTTTTCACAAAATGCCATTGAATAAGTGACTTCAGTAAACTCTATTTTCATTGAAACTTGGTTTTTATTTTGCGCTCCTTGAAAACATTCTTCACAGTAGGCTAAGGGATTTAATGAATTATATGGTTATCTTAATTTTCATTCAAAGGATATCAGCCATGCTGCTACAACAAAGAAACCCACAAATATAGTGAGCCTCTTACTTCAAATAAAGTACTAGTACAGAGATATATGGAGTAGATGGTCTTTGATAGAAAAGGCTTGCATCTCTGGGTCCATGGTGGCTGCTTAATGTGTCACCATGTCATAGCAAGCAGAAGGATGAAAGAGTGAGAGAGCAACTACCTTTCCTTTTTAAAGACATG
Source organism: Mandrillus leucophaeus (assembly GCF_000951045.1). Lineage (NCBI taxonomy): Eukaryota > Metazoa > Chordata > Mammalia > Primates > Cercopithecidae > Mandrillus > Mandrillus leucophaeus. The sequence continues at coordinate 1,222,640 of NW_012104410.1, read as the reverse complement.
ACCCAGAAGTTACACACATTGCTTCACTCACATTCCATTGACCAGAACGTAGTTATGGGACCACCTCTGATTGCAAGAGAGGCTGGGCAGTGTAGTATCTAGCTGGCAGCCATGCACCCTGCTAAGATTTACTGTGTGGAGAGCAGGGTAGCAGAGTCATGCTATTAAAAGGAAGAAGAGACAGGACCATGAGAATTAGTGGTCTCTGCCACACTTACAAAATATAAGTTGTGGGGACAGGTCAGGTGACAAAAGTTAACAAGTAATTGGACCACATCTCGGGATCCAATTCAGTAATTAGATGCACATTAAAAACATGATAGTAAGAAATGCTATCTTGCTAGAAGACCACCTTGTAAAAAACAATGTCATACAATTCAGAAATTAGTTTTGTAATGTTGCTGTGTTATGTTTACCATTGCTTTAAAAACAGGCTCAATTTATTCAAATATTTGTTTATCCAGGTAATGTGCTTGGCAGTGGAAAAACAGAAGTAAACAAGATCCTTACCTCACAGAACTTAGTCTAAAAGGAGAGACAAACAGGAAGATACAATATAGTGGGGTAGGTGCTGTGACTAGTGAAATCAGGAGTACTGGGTGGGGGATTAATGAAGGCTTCTTGGAGGAATTAGTGTTTGTGCTGGGACTTGATCTATAAAATACATTACATTCAATCCCAGCTACTCAGGAGGCTGAGGCACGAGAATCACTTGAACCCCAGGAGGTGGAGGTTGCAGTGAGCCAAGATCACACCACTGCACTCCAGCCTGGGCGACAGAGTGAGA
>NW_012104410.1:1164825-1220533 GCF_000951045.1 Mandrillus leucophaeus | reverse complement strand
GAAGACAAAATGGGCACATTAGTGAGACAGTGCTGAGACACTGAGACCCAAATGACTAAAGTAGAAGGTGTATTTGAAAGAAGCTTTCTGGTTCTCCCAGGTACAGGTCAGGAGAACGGAGAGATTGGAGACCTCAGGGTCAGTTTACCCCCATTTAAGTGGCCATGGTAGCTGTGACCTACCCTCACTTTTCTAGGAAAAAATATATCCCAGCATTCCCAAGATCTTCTCTCTTCAGTGTAATCATATTGTCACCTTGAATATCAAAAGACATATATTATTTTCCTAATGCTGGTCCAGGGCTGTACCAATTGACAGACACAATCTTTGCTTTATTCAAGTTTCCAGTCTGATAGGATACAGACAATTCAGAAAACAAAATGGGGCAAACTTAGCCCAAAATTAAAGCCTCATGATTCCCTTAAGATGTCAAAGTGCTTACAGCTGTACCATGTAGGGGCCATAACAAATGCTACATTTAAGAGGACACTAGGCATGGGTGGGGTGGTCCCAGGCTTGATAAGGTTACTTATGCCCCCAAATCCTTGTGGTCAACCCAGAACAGTCGCCTGGAAAAGGACTGATGGACAGGACACCTTTCCTCCAAAGGAATCCTGCCTCTCCTATATGCCCCGAAATGAGTATGAGTGGGAAGCTAACCAGAGGGAAAAATAGGAGGTGCTGTTAGGGTCAGACAGGATCCAGCAGCCTGGACCCAAGCGCGCGGAAAAGGCCATTGTCTGAGTGGCTTTCTGGACTTCCTGCCCTCAAACACCTACCCCGCCCAACATGCACACTCAATCTCTTGCCTCCTGTTCTGCCATCACTGTGATTAGGAGGCACTACCCACCAAGAGGACGACAGACCACTGAGGTTCTCCTAAAGTGAGAAGGGAAATCACCCAGACCCATCCCCAGTGGGGAAGAGCAAAAAGATAACACAGAGCAGGCCTTTAAGATTACTAGAGAAAAGTGTTTCCAGATCTTAACGAAGATCAGGATCCTCCTTATCTCTCAACCCTCACTCATTTCTCCTAGTTCTACTTATCCAGAAGACGTAGAGTTTTCTGGCACAAGTGAGCAACAGCTGGATGGGGGCGGGGGTGTGTCTGTGTAGGTGTCTGTGCCTCTAGGCATGTCCCAGTGGTTTTTATGTGTGGGAGAGAAGTCAGCAAACAGGGTGTGGTTGTGGGTGTGTCTCACGTGGCATGAGGCATCCACAGAGCAGTTCTGTTGAAATCCCTGGGCTCCTTGCTCTACCAGCCCTGGCTTTGAGTCCATTTCATGACCCTGATGAGACCAGATTCCCAGCTGATGACGCCCATTCCCAATCACCAGCTTCCAGCTCTTTGGCCCCTCCCCCATCCACACGCTTACTCCTCTGGCAGGCTAGCTGGGCTTTTGGCTGGGAACTGAGCTCAAAGCGGAAACAGGCAGTTGGGAGGTGTGATTTATGTCTCTGACTTCACCCCAGGCTGGAGCCCAAACACTTGGACCCTCCCCGCAAGTACCCGTCTGGCAAATTCTCTCCTCCCTCCTCAAAATCTCAGGCTCTTCTAGCTGGTCAGAGGTCTTCCAGGCAACCCCATCCTCACTACCATCCCCCCTCTCCACTAACACTACCACTCACACCTGTAGCTCCTGCTGATTACAGTGATAGAAGAATTAACTTCACTATTACCCACAGGAGGCAGGATTCTATCAGCCCCAAACAATAGGTAAATCCCTCCATATATCTAATTTCCTTCTCTCCTGCTGTTGACCAGTAGTTGGTAGAAACAAAGGGGAGCTAACTCACTCAGAATTCTACCTCTGGCCTCTCAAGCTCTCTTTGCAGATTTAAGGTAATCCTCAATCCTGTGATTGTTTCTATGTCTAGAGACTTCTTATAAACATTCTCAAAGACATCAGAGTGCCATTTTCTTGCTCCTGATCAGTAACTTGATGCATATCTTTATCTGCCATTTGTCAAGAGCTGGAAAGCACTCTCCCACCCCCCACAATCGGGAAGCCTAGAGTCAGAAAATACCTTGCTAGGAAGTGAGAGTCGTCTAACTCCTTCCAGGGGCTCCCACCTTTACCACTTAGAAAATCCTACTACAAATCTAGTTTCTTTTTTTCTCACTTTTAAAGATTCCTCATCAATCAAATGCTCTTGTTAACTTTAGAGAATAGTTGAGGAGGATTAAATGAGGAAATCAATTTGAAAGATACAAAATGCTGCTTCATAGGATTATTTTGAGGTTAAATGAGGTCACATATGTAAAATGCTTAGATCTATACGTGGTACTGGATAACTATTAGCTGTTTTCTCCTGTAATATCTCAAAAATTGGGGAGGAAACTGGGAGTTTGCCCTTCCTAGGCATCTAGAGCCCATGGGCTTATTATAACCTTGTTGGATGGGAAGCTCAGATTCCTAGGTTTTAAGTTTCTGAAAGTACATGGTTGCATGAATGAATGAATCCATGCTCCATTCAGTTTTCTGGGGTCTGGCCTCTCCTTCCCTGGCTTCCTTCCCATCACCCCCTACAGAGCCTTTCCCCTAGATCACTGAGCTCATCCTGGTTACCAATTATTTGTTTATTCCTAGCCCCCACACAAGGACTCCAGCCCCAACCCTGGTTTTCCCCTGAGTTCCTGTATGAGAATCTGAATGTGTTGGAGTAAGATGGAACCTCAAGGATCACCTAGCCCAATTTCTTTGATTTAGGAAAGACAAAATTGAAAGCCAAAGAAGGGCAGACTTGCTCAAGTTGGAACTTCCAAGTCAAGTACCTGGATTCAGCCCAGGGAGTCCCTGTGTGCTTTCAAGGGAAAAAGAATTCTCATCCCCTTCTTCATTTCTCTCTCTCAGTGAGTAGAATAAATCACTATTTTTAACTACCTAAAACATGAGCAAAAGCTGGAGAAAGGCTCAAGTAAGTCCCTCCACATACAAGCTTACTGGCTTCTTCCTTATTTTCCCAGGTCTTTTCTAATCCTTATATCTGCCCCTTCTTGCATTCTTCCCTTCCTCCACCTCCAGTCACACTTAGATGGCTTCTGTGCTAACGTGTATGTCATTTGCACATCAACAATAGATCAATAGATTTGGGGGTTTTTTTGTGTTTGTTTTTTTGTTTTGTTTTGTTTTTTTGAGATGGAGTCTCACTCTGTCTCCCAGGCTGGAGTGCAGTGGCACAATCTCGGCTCACTGCAAGCTCCGCCTCCCGGGTTTACGCCATTCTCCTGCCTCAGCCTCCCGAGTAGCTGGGACTACAGGCGCCCACTGCCACACCCAGCTAATTTTTTGTATTTTTAGTAGAGACAGGGTTTCACCATGTTAGCCAGAATGGTCTCGATCTCCTGACCTCGTGATCCACCCGCCTCAGCCTCCCAAAGTGCTGGGATTACAGGTGTGAGCCACCGCACCCAGCCTTGTTGTTTTTTTGAGACAGAGTCTTACTCTTTTGCCCAGGCTGGAGTGCAGTGGCATGATCTTGGCTCACTGCAACCTCCACCTCCCAGTTTCAAGCAATTCTCATGCCTCAGCCTCCTCAAGCAGCTGGGATTATGGGCGTGCGCCACCATGCCCAGCTAATTTTTTGTATTTTAGTAGAGACAAGGTTTCACCATGTTGCCCAGGCTGGTCTCAAACTCCTGAACTCAGGCAATCCACCCGCCTTGGCCTCCCAAAGTGCTGGGATTACAGGTGTGAGCCACCACGCCCAGCCTAGATTTGTTTTTAAAAAGTGAATTTGTTGCTGAGCACAGTGGCTCATTCCTGTAATCCCAACACTTTAGGAGGCCAAGGCAGGAGGATCACTTGAGCTGAGGAGTTCGAGACCAGCCTAGGCAAACATAGTGAGACCCTGTTCCTACAAACAAACAAAGAATTAGTTTAAAAAGGAAAAGAAGAATGGGTCAATGGCTTTCTTTGAAAGTGTTTAGTCTGAATCCAACACCTAGGTCCAAAGTGGGGTACACTTGACCAGCAGCTTCTGTGAGCATGACCACCCCATAAGCCTCATAAAGGCATTCCTTTTGCCTTTGCCAGTGAGTCTCTAGCATTCCAAAGATAAACCTAGTGGACTGGTCTTTCCTAAAGTAAAGCCAGATTGCTTGGGTTTGAATCCCAGCTCTTCTGCTTACCTTGGGCAAGTTTGTGCCTCAGTTTCCTCATTTTATGGAATAGGTCAATAGTACCTCCCTGATAGAGGGGCAGTGCCAATTAAACAAGTTAATACATACAAAGCTCTTAGAATGCATACTGTGTAGCATAAAGCATAAGCTATTATTATTATAGGAGAGACAATAACTCCAGGAAGCTGTGCCTCCACCTCCACCCCCCATACATACTTGAGCCATGTGGCATGGTTCCTCTCTCTTCCTGGGATCTCATTACCCTTCTCCAAACCTGCCCATCTGGCCCCTGTACAGTCTTACCCTTAGCCAACCCCCAGCTCTACCCCTGGGGCCCAAACCTGGGTGTAGGGGAGGGAAGAAGAAAGAAAAAACGTGGCCATTTTAGGGCAGAAGAGCTGTTAGAGGGGAGAAGGGGTGGGGGCAACAGGGAAGTGGACCCAGAGTTGGGAAGCTCCTTATTGGGAAAGGCCCCCGTCTGATTCTGGGAGACAGAGGCCAGGCCTGGGCACTCAGCCAAGTCCAAAGAGCAGGCCCCAGGCCCTAGTCCTGGCCCCCAAAGCCAGCACCAGTGAAGAGACTAAATATTCAGTTGCTTTGGGCCCTTCTCCCGACAGTCACAGGACACTTTCCCTACCCCAACCTCACCTCTTCTGACAAAATACCCGTGGTGATTAAAGTAGCTAGAACCAGGAGTACAACGTCTCTGTGTATATATGTGTGTGCTGGGAGGAGGGAGAGACTCATGCTTCCGGGCCATAATAAGGTCAAACCACTGTTCCAAAAGTGGCTGTCTCTAGGACACTGCCCACCACCCACAACCCCCACTACCTCCCCCCAAGTCCAACGGCTGGCTGTGAACTCCTCCTACAGGAATTCAGCCAGTTCTGGGGAGACTGCTGATGAGGGGGGGGCCCAAGGGTGAGTAACGGTTCCCGTGGGGATCGGGGTGCCCATGACTAATCAATGAGAGGGTGAGAAATAAAACTTACATTCCTTGACTTGTAGGGCAGTAGCTGGAGGTGGGAGGTGGGGCAGGGGCAGACTGAAGCAAGGACAGCCAAGTAGGGACGCAGAGAGGGAAGCGAGGCTGAGGTGGGGGTAGGGAGCCTTTCCAGCCCTGCTCTCTCCACATCTCAGGCTGAAGGAGAGGCAGGCCCCAGGTAACCAAACACCTGGGTTTCTGCTTCCCATCCCCTGGCAAATAAGCTTCTCCTCCAGTTCATTCAATCCAGGGCTACAGACTTTGAATGGGCTGAGGGAAGGGCACACTGACATCTCATTTGCATTCCTCAGCCCCTACCCCACTTATCTAGGAGTCCCTGTGCCCAGAAGACCCGACTTGGAAAAACTCCCCTGTGCAAGACTGAGAGCTAGACTAAGGGCATAAGAGCGGAAATGAGCCGGGAGCCAAGATGCTGAGAGAAGGAAGGAAGCCAGCCTGCTGCCACAAAGGAGTCAGGAAAGAGAGGGAACAAACAGCCAAGTGCTTCCTGCCCATCCCCTTCCCTGCCTCCCCACCAACCTCCTCCAGCCTGTCCAGACATCTCAGGCCCAGGGGGAGTGGGGAAAGGAGAGCAGAGACCCACATGAAATGCCCTCTAAAGCTTCCAGCTCAGCAGCCTTCATGGCAGAGGCCAGGGCTATTCTCAAAGCAGCTCCTGTATCATAGCTAGATGATCACTCCCGTGTCAGCCAGTTCCAGAAGCCCCCTTACCCCAATTTCCTCCACCAAAGTGACCCATTCCTCTCTGTTTCAAGCTTGCTTTCTCTGGCCCTCCAGTATCTGCAGTTGAAAGAGAACACCATGAGTTTGGGAAGGGACGTGGTGGTGGGGAGGGTTGGGAGAGTTTTAAGAACAGGCAGCCCTCTTCCCCAAACTGCTATCTCACCTCCCACTGCACTAGTACGAGAGCAGGGGCAATCACACCTCACACACACGCACCCCAACTTTAGCCGATTGACAGCTCAGGATACAGATACACCCATGCAAATACACCAACACAAACATGTTCAGATTTTCAGACCATACACACACACAGAGGGAGGTTTTCACCTCACAGGCACATTCACATCACACAGGATCTTTTCCCAGGTTGGCCGGCACAAATGGTGAACACGAGAAAGATGTAGAAACCTGGGCCAACTTGGACCCAAAATATATTCCAGGTTTGGCCCTTCTCCAGACCTGTTTCTCCTTTCCTTGCTACTCTCCCAGGGCTTTCCCATGCAGAACACAGGAGAAGGTGGAGAGGCGGCACCTGAGGGTGCTCTGTTCCTAAGCTGTGATACTCAGTCAGCTCTGTCTGCGTTTCTGGAACCCAGCCCCCCTCCCTGAGGTGATCACATGGAAAATGTCCAGCTGCGGTTGCTTGGAGAGATGAGCTCAGCCAGTCTGAGTGGGGCTGGGGGCCTGGACTCAGCGTCAGACTTTCCACTTCGGACCTTACCCCTCCTCCCACCTCCAAATACCACTCCAGGGATTCAGGAGCAGGAAAGGGGCCAAAGGGACTTCTGACACAAATGTCGCAGTCTTGGACTGGTTCAGAGGGGAAGGGTGGACACTGATGAAGGGCAGAACAGATCTGGAAGCACCTCTAGTCTGCTTCATTCCTGCATACCCACTTCAGGGAAATGAATCCAAAGATAGACCAAAAAAGACAAGGGAGACTAGCTTGCAGTGTAAGAAGTGGGGGAAGATGACTTCAGAAAGTCACTTCAGAAAGTCATCTTCCCAGGGGTGGGAGGGGGAGGGTGGGGAACTCAAGAAAGAGTAGATTCAACTCAATGATCCCAAAATGACAAAGGACATAGAAAGCTGTGTCCTAAATGGAAAGCTGGGGGTGGCAGAGGAAGGCGCAGACCGGTGTTCCACACTGCCTCTCATCGGCCAATGAAGAGTTCCTGACCTGGCAGGAGGAAAGGATGAATCCCTTAATCCAGTCTTCCAAAGTCTATTTCCCACTCTCCGTGACTCTGCACCCCTGCCCTCCCTCTCCTCACGTTCCTTTCCCTCTATCCCTCCTCTCTGTTGTGTGCTTCCCCTTTCCTGTCTCCTTTCCTCTCACCTACCATCTTTCTAGGATCCTCCTTCCTGGTTCCTCCACCCACTTCTCCTTCACCAATCCCTAGCCACTCTGTCTTTTCCTCTCTCTAAACCCTCTCTGTCTACCTCTTTGCTCTTATTTATGTCTCCAACCTAACCCATTTCCCCCTCCTTCTCCCTCCTTATTCTCCCCAGCATAATCCACAGAGCTTTATACATAGTAAGCATTCAAAATGTATACTACTTAGATCAATGGCATTTATTAATTAATGTCCCTTACACAATTCTAGGAACTTAGAGCAGACTGAGATCTTTGTTAGTTAAAATGTTGGAGCCACGAAAGGTTTTGGTTTTTTTTTTGTTTTTTTTTTTTTTTTTGAGACGGAGTCTCGCTCTCTTGCCCGGGCTGGAGTGCAGTGGCGGGATCTCAGCTCACTGCAAACTCTGTCTCCCAGGTTCACGCCATTCTCCTGCCTCAGCCTCCCGAGTAGCTGGGACTACAGGCACCCACCACCTCGCCCAGCTAGTTTTTGTATTTTTTAGTAGAGACGGGGTTTCACCGTGTTAGCCAGGATGGTCTCAATCTCCTGACCTCGTGATCCGCCCACCTCGGCCTCCCAAAGTGCTGAGATTACAGGCTTGCGCGACCGCACCTGGCCAACACGAAAGGTTTTGATCTGAGAAGTAACATCATCAGAGCCTTAGTTTAGGAAGATTAATTTGCCCGCAAAGAGTAGGGTGGATTTCAGGGGAAAATGAGACCCTTTTTTTTCATTTTCTCTCGTTCTTTCTTCAACTGTTTCTTTCTCTCTGACTTCTTCACCATCTGACAGGCTTCCCCACCTGACCACAACTTCCTCTCTCCCTTCAGTGAGTCTTCCCTCCTTCCTTGAGTTTTCCTTCCCTTTACCCCAATCCTGCCCTTCCTCCTCTCAACAACCCCCCCTTCCTAGAACATCTGTAAGCAATCGGCTTCTAGAGAGGGGTAGGGTTGAGATTTCCCAGCCAGCTGTGGGGGTGTGGCCAGCTGTGGCCGACTGGGTGGAAGAGTGTGGCCTGAAGGGAGGGCCGCTCTCCCTAGAGGTGAAAGCTTGGAGTACCATTCCACCGTTCCTGTTCCTAGGCACGCAGCTCTTTAATCAAACCCCAAACTTCTCTTCTTTCCAGGTCAATCTCATCACACACCCCTTTTCTATCTGAGAGACCTGGAAGCCCTAACCCTACCTCCCAGTTCCACAATTCTATCATCTGGAACCCTCTAGCCACATGTAGATTAGAGACTGGAAGAAGACATCCAAAATCCCAACTGCTGGACATCTGTTGAAGGTAATATAAACCGAAGGGTCAGAAAGCTCCTCCTCTTGGCTTCTCCCTTAGGGCTTTGAATCCAATCAAGGACTGAGGCCAGAGGTGGGGGGTGTGGGTATTCTTACTTACTACAGGTAAAGCAGGAAGTTCAATACATTTTTGTACATTAGGCCCAGAAGTAACCACTTGTGAATTGTGAATGTATAAACTGTATACAACATTACCTTCTTTTATACTATTATCTCAATTTAGTAAGCCTCAACCTTGGAGTCCAGGGGTTAAGAATCTTCTAAGGCTTTGTCCCTCCTCAAGTTATAGCTCTGGAAGAAACGGAGGGGGCTCTGCTTCCCAGGAGTGCTCTGTGTCACCGGGCTCATAAATATCAGCCCAAGACTCTCCATTTTACTTTTATGTACTGGCTGCTGGGGACACCTGGAACCTTTGCAGGAATTGCTGTAAACCCCACTTATCCCCTAGTTCAGCACCCTAACAGGTTAGCTCTCCCTGAAGAGAAAGGCAAGGGGATGGACCTATTCTTCTTAGCCCTGTACATGATCCCTGGAAAACAAATGTGCTCATTGTGAGGTGATGATGGACAGGGAGGAATTTGCAGCCAAGGAAGGAGTGTATGTGTTTGTTTGGGGGTAGAGAGATGAGGAGTGCTAGAGGTCCAGAGAACTCATGAGGAAGACTTATGAAAACCAAGGAGAGGGACATGCTGGGCCCCATCCCCAGCTTTGTGCCATTGTGTTAAGGACTAATGGCACACTATGCTCTACAAACACACACACACACCCTGATTCCTACCTGATCAGAGATGCTGTTATCTCTATAAAGCCAGAAAGAGCTGAGGCTAGTAACATAGCATGTCTGGGTTTGGAGTGCAATCTGTGGCCTCCTGCCTTCCTCCCCAGCCTCTTCTGATGCCCTTTCTGTCTAGGATTGATAATCCTTCCCAAGAGAGGGCTGGAAATGGCAGTCGGACTTGTAGAGGTGGGAGGAAACGCCTGGCTCATCCTCAACCCCTCACAGCCCCAGTCGGATGTGCACTGGGAATCCTGGTGCTCCAGGTCCCTTCCTGATGGGCTCCAGATGTGCTTACATCTGGGAAGGCCATCCCAGGAAGCTGACACTCCCACCCACAGCTCCCACCCCGGATGGTTCTCTCCTCTAACTTCCAGGCCCTTGAGCTGAGAAGCTTCAGGCACCCCTTTCCTCTTGAGAGGTAGGTACGAGGCAGCAAAGGGGAGAGAAAGGAAAGTCATGGGGGTGGCCTGAGTGAGCAGATAAAATGAGGTCAATGTTTAGGACACCCCAGAGGATCTTATTTTCCTTTTAACTTCCTATCTGGGGTTGTTACATTTTGCCGTAGCATTCTGGTGCCTCCAAAAATGCCAAAAATAAATTGAGAAAAACTCAAGAACTTTTGGAAGAGAAGACATTAGCAAGAGTGGGGGAAATTCCTTCCCACTGATCTGCTTAATCTGGATTCCTGACACTCTCCTGTCAGTGCCCACCCCTAGTTCCTGTCCCCCTGTGCCTCCCCAACCTAGTCTCGCCTGGAAAAACTCCCAGTTTTTTCCCCACAGAGGTATCTAGTCATAAGAGTCTGAGTCTCTCTCTGTCGCCGAGGCTGGAGTGCAGTGGTGCTATCTCAGCTCACTGCCACCTCCACCTCCTGGGTTCAAGCAATTTTCCTGCCTCAAACTTCTGAGTAGCTGGGATTACAGGCTCCTGCCACCACACCCAGCTAATTTTTTGTATTTTTAGTAGAGACAGGGTTTCACCATGTTAGCCAGGCTGGTCTCAAACTCCTGACCTCAGGTGATCTGCCCGCCTCAGCCTCCCAAAGTGCTGAGATTACAGGCGTGAGCCACCACATCTGGCTCTAGTCACAGTCTTAATCACTGGGTTCAGAGTCCTGGAGCAACAAAAGAACCCAAGCATCTTATCGCTAATACCTGCTTTTGTCACCCTAGTCAACATCTTTCATTCACCCCTCCTGTGCTGTGTGCAAACTGGGGATAGAAAAAGGAGAGGAGTCTGGGTTTATTTTAGGCATAGGACGCAGAGCAGGGGTTTCTCCTGGGTCAGACAGGGGGTGGGGATGGTGGAGGTGACTCACAGATGATAGAGCCCTCAGTTCCTCTAGGCAGAGACCTGAGTCAGAGCAGCAACAGAGCCTGAGGGTGCAGATGGTCTACTCCTGTACTTTCCAATTTCCCTCTCTTAGACATACACATACACACACAGAGAATGGATCCTGGTATAACTGGGCTCCTATTCTACTTCTGGAAATCCCCCCATCCCCGCCTTCAGCTTCATAATTTTCCTAAATATCCCACCTTCCTTCACTCTGTGAGATCCAACTTCTTTGTTTGCTTGTTTGTTTTTGTTTTGTTTTGTTTTTGAGATGGAGTCTCATTCTGTCACCCAGGCTGGAGTGTGATGGCGCAATCTCGGCTTACTGCAACCTCTGCCTCCCAGGTTCAAGCAATTCTCCTGCCTCAGCTTCCCAAGTAGCTGGGATTACAGGCACCCACCACCGCACCTGGCTAATTTTTGTATTTTTACTAGAGACAGGGTTTCATCATGTTGGCCAGGCTGGTCTCGAACTCCTGACCTCGTGATCCACCCACCTTGGCCTCCCAAAGTGCTGGGATTATAGGTATGAGCCACGGCACCCGGCCTAGGAAGTTTTATTTCATGGACACCTCAGCCTCCACCACCCCTACCCAACCAGGCTTTTTACAGCCCAACAAGACCTGAGTCTGTTTCTTGAAACCAAGGCATCCAGCCTCAGTGTTCTCAGAATTTCCAGGCATTTGAGAATCTTAAAGAAGCCACTGAGTCTCACCCCAGAGAAATCACATACATACGGACAAAAACTTCCATCCAGTTTCAGAGGATTAATGGATTGTATACCCAATCTTCCCCACCCCACCCCAAAGACAATGGATCTAGGTTATAATTCCTACTCTAGGATCTTCCCCCATACCCCTGTAGAAACCCAGCCTGGTTTACAGGGCTGACATTGCAGTGGGAAAAGCAATGGCTTTGAAATCTACTGGGATTGGGTTTGGATTTCACCTCTGCCCCTTTCTGTTGGCCTTCACTTAGTCACTTCTCTCCTTCAGGCCTCAGTTTCCTAACAGTAAAATGAGGATCATGATACCTTCAGTGCTGGATAAGTTGGGATAAATGGGATAGAGGCAGATTAAAGGTCAAGCCCAGGGCCAGGAATACAGCATGTGCTAAATAAACCATTATCAGTACTCCCCATCCTTCTTCCACGCTACTAAAATTCAGCATGACTCCTGGCATTAGAACTTGCACCTGTATCCTGAACTCCTCTGTGGAAATTCACTCTTCTGGTTCTAAAACTCCAGCCTTCAAGGCAAGCAGGCTGGCGACAACAGGAGCCTGGTGAGTGTCCTGGCCTTGCCCTTCACCTTCTTCCTCTCCATCAAGCAGACCGTGATTCATAACAGTCAGTCATCACAGCAAATCATTCCTACTGAGCAGTGAAGAGACAGAGGGTACCAAAGAGGTCAGGTTTCAGAGAAAAAACAGAGGCACTTGGAGACACACAGCCTTGGCCAGAGAAAGGCTGAGAGATATACAAGATGAAAAGAAAAAGCTGAGAGAAGATAGAGCATTTAGAGGGACAGTGGGCTTAGAGGAGAAGGCAGTGGGTTTGGAATCTAAACACTTAGGTTCTAGACTCACCGCTAACTGGCTAGCCATATGACCCTGGACAAATCACTTCATCTCTCTACACCTATTTCCTCTTCTGAAGAAGAGTGGACTGACGGCTTCTACCCCTCCTCACTGTCCTTTCTAGGTCAGCTTCCAGGCCTGGAGGTCTGTGCTGAAGTAGCTCTAATTAGGAGGGGACCCCAAGTTCAGGCTGAACCCTGAGCAGAGGAAGAGAGGACCAGGCAAAGGCAGGCATGGTGAGAGGAAAGGCAGGAGGTGTTGGGGCCACTGGGAGAGGACTTATAAGGGCAGAAAAAGCCAAGAGAGGAGGGATATTGGGGAGAGTAGAAAGGCCAGCCAAAGAATGACTAAGGGGCTCCCGGTGTAAACAGGAGCAGGGAATGGACAGGGAGGGGGCCTGTTTGAGTTGGCCAAGGCTGGGGGTGGAGTGGGGAGGAGGACTCGGGCAGGACGCTATGTCCCCTGTCCCCCACCAAGGCTCCTGGGAGGAGCTGAGTCATGCACCTCCTTCCCTGCATTCCTCCCCACCCCCACCCCCAATCTCCCAAATCCTGGGAAAATCTAAAGAGTTTGCCTAGACTGAGAAAGGAGAGTGTTTGGTTCATACACATGTGCTTTGCTGGGCTAAAAAGCAATCAGGCCTCAGCCCTTCTCCTCCCAAAGGGGGTTCCCAGCCCATGGCTTGAGTAGCTTTCACCTAAAGGTTGCCTTTTTGGCAATGCTTGGCTTAAAGATCCTGACCCAGAGATTCCTTGGGTTCCTCACCTAAGAAAGGGTCAGGACTTGCAGATGTGAGGATGGGATACGGGCCAGCATTGCCCCACAGTCTGGCCAGCCAGCCTCTCCCTTGGGCTGCAGCTGGCTCAGGAGAGGGGCTTTTAAAAAAGCAGATGGGTGATTTGGGACAGGAAGTAGAGTAGCAGAGTGAGGGGGAGAGTCATGGCAGGAAAAACAACATTGACTCTGGGCACTCTTATTCTGAGCCTTTCAGCCCAGAGTGGGGCAGAGGACTGGGGAACAGAAGGGACAGGGTTGACTTCAGGGGTAATATTCTGGAAAGGGAGGAGTCCTAAAGGAAAGGGACTGAAAGGCCTCGTAGTCCCCCTCCCCCAGACTAAGATAAAGGCTAGAATCCTGAAAAGTGATCTCATCACACAGAGCCAGAGCTTGGGGAAGAGGTGGGGGGCAGGGGGTCACTGCCTTCCCTTACTAGAGTCCCTTCCTCTACTTCCACAGGGGATCTGGGAAGAATGGGGTCCTGGGTTTCAGCTGCCGGTGTTTTTTGGTTTTTGGATTTTTTTTTTTTTTTTTTTTTTTTTGGAGATAGCCTTGCTCTGTCACCCAGGCTAGAGTGCAGTGGTACAATCTTGGCTCACTGCAGCCTCTGCCTCCTGGGTTCAAGTAATTCTCCTGCTTCAGGTTCCCGAGTAACTGGGATTACAGGTGCGCACCACCACATCCGGCTAATTTTTGTATTTTTAGTGGAGATGGGTTTTGCCATTTTGGCCAGGCTGGTCTTGAACTCCTGGCCTCAGATGATCTGCCCACCTGGGCATCCCAAAGTGCTGGGATTACAGGTGTGAGCCACCGTGCCTGGCCAGGGCTCCCAGTGTTTACAGCCGTTAGGAGCTGAAGGTTGGGTCCCTTTGCAAGACTTCCCACCACCACCACCACTCCTCACAATTCTCCAGGTTTGTAGGAATCAGGTGAGTTTAATCAAGAAGGTACTGAGGGGCCAGCCACTCGCAGGCTTTTGGTTAACTGTCAGATCCAAGGAAGGGGCTCAGCAGAGGTTTACATACCGTAGGACCAAGAAGGGGACAAACTGGAGCAGAATCCTCCTGGTGAACGACCCCAGACTCCTGGGTTTTCAATACTAGCAGCTTGGAGGAGGAGGCAGCGGAACTTGAGGAGCCGGTGTAGGTCCTCTAGCAAGCTGACTGCGAACGCTGTATCTGTACCTGAACTCTTGTGTCCCAAATCCAGCTGGCTAGAACCCAGGCACCCGGTGGCCCCGGAAGGCAAGGGGGAATCCCAGTTGGCCGGATGCCAGAGGAGTCTCCTGTCTCTTTAGACCCCAAAGTCTCCTCCCTAAAGCACTGAGGGAGACCCCACACACATATACAGGCTTCCTCCACCCACCAGAGGTGATTCCTTTCCTCATTAGGAAATTCTCCGCTCCCTTTTCCGACTCGTTTTCCGAGCGTTTACGTTGTACATCTGGAAAGGAGTGGGGAGGAAGGAGGGGGAAGCAGAGAGGAGGGGGAAGAACCCAAACCCGCCCAATCTAACCCAGTCCAGACAACCGGCTTCCAGCTGGGGCTAAAGAAAGGGGGTTGGAGAGGTGCGCCTCCCCCCACGCCCCTTAGGGGTGGGGGACGCGGGCTCGGAGTTCCAGGGACCCAGGAATGCCCCCCCGCCAGCCCCCTCGGCAGGCGGGGGGAGGGCTCAGCCGGGAGTTTGGCAAACTCCTCCCCGCGTTGAGTCATTCGCCTCTGGGAGGTTTAGGAAGCGGCTCCGGGTCGGTGGCCCCAGGACAGGGAAGAGCGGGCGCTATGGGGAGCCGGACGCCGGAGTTCCCTCTCCACGCCGTGCAGCTGCGCTGGGGCCCCCGGCGCCGATCCCCGCTGCTGCCGCTGCTGCTGCTGCTGCTGCCGCCGCCACCCAGGGTCGGGGGCTTCAACTTTGACGCGGAGGCCCCAGCAGTGCTCTCGGGGCCCCCAGGCTCCTTCTTCGGATTCTCAGTGGAGTTTTATCGGCCGGGAACAGACGGGTGAGTGAGGAGGGCTGGCGACGGGATGGGGGTGGGGTAGCCGCCTGGAGACTGGGGGCGCGGCTGGGGTCTGGAGGGGACCGGAGTTTGAGTTTGAGGGTGGAGTTTGGAAGGACTAGAGCTGCAGTTGGGGGCCCGCGCTAAAGTTGGGGGCCTGCGCTGGAGTAGGGAGGGCACCGTGGCGGGTGAGGAGGGGCCCTGGCGTTTGCGATCAGTGGGGAGACATGTGTCGGGTGGGGAGAGGACACGGAGCTGGAGAAGTCTGGGCAGGAGTCTCCGGGCCAAGAGAGAGGAGAGCGCGTGAATGGAGAGCTGAGGGTCTCTGGCTGAAGTCTGTGGGCTGCTGGGACCTGAGGCGGGTGGGGGCGCAGAGGGGGTGCAGAGGCCGGGAAGGGCTTTTGGGGGGCTCCAGGAGACCTCGGGATCCGTAGGGGCCATTGTGCGGGGAGAGAATGGTTAGAAGCCGAATGAACTACGTGTAGTAGGAGGAAAGTCAGAGACTGAGGGGGTCGGAAGGTTAAATGGGGGCCAGCCTCATCCTCCCCTCCCCCCTCAACTCAGGCTGGGGAAGACCCGAGAGAGGAACGGCGGTTCCCTCTCCTTTCTCCTCTGTCTCCTACTCCTCCCTCCACCCCCATTCTCTGTTCAGGCGAGGGGATCCGAGAACTGGGGGCGAGTGCGGGGACCCTGGCAATGGGGGCGCTGGGGCTGGGGGCGAACTCAGCCAAGGGCGGGTGCTGGGATGTGTCGGGAGGGGTGTGTGCGCGCGTGAAGGGGGGTGGGCGGTTTCCCTCTTCCTCTAGCTCTTGGGAGGAAGAGAAAAGCTGGTTTCCTGTAGCTGGTCGGCTGGAGCTGTGCTGAGACCGGGACTTCTGGGGCTGGGGTCGGAAGCTGGGGAGAGGCCGGCTCCGTGGGGCCAAGAACGTCAGAATGAAAGACTCAGGACCCTGGAAGTCTCAAAGGAGGATCTTTATTCCCAACTCAGCAGAGTGATAAGCAGACCCGGACCCCGAGTGCCTAGAAAATGGGGTGCTGACAGGCTTAGGAAACAGGAGTTAGAGTGGAAGCAACATTAGAACCAACGGTGTCTGTTTAAATGTGGGATGGGGGAGATTGGGAAGCAAAAGAGGTAGGTGGTTGCTCCTGGGCTAGGCCACAGATGCCAGATTCCTGGTCCTCCACAATGACTGGTGTAATCCTTTTTCTTCTACATCTCTGAGCTGGGAGCTTCCTACTGCTCACCCCCACCCCACCCCCAAGATCTCAGAGTTTGAGGGGAATTCAGAAGTGACCTGTTTTTACACATGAGACAGTTAACTGATCTCTACTCAGTCCCTGTGGTTTTTGGAGCGAAGGGTTAATCTAGCTAATACAATTGGGGAGAAAGGCAAATTCTCCTTTGTCTGGAGGATTTGGGGATGGGAGAAAAGAAAAATGATTAGGCCTGGGCAGTTGGTTCTGGGCTATTCAACGTCCCCACCCAACCCCCACCCTACCCCCCTGGCCTTTTGCCCAAACCCCATTGCATCACCCTGGCCTGGAGCCTCTGCCAGGCCTGGTCTCCCCCAGGTTCTCTCAAACTTCTTATCACAGCCCTAATGGAGTAAAAAAGAGGGAGGGAGGAAGGAGATGAGGTCTCCTCCCGCAGATCAGAGTATCTAGTTGTCTGGCATTTAACCTTCTCTTTACTCCCCACCTCCCCTAAATTTCCCTTTAAAACACTCCTCTAAAACATCTGGACTTCACACATTCCTGGTCCCCTAGGTGTCTGTCTGGCCCCTGGCCTGATCCTATAGTCTCTAAAGTCCTCTTCTAAAACAGGACCCAGCTCTCATCCCTTCCCTACCCCTTCTGCTCATCTCCCCTCCCAAGAGAACCCAGGTGTCCAGCTTGCACTCCTTCCCTCTCATTTCCTATTTACAATACCCTCTTAGAGTAGAACATTCTACCTTCCCAGTGACCTCCTCCCACCACAGCTAGGCCTTCACCCGCCTCCCCACAACACAAGACAAACATAGCCCCTCACCTACGGCCATTGCCAAAGAGGGACAGCCTCAGTGTTCTTGTTCTTCCTGCATCACCTCTCTTGGTGAACACCAAAACCGCATTAAAGGACAGGGTGAGCACCAAAGCAGTTAGATAGTAGGAAAGGGCAAAGCTTTAAGTCAGACAGAGGTAGGTGTGAGTCCCCACTACTTACTAGTTTTTTGTGTGGTACCCTGGTACCTAGGGTGAGGTACTTAAGCTCTTGGAGGCTGGTCTTCCCGTGAAAATCAGACACCTAACTAATGGAGTTCTGAGGACTAAATGAGAAAACATATACAAAAGGAACCTGGTCTGCAGAGGGTGATCAATAGATGGGCAGCATGGTTTTTATGGGGTAGCTGTTTCTGTTTCTGGTTCTCTCCTTCCTGGCTACCGCCTAGTTCTTTAAGTTCTCCCCCATTTCTTACTTGCTTTGAGTATTTGCTTATACTGGTGATAGTAACAATAGTCTCTTATATTCCTTTAGCACTTTCATATCGATTTTTCCCTTGGATTGTAACAAAAATCCTTGTGTTAAAGCCAAGGAAGCATTATTGCCCCATTTTTAGATATATAAAAACTGAGGCTAGCCAGGCGCAGTGGCTCACGCCTGTAATGCCAGCACTTTGGGAGGCCAAAGCGGGCAGATCACCTGAGGTCAGGAGTTTGAGACCAGCCTGGCCAAACTGGTGAAACCCCGTCACTACTAAAAATAAAAAAATTAGCCAAGTGTGCTGACGTGCACCTGTAATCCCAGCTACTCGGGAAGCTGAGGCAGGAGAATCGCTTGAACCTGGGAGGCCGAGATTGCAGTGAGCTGAGATCACACCACTGTACTCTGGGACAGAGAGCGAGACTCCATCCCAAAAAAACAGCAAACAAACTAACAAAAAATAAAAACAACTGAGGCTTCAGGAATCATAGAAATTTTGAACCAGAAGTTAGTTTAGGAAACGTTCAAGGGAAATCCATCATTTTATGCCAGAGAATCCAAAGCTTGAAGAGAGACAGTGACTTGGCCCAGGACACTTGAAAGCTTGAAAGGCAGGCCAGTTTCAGCTCAGCCCCTTGTTTCCTTCTGCAACTGCCACAAGTGGAGACAGCTGTTCTTCCCCAGCCAATCATACATATCCCTTGTGAATGCACTGGGGGACCCCAAACCAGGTGTCCTCCTCTGGCCTGGCCCATGCTGCTGTAGGACCTGTAGGAGCTGGGCACTGGTCCACTTACTGCTCTCCACCCCTGACCTTGTCAGGCCAACAGAGTCAAACAGTAACCCAGTATTGAACTGGGACTTGGTTAATCAAAAGCTGGGGAGACAGCAGATATGAGAGGAGGGAATAAGTTGGCCATGGGGCAGACCAAGAATGCTGTCCTAGAAATCATGATTCCTGATTTCTGCTTCATATTCCGGGAGGGATTCTGAGTGACCTAAGCACATTACTTAACTCCTCTGAGATAGTTTTCCCATCTACAGAATGAGAACATGGGACGAGGTGAGCAGCTTTGAACTTTTTCTTAAGGAGTGTCAGAACGAGGCCAGCCTGCCTTTATGCCATGTGGCCTGAGGCACCTACAGTAAAGTCTTAAAACCAGTGGATGCTCTCTACAGTGCCTTCTAGCTGTGGTAGTCTGTGTCTCTAAGGACCAACCCTTCCATTTCTGAGGCTTCAGAATAAATTATGGCAATTATTTCTTCTCTCAGACTCTATTTCAGAAGAGTGTACCTGCCAAACTGCATTTAGTAAGAAATAATGAATTCCTTTTCTCATTTTTTTTATTTTTATTTTTTATTTTTTTGAGACGGAGTTTCACTCTTGTTGCCCGGTCTGGGATATAATGGCGCAATCTCGGCTCACCGCAACCCCCACCTCCCGGGTTCAAGAGATTCTCCTGCCTCAGCCTCCTGAGTAGCTGGAATTACAGGCATGCGCCACCACGCCCGGCTAATTTTGTATTTTTAGTAGAGACAGGGTTTCGCCATGTTGGTCAAGCTGGTCTCAAACTCCTGACCTCAGGTGATCTGCCTGCTTGGCCTCCCAAAGTGCTGGGATTACAAGCGTGAGTCACTGCGCCCAGCTGTTGTTTTGTTTTGTTTTGTTTTGTTTTGTTTTTGAGATGGAGTCTCGCTCTGTCCCCTGGCTGGAGTGCAGTGGCGCAATCTCTGCTCACTGCAAGCTCTACCTCCTGGGTTCACCCCATTCTCCTGCCTCAGCCTCCCGCGTAGCTGGGACTACAGGTGCCCACCACCATGCCTGGCTAATTTTTTTGTATTTTTAGTAGAGACGGAGTTTCACCATGTTAACCAGGATGGTCTCGATCTCCTGACCTTGTGATCCGCCCGTCTCAGCCTCCCAAAGTGCTGGGATTACAGGCGTGAGCCACCGCATCTGACGTTTTTCTCGTTTTTTATTAACCAAAAACATCTATAGCTGCCAATCAGAGTTTCTGACCAGCATAAGATAACCAGGTTCCCACATAAGTTGATATAATTCCAGCCAAAAGCAAATACACTTTTAATTAGCCTAGGCCACCTTATCTGGTAAATGCATGATTTCCGTTAGCCTTTCTGAAATCTTGAAAATAGCCCACGGACCCTTCATTGTTACCTTCTTAGACCCCTAAAAGCGCCCAACTGCTGCAGGATTTAGGAAGCAGGAACAAGATGTGGGAAAACAAAGACAAACTAGCTTGCATGCCATCCCTGGCGCCAGTCACCTCACTTGGCCTGTTGGCAGGGGAGGCACTATTTATTGGATTGACTTAAGGTTGCTGGGATGGAAGGGCCACTGACTCTCCAGGTATAAGCCATGGGTAGTGTGGCAGGAGGAAAGGAGGCCTGGGTCTGTGTCACTTGCCTGCATGCCAGGTATCTTGAACCATCACACAGCCGGAATGGATACGCCCCTGACTTGTCGGCTTTACAAGCTTTGTAAACTCTCTGTCTTGCAACCTGCTAAACTCCAGGCTACTTCCTCAGGCCACCCCAGAAGTGTCAGGTTCAGCTCCTCTCCAAGAGCAGTGGGTGTTGGAGAAATTGGGAACAGGAACAGGGTCCCTTGGCCTTAGCCCGGAGATCTAGGAAAACTTTGAGATAACCTCTTCTTCACCCAGAGGAAGAGGGAGAGGGTACTGCCCAAGTCCACAGTTAGTGCCTGAACCAGAACTCTTGGCTCCTGGACCAGTGCTCCTTTCACTGCTTCCTGTACCTCTACTGTTCTGGTCTAGTTCAGGTTGGTGGCCCTTTCTGCTTTCTAGAGCCTGAAGTCAGCAACCAAGTTCTCTGGGGGCTGCCCCTGCTGAGAGAGGGGTCTCCTCCTCTCACCTCACCCAGCCCTGGGGCGGCGCAGCCAGACCCCCCAGTTGGATGTCATGCCTGAGTGAGAAGGGTGGGGCCTGGCAGGGAGGTGGGGGTGTGGGAGACAAACGGAGAAGTGAGAGGTTGGAAACAGACAGGAAGCCACAGGCAGTAAACATTTCCTGTCCCCAGAGTAACGGAGACTGGCACCTCCCCTCCCCACCCCCTAACTTCAGGAGCTCTCCCTCTTCAGCCTACCCACCTCCTATTCCTCTGGACCCTGCCTTCTCTCCCCTCCATTCTCACCACTGGCCCTCACAGACCCCTCCTCTCTCCCCACTTCCGTCCCCTCAGAACTGTCCTCTCTGCTGCTTCCATCCCCTATACCTCCTGGGCCACTCCTCCCTGCCTCAGTATACCTGGTCTTCTTGGAAAATACCCCCAGCTCTTGTAACCTCTACCATAATCCCTCACTTTGGGCCTTCTTGCCTAGTGAGAAAGCTGAAGAAGGTATTCAAATATCAGGGAAGGGGTAGGTATTGGATGGGCTGAAAGCTGAAAGTGGACAGAAACCAATAGAGATGGAGAAATGTAAAATCTGAGATAGAGAGATAGGATCCAAACACCAAAACCAAGAGAGCAAGCAGTCATAGGGGCAGAGGGACAGAGAGATTGAGAAGCAGTGCCAAAGGCTGACACGGAGCAGAGCAGAGGCCAAGGCTGGCAGCGGCACTGGTCCAGAGGCTGGGTCGAGTTGCCCAGGCAGCCAGATACAACTCCTGGCGGGAGACCCTTAGGAGAAAGCCAAGAGAGCCAAGAGCTGTGTGGAGGTCTTGGAGGCAAGGGACCGAGGGATGAATGAGGCAGAGCTGACGGCAGGAGGACTGCCCAGCCCCTTAGCTATGACCACCCCATTACATAGGACCTCCAACAGAGGCAAACTTCTCGTCTCAGGGGGGACGGAGGCACTGTGTCCAGAACTAGGACCCCGGTAGAGAAGACTCTGAATTCAGTCAGCTGGGGGTGGTCTATGGGAAAGGGGTTCAAGGGCTGAGACAGAGACCCAGCCAGGAAGGGGAGGTCCACACCAGGGCCGGGGTGAGGGCAGGCCCAGGCCCAGTGGAACAATCTGTTTTCACTGTCCTGCAGCTCCTCTCTCCACTCCTGCTGCCTGATTTCCAAGACTCACATTTTCCTCCTACACGCCCCAAGGCCGGGTGGCTGGGCAGCCGGATGCCTGGGTCTTGGCCCAGGGAGGGGATTTAGCTTGGGAGGAGAGTATATAGGCTAGATGAGAGACCCTGAGGCTCCACAGGACCTTGGGGTTCCAGAGGCTGCACATCTAATCTCAGAAGGTACATAGAGGAGAGGGAGAAGCCGGGGGTACAGGCTTTGGCCCCTCTTCCCCTTCTGCGAATTGACTCTGGTTCCTCTTCTCTTTATGAACAGGGGAAGGTAGGAGAGGACAGAGAATGGCGGGAGGAGGAGAGGGTTGTGTTAGTGACAGCGGCACATGGGGACCGCCTGACTCCAGTCTGTGCCTCTGGCATCTGTGGCATCTTCTGAGATATAAATACAACCCAGGGGGCATCTACTCCACTCCACCCCCAGCCAGCCCCAGCCTAGAGGCCTGGGTCCTTCCTGCCTCCAGACACCGATGAAGAGCTAGGAGCCATCCTGAACTGCCTCTCTTTTCCCCTTCACAGGGTCAGTGTGCTAGTGGGAGCACCCAAGGCTAACACCAGCCAGCCAGGAGTGCTGCAGGGTGGTGCTGTCTACCTCTGTCCTTGGGGCGCCAGCCCCACACAGTGCACCCCCATTGAATTTGACAGCAAAGGTAGGCCAGTGAAATTCAGAGAGGGACTGTGGAGTGGGACCGCAGCCTGGGGGCAAGGCCTGGGTGGGGCCTGGGGTGAGGGGTGGAGCCTGCTGGAACCCCCGGCCACGTGACTGCTCAGCACCAGCTCTGGTGCTCCAACTGCTTACAGTGGATCCCCATGGCACTCACTGCACACTCCCGTCCAGCCCAGCCCAAGGAGGACGGGCATGATTCAGAAACATGTGGCTCTCATTTCCCCTGAATCACCCACAACTCTGGGAGGCCAGGGCCGTAACACAGACAAAGACAGGGAAATGTTGCACAAACTATTCAGTTGCTTTAACGAAGTACTGACTAAGTGACAGTGCATGACAGGCACTGTGCTGGTGCTGCAGGGATTGAAACATGACTAAGCCACTGCCCTCATGAGCTCAAGGTCTGAGTAGACACAGATGGATGGGAGGAAGACAGAGACTAATAGCTATCAGTTGCTCCTGTGCCAGGCCCAGTTGTGAACACTTTACATGTATTAGTTCACTTAATCCTTTCAACAACTGTATAAGGTATTATTATCCTCATTTTCTAAGTGAGGAGACAGAGGTTAAGTAGCTTATCCAAGGTTATACAGCTAGCAAACATTGGAGTGAGGTTATGAACTAGGGCCATCTGTCTCCAGAAATAAAAACCGGAGAGGCTGGGCACAGTGGCACACATCTATAATCCCAGCACTTTGGGAGGCTGAGGCAGGAGGATCACTTGGTCCCAGGAGTTCAAGACCATCCTGGCCAACATAGTGAGACCCTGTCTCTACCAAAAACATTAGACGGGGCCGGGCGCAGTGGCTCATGCTTGTAATCCCAGCACTTTGGGAGGCTGACGCAGGTGGATCACTTGAGGCCAAGAGTTTGAGACCAGACTGGCCATCATGGCAAAACCCCATCTCTACTAAATATACAAAAACTAGCCAGTCATGGTGGCACTTGCCTGTAATCCCAGCTACTTGGGAAGCTGAGGCACAAGAATTACTTGAGCCCAGGAGGCAGAGGTTGCAGTAAGCTGAAATCACGTCACTGTACTCCAGCATGGGCTACAGAGAAAGACTCTGTCTCAAAAAAAAAAAAAAAATGAGCCAGGCATAGTGGTGAGCACTTGTAGTCCCAGCTACTTGGGAGGCTGAGGTGGGAGGATCACTTGAGTGGGGAGGCCAAGGCTGCAATGAGTGGTACTTGCCCCACTGCCCTGCAGCCTGAGTGACAGAGCAAGACCCTGTTTAAAAAATAAAAAATAAAAACCTGGGCAACATGGCAAAACCCCATCTGTACAAAAAACACAAAAATTTGCTGGGCATAGTTTCCACCCACCTGGGGGGCTGAGGTGGGAGGATCACTTGCACCTGGGAGGTCAAGGTTGCAGTGAGCTGTAATCACGCCACTGCACTCCAGCCTGGGCAACACAGTGAGACCCTATCTCAAAAAAAAAGGAGGTGGAACAAGATGCTGTTAGAGACCGAGCCCAAGTACAGACAAAGAAGTTCAGCCAAAGGGTTACTCTCTTGGGAAATAGCCACTGTTCCCCACCACCCTCCTGCCCCTACTCCACAGCAGGCATCCTTATCTCAGTTGGGTGAGAAAGCAGGAACTATGGGGAGGCAACTCTAGAAAGTCCAGGTTCTGTGTGCATGTGCGTGTGTGTGTATGTGTGTGTGTGTATGTGTATGTGTGTAGCGGAGAGGTGAGTCAGGCTACACAAACAGGCTACACAAAGCAGAATTAAGCTCCTTACCAACTCCGCACTCCCAGTGAGTCATGGCATCTCAGGGCTTGGAAGTGTTTGTTGGGTATCCCCAGGCTGAGGGTAGGGGCTGCCCTAGAGCTTAGCTGTCCATGGCTCAGCAAGACTCCCTCTTTTCACTCCCACAAGGCTCTCGGCTCCTGGAGTCCTCACTGTCCAGCTCAGAGGGAGAGGAGCCTGTGGAGTACAAGTCCTTGCAGTGGTTCGGGGCAACAGTTCGAGCCCATGGCTCCTCCATCTTGGTGAGGGGCCAGCAGGCTCAGTGGTGTGGTGGCCAGGGGATGGGCAGTGGTTGGATAACGCCGGGCCTGGAGGGAAGGAGGAAGGGCCTTACTGGACTGAATCTGAGGCCCCTCCTCCTGGGCCTTCCCAGGCGTGCGCTCCACTGTACAGCTGGCGCACAGAGAAGGAGCCACTGAGCGACCCCGTGGGTACCTGCTACCTCTCCACAAATAACTTCACCCGAATTCTGGAGTATGCACCTTGCCGCTCAGGTAGGGGAAAGAGGGGGCCTGTGCCCCATGTCTGCCTTCTCATATACTTGGAGCGTCTCATATACTTAGGGCTGAATCGCGCCCCCCACCACATACCCCCATGAGATTCTAAGTTGCTTAAGATAAAGGTTAACCCAGTTAGTTAGCCTTTATGCTTACTGACTGGTCCAGGGAGGCCCTTTCTCTGGTTCGCTCTCCCACCCCCTTCCCTATGCCCTCTCTTCTTTCCTGGATGACCCTCTGTGCAGGGCTCATTTTCACCACCTTCTCCCCTCACAGATTTCAGCTGGGCAGCAGGACAGGGTTACTGCCAAGGAGGCTTCAGTGCTGAGTTCACCAAGGTGAGAGTGTGGTCTGGGAGAGAAGGGGCCGTGGGTGGTGGACACGGGGGGATCGAGACCAGATGTTGGACTCCCCTCCTTTCACCCACAGACTGGCCGTGTGGTTTTAGGTGGACCAGGAAGCTATTTCTGGCAAGGTAAGTCCTCTCTCTGCCATTCTTTGTTTTTTTTTTTTTTTTTGAGACGAAGTCTCACTCTGTCACCCAGGCTGGAGTGCAGTGGCACAACTGCTGCTGCCCAGGTTCAAGCGATTCTCCTGCCTCAGCCTCCCAAGTAGCTGGGATTACAGGCGCCTGCCACCACACCTGGCTAATTTTTGTAATTTTAGTAGAGATGGGGTTTCGCCGTCTTGGCCAGGCTGGTCTTAGACTCCTGATCCACCTGCCTTGGCCTCCCAAAGTGCTGGGATTGTAGGCGTGAGCCACCGTGCCCAGCGTGTTTCTGCCATTCTTTAAGTCACCTGGCACATAGCCTCCCACCCTACTCCCAATTCTCCTCTTCCTTTCCTGAAACTTATATGCCACCACCCTCCCCATGCTTCCCTTTCTTGAACCAGACTTCTGAAATACTACCCAGTCAGCCCCCAGAGCCCCAAGCCCCCTCTGCCACCTCCCCACCATCTACTCCCTCTTCATCCTCGCTCCAGGCCAGATCCTGTCTGCCACTCAGGAGCAGATTGCAGAATCTTACTACCCCGAGTACCTGATCAACCTGGTTCAGGGGCAGCTGCAGACTCGCCAGGCCAGTTCCATCTATGATGACAGCTACCTAGGTGAGCAAGTGAGGAAGGGATGGCAGAGGGAGAACCTCAAGTGCTCCTGTCCCCACTCACCCCCTTGCCTCCCCTCTCCTACGCGGGCATCCCCAGCACCCCTGCCATACTTGCCATGTGCCTGCTGACTATGAAGGCCCAGCAGGGGTGGGGAAGGGATTGGGGGATAGGCCAGAGCAGAGGGGTCCCCAAAGCAGGAATCCTAACATCCACCCACTCTGTCCCCCAGGATACTCTGTGGCTGTAGGTGAATTCAGTGGTGATGACACAGAAGGTGAGTGTGTCCCCAGGCTGGGGCCAAGGGAGGGGGTTGGTTAGAGGCTCAGGGTCAGACAGCCCGTGAACTCGGCCACTTACCATTATCTACTTCCCTTTCCCTGACCTTAAGTCACAACTTTCTCTTCTCTCTGCAGACTTTGTTGCTGGTGTGCCCAAAGGGAACCTCACTTACGGCTATGTAAGACCCAGCCTGACCCCTCACTTCCTCTCCTCCCCTGCCTAATCACAAAGAACCATGCATGGCAGTTTGCAAGGGCTCAAAAAGGTGGATCAGAACACGGGCTCTGGAGGCAGACTGGCATTCAAGTTCTGGCACCTACTCTGGCAGAATCATTCTGCTCTTTATTCATACTCTGCTTCCTGCTGAACCTCTCTGAGCCTCCTTCTTCTCTGTATACTGGGATAACAATCGTTCTGACCTCACAAGGCTCTGGCAAGGATGAAATGAGAAAATGCATGTGAAAGTAGTCAGTGAATTGTTGGGCAATGTACAACTGGCAGATGTTATTATTAGACGAGGACAAGTGCTTTTAAAAAGATACAGATAAGAGTGCCAGCGGAGTTCATTCAATTAACAACATTTATTAAGGCAAGGTAAGAGATAAGAAGATGAATAAGGTATCATATCCCATCTTATAAGATGCTTCTAATCAAGTATGATAGATAAGACACTCATACAATTATGATCTAAAGTGGAGCAACTATTCATTCTCTTCTCTACTCAGTGCATCAGGCACTATCTATTCATGATTTCTATTCTTCATAACAAGCCTATGGGGTAGATATTATCATTTGTATTTTACATGTGAGAACACTGAGGTTCTAAGAGACCAAGTAAGTTCCTTAAGATCAACCAGTTAGTAAGTAGGTTTAAAATCAGGTCTCTCGGCCGGGCGCGGTGCCTCATGCCTATAATCCCAGCACTTTGGGAGGCCAAGGCGGGCGGATCACGAGGTCAGGAGATTGAGACCATCCTGGCTAACACGGTGAAACCCCGTCTCTACTAGAAAAAAAAAAAAAAAATACAAAAAATTAGCCGGGCGTGGTGGTGGGAGCCTGTAGTCCCAGCTACTGGGGAGGCTGAGGCAGGAGAACAGCATGAACCCGGGAGGCGGAGCTTGCAATGAACCGAGATCACGCCACTGCACTCCAGCCTGGGCGACAGAGCGAGACTCCATCTCAAAATTAAAAAAAAAAAAAAAAAAAATCAGGTCTCTCTTAATCCAATATCAGCATTCTTTCTGCACTTTGCTAAACTTCAGAAAAGTGGATACAGTGACATAGCAGTTTAGGGGAAGGAATAATCTCCTTTCTAGGAAAAGGATGATAACAAGTTTGGGGAGTCAGGAAATAAAAATTTAAAATGTTTAAAAAGGAAGAGGACAGATCAGAGAAGGTTCTATGAAGGTTCAGCAGAGATGAGGCAGGAGGGCATCCTGTGCAGGAGCATGAACGAGGTGGAAGAAAAGGAAACAATTTCAGCCCAGCTTAGCAGACTCATGAGCTGATTGAGGATGAGTAGAATATGGAAAGGTTGAGCAAAAACAGATGGGTTAGGGCCACATTCTCCAGAGCTTTGGAGGACCAGCCAAGAAGTTGAGACTTTGGGCAGTGACTGCAGGGAGCCACTGGATTTCCAAGCCAGAGGTAGCCTCCTAAATCTGCTGGGAGAGCTGGAGGCAGGGACATTGTCAAGACATCTGTCTAGCAGTCCTGGGAAAGGGCTCATACCAGGATTCAAGAGGCCTGGTGGGGCCAGTCACTAAGGGAACATAGGGGAGTCATGGTGTTTGTGGTTCGGGGTACTGGAGGATGAGGATGACTTAGGTTTTGAACATGATGGGTTTGAGGCACCGGCGCACATTCAGTCATAATTATTATTGAGTGCCTACTACTCACCAAGCATGACTTTAGGCTCTGAGGAGAAAGCAAAGGACAAAATCAAGTGCCTGCCCCTATTGATCTTTCATTCTAGTGGGTAGAGAGGGACAAGGAACAGATAAATACAAATCTGTCAGTAGTTGGTGATTGATATGCAGAAAAATAGTGGAGCAGACGTAGGGTGGAGCTACCTGGCATAGAGGTGGGAATATGAGGGCAAAGCTGATGAGGGAGCTAGGGACAGTGGTCTGCATCTCTAAGGGATACCTGCCCCTGAGTGTCCTGTACACATCTGTTCTTTAACCATGGGATACTCTGGGATTCCAGGACCAATGGGCCTATCTCTTCATCCCCCAGGTCACCATCCTTAATGGCTCAGACATCCGATCCCTCTACAACTTCTCAGGGGAACAGGTAAGGATACCCCTCAATCCCACCCCAGCTTGGCCCTCTGCCAATGAAGCCCCAGCCCTGACCTGTGTCAGCCCAACTTCCCAGCCCTTCTTGATCCTGTGTATTGAACCTTCTAGTTCTGACCCAGCGCTGCCCCTTTGTCCTCCCCAGATGGCCTCCTACTTCGGCTATG
This sequence comes from Mandrillus leucophaeus, assembly GCF_000951045.1. NCBI lineage: Eukaryota > Metazoa > Chordata > Mammalia > Primates > Cercopithecidae > Mandrillus > Mandrillus leucophaeus. The sequence goes on along the minus strand of NW_012104410.1, from coordinate 1,192,277 downwards.
CAGTGGCTGCCACAGACATCAATGGGGACGGGTGAGCAGTGGGAAATGAGCTCACTGTGATACCTCTCCCAGCTCCAGGAGGGAAGAGTGGGAATGGGACAGGAAATGCAAGGAGAATTTCTCCAGGGCTTTTTCTCTAGACTCTCACTTATACCTGCATTCCCCTTGCTCAGGGACAAGGAAAGCTGAGAGCTAATGATCAGAGACCTCAGGTCTTCTGACTCGATGGAATCCAGAGTGCCTGGGGTTTCTGGCACTAGGATTGGGGTGGGGTGGCAAGACAGGGTATCGAGATGCCTGGGTTTGCCCTTCCCCTCAGGCTGGATGACTTGCTGGTAGGGGCACCCCTGCTCATGGATCGGACCCCTGACGGGCGGCCTCAGGAGGTGGGCAGGGTCTACGTCTACCTGCAGCACCCAGCCGGCATAGAGCCCACACCCACCCTTACCCTCACTGGCCATGATGAGTTTGGCCGCTTTGGCAGCTCCTTGACCCCCCTGGGGGACCTGGACCAGGATGGCTACAATGGTGAGTACCATGGGCTCAGAGAGTGAAAGGGGAGGCAGGGGCCCAAGTCAGAAGGGATTTGGGGAGAGGGCGTCTGTCAGCTAAGATACCCAGACCTCCATGACTTCCCGAGGGGTTAAAATCCCACTGTCTGGGTCTTGGGATTTCAAGAGACTAGAATATAGGGACTGACAGATGGGAAAAAACTGGAATCCTAGGTCCTGGGGTCTGGGAGTAGAGATTTGGGCCCCTGGATTCCTGGCCTGCTGACTAGTGTGTGTTCTGTGTCTTCCAGATGTGGCCATTGGGGCTCCCTTTGGTGGGGAGACCCAGCAGGGAGTAGTGTTTGTATTCCCTGGGGGCCCAGGAGGGCTGGGCTCTAAGCCTTCCCAGGTTCTGCAACCCCTGTGGGCAGCCAGCCACACCCCAGACTTCTTTGGCTCTGCCCTTCGAGGAGGCCGAGACCTGGATGGCAACGGATACCCTGGTGAGTTGTGCCTGAGGCCCCTTTTCACCTTAAAATTCACTGGTCACTGACCCCTACCCTCTCTTCTTCACCTTTCCTAAAGTTCCTGGGTGCAGTTCTAGCTAATTCCAACAGAGGGCGCTGTCTTCTCACTTCAGCCTCCCTGAGCGTTGAAACCAGGAGGGGTTAGGAAGAAAGGATCCTGATTTGGGGCTTGCTGTAAGACGTGATTTCTTGACTTCTTACAGATCTGATTGTGGGGTCCTTTGGTGTGGACAAGGCTGTGGTATACAGGTATGAACTCCAAGGGGAGTTGAGGGGACAACGTAGGGGAACTGGAACTGGAAATTTCTCAACAGAGCTGAGGTTGGGAAAATCAATGCAGAGGACACACACTCTGGGGCTTGGGCATCAGTTTCCTGTGTCCAGGTTACAGAGGAGTCCTAATTCTATTGACCCCACATCCACTCTTGGCAGGGGCCGCCCCATCGTGTCTGCCAGTGCCTCCCTCACCATCTTCCCTGCCATGTTCAACCCAGAGGAGCGCAGCTGCAGCTTAGAGGGGAACCCTGTGGCCTGGTGAGCTGGCGCCCAGGGAATTGCAGAGACCTGAGCCTGGGAGTGGGCAGGGGCACCAAGTCTGCCTTCAGAAGGGGAAAAATGGGGGTGTCCTAGTCTGGGTCTGGCTGGGAGATAGGTAGAGGATAGGATGTCTGTTCCAGTTGGATTCACCAGCTTTCTTCTTGGTCTTTCTCCAGCATCAACCTTAGCTTCTGCCTCAATGCTTCTGGAAAACACGTTGCTGACTCCATTGGTGAGGGAGACTGCCTGGATCTCTCAGGCCCTAGGACAGGGAACGAAGGGACTGGGTACCTGGGGACATTTCTTCTCTCTGAAAAGATGAGGAGAGACAAGCAGTTTCCCCTTATATGTCCCTGGCTGCAGGCTTCACAGTGGAACTTCAGCTGGACTGGCAGAAGCAGAAGGGAGGGGTACGGCGGGCACTGTTCCTGGCCTCCAGGCAGGCAACCCTGACCCAGACCCTGCTCATCCAGAATGGGGCTCGAGAGGATTGCAGAGAGATGAAGATCTACCTCAGGGTATAGCCCAGAGGGCGGGGTGTGGACTGGCCAGGGAGGGTGGCCACATAGAACTGAGGGCACCTCCTGAAGGGAAAAAGATTGGGGGATTCCAGTGAAGGGTTTGGGACTCTTGTGGGGACTGAGAAAGGGACACTTTCTGTCAGAGGAGCTGGGAAGCAGGCTGCCAGCGCCTCTGAAACAATAAGAATGGTCAGAATTGGGCCCTAAGCAGACAAAGGGATATGAGAGAGGCTGAGGAGCAGGACCACCAAGTCTCCAGAGTCCCCTGACTCTGTGAACTCTCTCCTCTGTCCCCAGAATGAGTCAGAATTTCGAGACAAACTCTCCCCGATTCATATCGCTCTCGACTTCTCCTTGGACCCCCAAGCCCCAGTGGACAGCCACGGCCTCAGGCCAGCCCTGCATTACCAGAGCAAGAGCCGGATAGAGGACAAGGTGAGGACAGGACAGGGAGAAGGGACCTGGGAGGACAGAGGCCTGGGTACTGTGGGGGCAGGGCCCCGGAAAGAGAAGAGCCTATAGCCCAGGAATGGGTCTAAACTTCCCCTCTCAAGGCTGCCCTGCTCCCCAGGCTCAGATCTTGCTGGACTGTGGAGAAGACAACATCTGTGTGCCTGACCTGCAGCTGGAAGTGTTTGGGTAAGTAGGGCTGACGAGCTAGGGAGTTCAGGTGCACCTGGCACCTGAAAGAGTCAGCTAGGGACATACTAGCTGTGTCGCCTTGGGAAGTTGCTCAGCTGCTCTGAGCTTTAACTCTTTTGTCTGTATAGTGGGAATAGTAGCATTTATTTCTCAGAGTTTTTAGAAAGATTAAATGAAATAATCTATATAAAAAATCTAGCCTAGTGCCTGCCATAGAGTTAGAACTCAGTAAACAGTATCTATTATTACTGTATTATTACTCTTTTTTTTTTTTTTTTTTTGAGACGGAGTCATGCCCTTGTCACCCAGGTTGGAGTGCAGTGGCACAATCTCGGCTCACTGCAACCTCCACCTCCCAGGTTCAAGCAATTCTCTGCCTCAGCGTCCCAAGTAACTGGGATTACAGGTGCCCGCCACCATGACCGGCTAATTTTTTTATTATTATTATTTTTAGTAGAGACGGGGTTTCACCATCTTGGCCAAACTTGTCTTGAACTCCTGACCTCGTGATCCACCCGCCTCAGCCTCCCAAAGTGCTGGGATTACAGGCGTGAGTCACTATGCCCGGCCTCGTATTATTACTCTTTTTTTTTTTTTTTTGAGACGGAGTCTCGCTCTGTCACCCAGGCTGGAGTGCAGTGGCCGGATCTCAGCTCACTGCAAGCTCCGCCTCCCGGGTTTACGCCATTCTCCTGCCTCAGTCTCCGGAGTAGCTGGGACTACAGGCGCCCGCCACCTCGCCCGGCTAATTTTTTTGTATTTTTTAGTAGAGACGGGGTTTCACCATGTTAGCCAGGATGGTTTCGATCTCCTGACCTCGTGATCCGCCCGTCTCGGCCTCCCAAAGTGCTGGGACTACAGGCTTGAGCCACCGCACCCGGCCTATTACTCTTATAATTGTCCTTTGTCCTAGTTTGAGGATTAATTCCCCAGTTTCCCTTACCCTCTGTGTCCCTTCCAGGGAGCAGAACCATGTGTACCTGGGTGACAAGAATGCCCTGAACCTCACTTTCCATGCCCAGAATGTGGGTGAGGGTGGCGCCTATGAGGCTGAGCTTCGGGTCACCGCCCCTCCAGAGGCTGAGTACTCAGGACTCGTCAGACATCCAGGGGTGAGATGAGATTCTCCAGTGGGAGTTGGGAGGATACCTCTCCAGAGAGGACACCAAAACCTGACCAGTGCCCACCCCACCTCCAGAACTTCTCCAGCCTGAGCTGTGACTACTTTGCGGTGAACCAGAGCCGCCTGCTGGTGTGTGACCTGGGCAACCCCATGAAGGCAGGAGCCAGTGTAAGTCTGGGATGAAGGAGGATGGGACAGAGGGAGAGCAGACCTGAGGGCGGTAACCAGCCAGCCGAGAGCACCGCTGTGAGATGGGGAGGGAGAGTGAAATACGCAGTCCAACTGCCCTCTTTTCCTCTTGTTCTGTCCCCAGCTGTGGGGTGGCCTTCGGTTTACAGTCCCTCATCTCCGGGACACTAAGAAAACCATCCAGTTTGACTTCCAGATCCTCAGGTAGGGAGTGAGTATGTCTAGGCTGGGGCTGAGCTGGGGACAGAAGGGAGGGCTGGGCACAGTTCTCACTGGCTGCACTCTAGCACCTCAGTCTTGCCTCCATCCCACAGCAAGAATCTCAACAACTCGCAAAGCGACGTGGTTTCCTTCCGGCTCTCCGTGGAGGCTCAGGCCCAGGTCACCCTGAACGGGTCAGTGCCAGGCAGAATGGGGTCTTTCTGAGAGGGGAGACAGACTTCTAGGGAAGGATGCATATGGGGTTCTTTCCACCCTCCCCTAAACCACCCTCCTCCTTAGTGTCTCCAAGCCTGAGGCAGTGCTATTCCCAGTAAGCGACTGGCATCCCCGAGACCAGCCTCAGAAGGAGGAGGACGTGGGACCTGCTGTGCACCATGTCTATGAGGTAAGGAGGGAAAGGGGCAGGGCCAGAATGAATGACGGGAAAGGAGAGGTAGTATGAGTGACAGATGGCTGAGACCCACGTGAGGTACTGAGAGAAAGAGAGGAGGGAGGGGTAAGTGATATGCAAAGGCATGAGGCAGAGTCCTGTGAGAAACAGCCAGAAGACAAACAGGCCAGTTGAGTGGCTTGGAAAGAAAGATGGAGCCCCCTCCAAAAGTGTTGGCTAGAGAGGATTTCACCTCTGCCCATTGCTTCCCTGCTTCATCTCTGAGATAGGAGCCCGACAGCAAGGTATAGTGGAGCCACGGTGATCCAGGGTCTCAAGGGGGCAGAAGCATTCCCTTCCTTCTCATGATGATTGTGCTCTTCCCTCCTCAGCTCATCAACCAAGGCCCCAGCTCCATTAGCCAGGGCGTGCTGGAGCTCAGCTGTCCCCAGGCTCTGGAAGGTCAGCAGCTCCTATATGTAACCAGAGTTACGGGACTCAACTGCACCACCAATCACCCCATTAACCCAAAAGGCCTGGAGGTAAGGGCCTGAACACTGGCATGGGGAAGAGGAGCAGGTTCAGAGGACCAAGGCGGAGGGATTGGGGAAGGTTGCTGGGGGCCTGCAAGAGGCAATGAGGGTGTGCCTATAGCTAGGGCTGAGGGTCACAAGGCCCAGAGGTACCTCAAAAGCCTCTGGAGGAAAAAGGACTTTCATCCACTGTGTTTCTTTCTGCCTGAAGTATCCCTTCTTTGTTTCCTGGCATACCCCTAGGGCCCAGTTATGTGCCACCTCCTCTAGGAAGCCTTCTTCAAACCTTTTCCTCTGGGCCCCAATGCCTGTTTTATAGTTCATTTACTCGTTAACATTTAATTAAATAAGTGCCTGTGCTGAACACTGTTAGACCCAGGAAATATTGTACCAAACAAAACTGACAAGGTCTCCACGTTCATGGAACTTACATTCTAGTGAAGGGTGATACACATAGAAAATAGAAAGAGAAGGAGAAAAATTAACAGGGATTGAAAAGTGATGAAGTGAAGTGTTAATAAGCTGTGGGGATACGATTTAAACTGAATCACCGGAAAACCTCTTGAAGACATCACAGTTGAATTGAGGCCTGAAAGATAAGGTCGAACCTATCTGTAAGACTCAGGGATGAGCATTCCAAACCGAGGGAACAGCCAGTGCAAAAACAGGAACATGGACCTAATTATTTATTTAAGCATCTCCTCTAGCGTGAACTCTAAGAACCAAGTTTTCTTCATTTCCATATTTTAACCCCGAGCTCGGTGCCTTGCACATAGGAGGCGAAGAGTTGGATGATCAATAAAGAGATAGATGAAAGAATAGGTTGAAGCTGCTCTGGAACCCAGGTGCCGGCTGACTCAGAAGCTGTAATGAGATGGGAAAGGGGCCCAATACTCTCTTTCTCTTATAGTTGGATCCCGAGGGTTCCCTGCACCACCGGCAAAAACGGGAAGCTCCAAGCCGCAGCTCTGCTTCCTCTGGACCTCAGATCCTGGTAAGTCAGACAGGGAATGAGGTGTGGAGGAAAGCGTTGAGTACTTGTTTGGGTTCTCACAGCCATCACAAGGGCAGAACACCAGGTTCAAGCTTCTTTCTTCCTAGAAATGCCCAGAGGCTGAGTGTTTGAGGCTGCGCTGTGAGCTCGGGCCCCTGCACCAACAAGAGAGCCAAAGTCTGCAGCTGCATTTCCGAGTCTGGGCCAAGACTTTCTTGCAGGTGAGGGAGCCTCACCTCAGCCCTGACCCCTGACCTTTGGGCCTGCTTAGACTGACCCACCCCTTTCTCCACTACAGTAGCCACCCCTCCTTTGGTGAATGGGATCCAGCACTCCAGCTCCCTTGCCCTTGTCTAGACCAGGCTGTATGTCCTTGGCGCCACCTAGTGACCACAGTGGGAGCAGCAGCTTCCCTTTCCTGGCCCATTCAGAGGGGGGAGGGCTGGAGGGAGACCAGTGTGCAAAGAATGATAGAAAAACAGTGAGATGGAAGATGAATCCATAGTGGAGAGGTAAGCACATGTAGGAATAGTAAAGAGCAGTCACTTCTTGAGCACACACTGCAGGCCAGGCACTGTCCTGGTGTCAAAGCACATTAATAATTCAAAAAAAAAGTTTTTATTGAACATGTAGTCATCTAATTATATATTATCGTTACAATTATTCAGTTACACATTTGTCATCCCATATAAGGAACATCAAGAGAGGCTCAGGGGCCAGGCACAGTGGCTCACACCAGTAATCCCAGCACTTTGGGAGGCCGAGGTTGGCAGATCACTTGAGCCCAGAAGTTTGAGACCAGCCTGGGCAACATGGCAAAACTCCACTTCTACAAAAACAAAACAAAACAAAAATTAGGTGGGCACGATGGCACATGCCTGTAGTCCCAGCTACTTGGGAGGCTGAGGCAGGAGGATTGCTTGAGCCCAGGAGGTGGAAGTTGCAATGGCCTAAGACCACACCACTGCACTCCAGCCTGGGCGACAGTGTAAGACTTTGTCTCAAAAAAAAAAGAGAGAGAGAGAGACTCAGGAAGAATGAGTCCAAAATAGGGAAAGATCACAACCCCAGCCAGACCATGGGGAACCCTATGTCCTCTGGATCCCAAGAGAGGATGTGCTGACCAACTTTCTCCCACCCACAGCGGGAGCACCAGCCATTTAGCCTGCAGTGTGAGGCTGTGTACAAAGCCCTGAAGATGCCCTACCGAATCCTGCCTCGGCAGCTGCCCCAAAAGGAGCGTCAGGTGAGTCTAGGGCCAGAGGACTGGACGAGGGAATACAGGGCTCAGAGTGCTGGAACTAGGGTTGGGACATGGGTGAGGGCTGGCCTTGGTACTATTAACAACTGTTGAGAATCTAATATGCGCCAAGCACTGTGCAGATGCCAGAGACAGCGTGGTAAGCAAGACCAACATGGTATCTTTGCTCCTGGAGTTCACAGTCTCATGGAACAACACAGTGTTCCAAGTGTGGTGATATTTATGAAAACACATAATAGGAACACCTGAACCCAGTCTAACTGGATCAGGGAAGGCTGCCTGGAAGAAGTGATGTTCAAGCTGAGACCTGAAGAATAAATAGGAACTAACCAGGCTAGTCATTCAGGAAAGGGATATCCTGGGGAGAGGTGAATAACAGATATGAGGCCGAGCGCAGGGGCTCACACCTGTAATCCCAGCACTTTGGAAGGCCAAGGCAAGCGGATTTCTTGAGCTCAGAAGTTTAAGACCAACCTGGGCAACACAGTGAGACCCTATCTCTACAAAAAAAATACAAAAATTAGCCAGATGTGGTGTTGCACATCTGTGGTCCCAGCTACTCGGGAGGCTGAGGCAGGAGGATCGCTTGAGACCAGGAGGCAGAGGTTGTAGTGAACCGAGATCGCACCACTGCCCTCCAGCCTGGGTGACAGAGTGAGTCTCTGTCAAAGAAAGAAATGGATATGATATGAAAGCCCGAAAGTAAGAGACAATATTGCACATTTTAGGAACTTAAATTTTTAAGCTCAGAATGCTGTTAGTTCAAAATAAGAGGTGGGAAGTGGGTCTAGATCCAATGACAAGTGGAGGCCAAGTATAGGGTTGAAAGAACTTCTGAGCTTTCATTGACTTCACCCAACTTGCTCCCCAGGTGGCCACAGCTGTGCAATGGACCAAGGCAGAAGGCAGCTATGGCGTCCCACTGTGGATCATCATCCTAGCCATCCTTTTTGGCCTCCTGCTCCTAGGTCTACTCATCTACATCCTCTACAAGGTCAGCCACATCCTGCTTGTGACTTGGCCACCCTCTCATCAGGCTCTGCCCTTGACCTGGCACAGTCCCAAGTATCTACCTCTAGACCAGTTCACCAGCCATGTGCCCCCACCTCTGTCCTGGCTACATGCATCCCATCCTAACCCTTCCTGTAGGATCCCTCCCTACATTCTACAGCCCCTAGCTTAGAAAGGGTCCCCTTGACTCAAGACGGTAAGTTTGCCTATACTTGCAAAATCAGTGGAACCCACAGATTACAAATACATGGCATTTGTGCTGTCAGTTTCTCCAAAAATCCATGGCAGTCATCACTAACCTAGAAATGGCTACTGATCATCTCCTAGAAGTGGCTTCAGAATCTCTCTCAAGAGGCAGCCATGGCCAAGTGTGTGGCTCACCCCTGTAATCCCAACATTTTGGGAGGCCAGGGTGGGAAGACAGCTTGAGCCCGGGAATTCAAGACCAGCCTGGGTAGCACACTAGGACCTTGTCTCTACAAAAAACCACAAAGATTAGCCAGGTTTGATGGTGTGTGCCTATGGTCCCAGCTACTCTGGAGGCTGAGGTGGGAGGATCGCTTGAGCGCAGGAGTTTGAGGCTACAGTGAGCCATGATCATGCCACTGCACTCCAGGCTGGTCAACAGAGTGAGACCCTGTCTCAAAAACCACAAACAAAAGCAGCCACTACTAAGCAATCAGACTGGCCGCTTGAGTTCAAACCTATCTGCCATTTCTGGCTTAACTGGGGAATTTTAAAGACACTGGTAAAAGATACCCACCATACAAAACCACCCCCAAGTTTAGTCCTCCTGGGTCCATTGCACAACTTGGAGGGGTAGTCCTAGCCTGAATTCAGAGGCCACTTTGCAGGATGTAGAGGCTGGAGGCACTAGAGTCCTCCTTATTACTTCTTGGGATAAGAGCTGTGGAGAAAAGGCAACCATAGTACCTAAACTCTCCCTCTTTTCCCCTTTATCAGCTCGGATTCTTCAAACGCTCCCTCCCATATGGCACCGCCATGGAAAAAGCTCAGCTCAAGCCTCCAGCCACCTCTGATGCCTGAGTCCTCCCAATTTCAGACTCCCAATCCTGAAGAACCAGTCCCCCCACCCTCATTCTACTGAAAGGGAGGGGTCTGGGTACTTCCTGAAGGTGCTGAGGGCCAGGGAGAAGCTCCTCTCCCCAGCCCAGAGACATACTTGAAGGGCCAGAGCCAGGCGGGTGAGGAGCTGGGGATCCCTCCCCCCCACGCACTGTGAAGGACCCTTGTTTACACATACCCTCTTCATGGATGGGGGAACTCAGATCCAGGGACAGAGGCCCCAGCCTCCCTGAAGCCTTTGCATTTTGGAGAGTTTCCTGAAACAACTTGGAAAGATAACTAGGAAATCCATTCACAGTTCTTTGGGCCAGACATGCCACAAGGACTTCCTGTCCAGCTCCAACCTGCAAAGATCTGTCCACAGCCTTGCCAGAGATCCAAAAGAAGCCCCCAGCTAAGAACTTGGAACTTGGGGAGTAAGACCTGGCAGCTCTGGACAGCCCCACCCTGGTGGGCCAAGAAGGAACACTAACTATGGATGGTGCCCCAGGACCAGCTCAGGACAGATGCCACAAGGATAGATGCTGCCCAGAGCCCAGCTCGAAGGGGAATCAGAACTCAAATGGGGCCACATCCAGCCTGGGGTCTAGAGTTGATCTGGAACCCAGACTCAGACATTGGCACCTAATCCAGGCAGATCTGGGACTATATTTGGGCCTGCTCCAGACCTGATCCTGGAGGCCCAGTTCACCCTGCTTTAGGAGAAGCCAGGAATTTCCCAGGACCCCAAAGGGGCCATAATGGCAACAGATCTGGAACCTCAGCCTGGCCAGACACAGGCCCTCCCTGTTCCCCAGAGAAAGGGGAGCCCACTGTCCTCGACCTGCAGAATTTGGGTTCTGCCTGCCAGCTGCACTGATGCTGCCCCTCCTCTCTCTGCCCAACCCTTCCCTCACCTTGGCACCAGACACCCAGGACTTATTTAAACTCTGTTGCAAGTGCAATAAATCTGACCCAGTGCCCCCACTGACCAGAACTCGAATCTGTGATCTCATACCTCACTCTTTCCAAACCCATCCTGGAACCAAGCGGCTTGGTGGAAAGCAGATGCCTATTTCTCTCATGGCTTCTTTCCACTCGGGGCCAGAAGTACGACCCCCTAGACACTGTGAAACTAGTTCTGGATTCCCTTCTTAGGTGAAAGACGTGATGGAAGGAGAGAAAGCAGGGCTTGACTCCTCTCCCCCTCCCTCATCCCCCATCAGATCTGGTCCCCAACACTCCCAAGGGAGAAGCGAAAGGAATCTCTTCTCTTTGGGTTTCAGGATTAGAGAAGAAAGCAAAGGGGGAGGTCCAAGGTGGAGGTGGGGAAGGATGGTTCAGAAAATTTCCCAGGCTTCCCTAAATCAGAATAATGAAATGAGAGGAAAAAGCCATAGAACTAAATTAGAAGAAAGCCCAGTTAGGTTTTTGTATTGCTTTGTTTTCATTGCTACTGTGTGCTGGTAGGGGGTGTTAGTTTGCATACATTTAATTTCTCACAGGGTTCTGCGAGGTTGGTACTATTAATCCCATTTACACAAAGGGAAACTGAGGCCCAGAGAGGTTACATAACTTGTGCAAAGTCACACAGTGAGTGGCAGAACAGAGTGAAACTCAGCCTTATCTGACTGGGAAAGTCCGAATTCTTAACCAACATGCCACAGGGTTCAGATCTTTGAAGATTAATCATGCAAAGTGAGGGATCCTCACGGTCCTCTTTTCTCCTCAAGGCCTGTCACAACATGCAGCAAGAGGGAGAGCCATTGGGGTTGTTGGAGACAAAGATGTCCCTGTCAGGATAGACTAAAATTCAGCCACCAGAGGGCAGCATAGCCACAAATTTATGGGAAATTTGGGAAGGTAGGGTATGCGGTCCACCTCACCCTCTTCCCCCATCACCAGGACTATTCTCATTAACTCAGGCTCCTGCCTAGCAGGGCCTGCATAAAATATCCCCCCTGGGAGACCAAGCCTGGACCACGCTCCAGTCTGTGACTTCTTAGAATGCTCCGAGTCAGGAATGTCTTCACAGAACCCATAAACGAAAAGGAGCTGATGGGGTAGAAGAGGCAGCATGAGACAAAGAACCCCCTAGCATTTCTAAGAATGGCAGCCATGGCATAACAAGGCACCAGAAATTCTAGAGGGAGGAAATCGCATACTGGATACATTAAGAGGAGTCCCCCTCCTGGGAGAGAGCTGGGGGTAGAAGCAGCCAAACTTCAGGCGCCAGACCTAAAATGTCTTCCACTGTTGTGAGGAGGAAATAAGGAAGGGAAGTGGGCTGTGGAAACTGGGCTGGTGTCATGGGTGTGTCACTGTGTAGGGCCTGTACTTTTGAGACAGTGACAAGTTCTTACCCGGGATGCACAATACAAGGAAGAAATTCCTTGAGCTCAGAAATGCCACAGACGTAATCTAGTATGAGCCTCTCTTTCCCTGAGCTGTAATTCTCAGACTCCTGGTCTAAGTTTCTTCTCCCAAATCTCCCAACCCTCCGAAGGAAGTGTGACTCCCACCTTGAGACTTCAGTGTAGGGGGGCCAGAAGTGTAGGGGGCCGGAAGGCCTGAGCCCTATCCTTGGCTGTGTTGGTAGAGATGAAAAGGAGAAGGAAAGGAGGTCTTAGGAAGTGAACAGAGCAGCTGGGGGTGCAGGGAGGGGGAGGGGGCTCAGGAGAGGCAGCTGGCAGGCGGGAAGCTGATCTGGGGGTCTCAAGTTTCTTGACATCAATTAGAGCAGCCGGCCTGGGCTCATTAGTAGCCCGGGGTGCAGGGCTCATCAATAATGAATTCACCCCACACACCTTCCCCCCACCCCAGCTGCCTGCAAGGTCACCCGTCCTCTAGCCAGCTGCCGCCCCTTGGTAAGCTTAAGCAACCCCTCTTCTGAGATCTTCCTAACCCAGAGTCCCTGGGGCAGCGTGGCAGGGTGGACAACAGCTGAGGGCAAAGGGGTCTCTAAAACCAATTGACCATGCCTGATAATGACTCTTGTTTACTCTCTGAGTCCACCCAGGAGGAGAAAGAATGGGAAGAGGAAAGGAGGGGCAGGGTCTAAGGAGAAGCAAGGTTTTTCATACTAGAGTTGACCAGCCTGGTGGCAGGACAGACCCAGAGCAGGAGGACCTCCTCTGATGGACCCAGAAACCCCATATCCTCTCCCAACGCCAGACTTGGGCAGCAAGGCCAATCACCTGAGATCTCTGCCCCACTGAATCAGAAGGAGACTAAGGCATTGGCACTCCCAGCATTCTCTTGCCCTAGAGCTGGAGTGTCTTGGCAGGTACAGAAACAGGTCTTTTCTTCAAACCAGATTACTGGGGTGAGGGCAAGAGATTGCTGGGACCCAGAAACAGAAACTCAAACTTCCTGCACCTTCCCAATTTCCCTCCAGAACCCAGGAATGTCAGTCTCTTTCCCCTTCCTAAACTGTTTCAAAACTTCAGTCCCACCACCCTTTCACCGACTTCTTCCCCTCCGCTTCTACCTGCCTAAACCTCAAACGTTCCAGTTCCCACCCACTTTTCCTCTGATTGGGGTTTGCCTGAAGCTAACTGTGTGGCATTCTGGGAAATCTGCCTGCCACCCTCCCTCTTGAGACAAGTACAGACAAGTTCAGGCTCCATATTCCCCAGCCATCGGCAGTGTCCCAGACTCCAGCCTTGTACTGGAGTCCCTTAAGAATACCTCTGAGTGGACTGGGTATGGTGGCTCACACCAATAATCCCAGCACTTTGAGAGGCCGAGGAAGGCAGATCACCTGAGGTCAGGAGTTCAAGACCAGCCTGGCCAACATAGTGAAACCCTGTCTCTACTAAAACTACAAAAATTAGCCAGGTGTGGTGGCGGGCGCCTGTAATCCCAGCTACTCGGGAGGCTGAGGTAGGAGCATTGCTTGAACCCAGGAGGCAGAGGTTGCAGTGAGCTGAGATCGCACCACTGCACTCCAGCCTGGGCGACAGAGCGAGACTCGGGTCTCAAAAAAAAAAAAAAGAAAAGAAAAGAATACCTCCGAGTGGCATGTACTTCCTCTCCCTCCTGACATTCTCCCCAGCTCAGACATTTTGTCCTACCGTCCATCTTCCCCTCCACCTCACCAAATACCCTCATGCCTCCCCACCAGTCCTCTTCAATCGAAGCTGGCCTTAGTGGGGAATGCCCCAGATTTAGGCCCTGGATAGATGCTCCCCGACGCCACCCCACCCCAATCCAGGTCATCTCTACAAGGTGCCTCAGTTCTCAATTTTCTGTCATCTTCCAGTTGCCCTAATGATCTCGGTTACAAGCTTCTATTTCCATCTCCTCAGGTCCATTGATTGCAATCTCTTCGCTGAGACCTTCCCTAACGACCCAGGCATTCAGACCCCAGCCAGAACTCAACCTGGGATCCATCTTCAACATCCCATTTCACCTCAGAGGCCCAGCCCCCAGGCATCCTGCTCCAAAGCCAGAACAACAAATTAGGACCCACACAATTTCTGCTGCACTTCCCCTGCCCCCTGCTCAGTCCATCACTCTGGAGGGAACCTAGGTATCCCACCCAACCCAAGGCCCATCGCCTCCCAAAGTACTTAGGCACCCCCGCCCGCCTCCCCCCGACTCCCCTTCCCACCCCATATCAGCCCAGAACCGGACTTCCCGCCCTCAGACTCAGCCCTTCCCGGGAACCCAGGCATCCTAGTTTCCAGCTTCGTCCATCACCTCACACCGTCTTCTACACGTCCTGTTCCCCCAGCCCTGGCCGCAGTGACACCGTAAACCCAGGACGCCAGCAGGCAGCAAGAAGAAGGGCGGGAGGAAGCGGGAGGGGCCAGGACGCCCCCTCGCGGAGCCCTGAGTGCCCGGGTCCCCTCCTCCCGTCTTCACCTGCTGAGGGCCCCGCCCCCGCTCCGCCTCGGCCGGCCTCTGCTCCTCCCCGGCTCCTCCCCCCGTACCCCCAGCCCGGCCAGAACGGCCCCCGGGACAGAGCGACGCGGAACCCCGGGCGCCTGGGTCCCCAGCATGATCCTCGGTGAGTGGTCTCTGCGACTCCAGGCTCCCGGCTCCTGGGTTCCTCTCTGTGGGTCACCCACCGCCCCCCCCCATCTCCCGGCACCGCGGTGACTGCGGCCGCCCGTCAGCGACCGGTTCCCCCTCCCCCTTCATCTGGCTCCACATCTGGGGTCCCCTCTTCCCCTCTTCCCCAGGCTGCCGCTGCTCCGGGTAATCTAGGGAGTGGTAAAGCGGGAGGCAGAGCGGAGTGAGACCCCCGCCCCATAATTAGAACATTGCGTATTCATGAGGCTCATGAATATTATATACCAGTCTACGAGAGGCTGGGGGAGGGGGCTGGTCCTGGCTTGGTGGAGTTGGGGGAAAGGTTCTGACCCGTCTCCCGCCCCAGCGTCTTCCCCCACCCTTAGCTTAGACACTCCGACATCCTTCTGGGCCCAGGATAAGGGGGAAAGGAGGAAGTGGGGGGTGGAAGAAGAAGATGGTGGGTGTAGCTTCGAGGTGAGTGTGGTGGGAGGTGGGAACCTGAGGGCCGGAGATAAGAGGGCTGGGGAGCAGAGGGACTGGGGAGCAGAGGGGCTGGGGAGAAAAGGGGGTGGGGAAGATAGGGGGTGGGAAACTGTCCATCCAGGGCTCCTGCGGCTCAGAGCCCGTCTCCACAGCCATCCTGCCCCAACACGCCGAGACCTGCCCCTCTCTCTCCCTGCTCTAGCTGCCTGAGTCCCTCTTTCCTGACTTCCTTCTTCTCCCTCCACCCCTGCCTTGGGCCGGGGGCAGCAGGAGAGGGAGGGGCAATGGAGAGGGTAAGGATGGGGGATGGGAACTCCCGCTGGGCTCTGACAGCCCGTCAGCCACAGCCACCCCATCCTCATGACCTACATCAGGAAGGGAGCCCCAGGGGTGGGGGAGGAAAGGGCCTAGCTGTGCTCTGGACTCTGCATCAGCACCGGCTGCAGGCTCCTGCCCTCCACCCTTCCTCCACAATAGTCCACAGGCCTGCTCTGACCTCTGCCCTCTACCCTGGCTAGGCCGGTTTCTGGGATCTGTTTATGGTGGGAGCCCCCCAACCAGGCACAGACACCTGTGGTCTCCCTGCCCCCAGCTGAGGACACCTGGCTCCATGCTGGTACCCAGACGGCTTGACTGGCTCCTGCACTCATCCCTCTCCTGAGTCCCTCTGCTATTTGTCTTCCTTTCTTGCCTTCTTTCATTTCACTGCCTATCCCTGTTGACTACCTATTGTCCTTCTGCCCTTCCTCCATCTCTTTTTCTCTCCTCCTGTGTGTCCTCAGTCTCTCTCTCCTGTATGTCTCACCCCCTCCACCTGGCACTCCACCTATCTATTGAATGGATGACTGAACGAAGGCATGAATGACTGGTTGCCTGCCTCCTTCTCAAGAGCCTCTCCAGCAGGGGAAGTTATTACCCACTCTTCTATGAATACCACCCAGATGCTAGAGTGACCCCCACCAACACACATTGCACTCAGTCCCCCAGAGCACAGGCTCCACATTCCTCCAACCTGTGTGATCCCTGAACCCTGGTTCCACCCCGGGCATAGCCCGAGAGGCAGCATCGTGCTTGCCCAGAACAGGCTGGCATAAGCCGTGCTTTCCCTGGTCAGCAGGCCCTGAAAAGGACATCGTGGACCTGCTTGCTGGAGCCTGACCAAGACCCCAGCCACAGGAATAATTCCTGGGTCCACATTCTCTGAAACTGGACCACAGCCACGAGTGGGACCCTCACATCCCCCTGGAGGACACTGTAATTAATTCCCTCCTCATGCCAAGCTCACGGAGGGCAGGAACTCTGGCAAAGCCCACACACCTTAGCCCTCTTTGAGGAAGGAAGGAGAGAGGGAGGAAGCTGCCAGCCAGGGCTCAGGCCCCACCCCCAGGGACCCTACAAAGGTTTCAGTTCTGAACACTCAGGTCCTCTGAATCCGTGTGCATGGTAGCCCTGGAGGGACCCTAAAACCTCCCTGCCCAGCATGTGACACCCAGCCAGCCTGCTCAAGATCTAGAGTCTGGGCCCCAGGTTTAAGATGGCAGTTCTGGGCTCAGGTTCCCTGTTCTAAGCCTTTCAATACCATCCTTTCCAACTGAGTCCCTGGTGCAGTAAGGGTAGGGGCGCATTGAAGGAGGCCCTTTCCAATCAAGTTGGGAAAGATTTCCCAGGGGCCTCCCTGCTCTCCCCTTCCCAGTCAACTCCTCCCTCTAGGCCCAGTCCCCACCTACATCCACCCTGGGGTTATTAGGCATGGTGTTTTGAGTAGTTGTTCATAATCATCCCCCTTGTCTCTTTCATCTTTGACTTCAAAGCCTTTCCAGTCCTCAGCCTGCCTCTTGCCAAGCTGGGGGAATTGAGGCAGAAGGGGGCATATACACGGCACTTGGTAAAAAAGACCCAGGGGTTCAAAGCTTTCCTCCCACCCCGCCCTTAATTTTAGGCACTTCTAGGGAGGGAGACAAGGCCAAAGGGCCCGAAGGGAAAAAGAGATTAATCAGAGAAGAGATCGCAGTTTCTCCTTTGGCCCAAGTCTAATTCCCATTTTAACCCAGTACTGACCCTATGCTTTTTACCACCTTGGGCCCTAACTACTTGCACCTTTAACCCCAGTATCTCTCTCTGATCTTAATCTCATTCTGGCCCAGTCTTCCAACCAACACTAACCCACAGCCCTGTACTAACACCTTTCCTGGCTCCTATTCCTACCCAGATGCAGCCACTCCCTAAGCATTCTTTACCAACAGGGCTTGAGGCATGGGGCCCCACCTAAAATAGCCAAGGGGCTGGGGCTCCAGACCTGGCCCGAATTTCTGGGGAAGAGGGAAAGGAAAAAACCAATAGAGGAAGCCAGATGTGGCCTGGTTGAGGGTTAGTGCTGACAGGGCAACTCGAGCAGGATCAAAGTGCCCAGGGCTAAGTAGGGTGTGAAAATGGACAGATGGACATCCATCCAAGGGTCTGGAATTCACCCCCTCTAAATCGTGTTGGGAGCTTTCTTTAATAAAGCATTTAGCAATTCCCGATGAAGCTGGGTGGGGCTCTATCTGCTGGAGGTAATTACCCTAATAAGCTTCCCTCAAGAGTGGCCTGCCCCAGCCAGGCCTCAGCTCCTCCCTGCCTTGCCTGACATGGGTGCCACACACACACACACACACACACGCGCGCACACACACACACACACTTACACACACTTCAGTTTGCTCTCCACCTCTTCTGCCAAACCTGCCTAGAGATTTTACCTAGCTGGAAGTCAAAAGCCCTGCATTTCCTACTCATTTCCTGCCCCCCAGCCTTTCCTATATTCCTGCCTTTCCCCCCATCCCTTTCCAGATCTAGCCAGAAAAGTGGAGTGCTTGAAAGCCCTGTCTCTGGAACCAGACAGACAGGTTCACATCACTCACTAACTGTGACCTTGGCCAAATAACTCCCCTTCTGAGCCAACTGTCATCATCTATAAGACGAAGATTCATTTATTCAGCAAATATTTATTGAGTTCTCACTGTGACATACCAGCATTTTACATGGAATTTGTTCAATCCTCTCAACAACTTGGTGAGGCAAGTAGTGTTTTCATTTGACAGATGAGAAATGAGACTGAGAGTCAGAGAACCTAGCTGCTCACCCAGCTAGTGAGTGGTGGGACCACCTACTGGGAGATTGTGTATGTAAAGTGCCTGGCCTATAGTAAAGCCTCAAAAAGCGGCAACTATTGTTAGCCTCAGAAAAAGAGGGGAGGGGCCTGAGGCCTGGGCTACCTGAAACCAAGAATCCTGTTTCTGCCCACCCGACCCAAAAGCTGCCATCTGTCTCTCTCGCCACCTCAGAATGGAGTGGACCCAGGAATCTGGGAAGGAGACAGTTTGTCTCCAGTTGCCCGCCCTGCTTCTTTCCCTCACTGTACCCTCATTTGACCCCTCTCTCCCACTCTCCTCCCCTCCCCCGCTCACCCAGGGCTCATGTCTGTGGAAAAGATGAGTTGCTAGCCATAGATAACTGAGTGGCTGCTACCTGTTTTCCTCTATCCCTCCTCTGGAGGAGAAATGAGGACTCCAACCTGAGGAAGTGCATGGAACTTGCTCTCCTCTTCCTCTCCTTGAACAAGATGGAAGAAGCCTGTGCTCAGATCTCTGCTTCAGTTAAATTCAAGCCCTTTGGGAGTAAGGTAGCACAGAGAAAGAATTTGCTATAGAGTCCAACAGATCTTGATCTATATCTCAGCTCTGATATTTACAGGCTGTGTGACATCAACCAAGTTTGTTAACCTCTCTGAGTCTCCATTTCCTCATAAGTCAAGTAGAAAAAATATTATCAGCTACTGCATTGAATCATGGCTACTTCATTGAGCTACTTCAGAGGTTAAATGTGATAATACTTGGAATTCATTACCTGGCACATAGTAGCCTCAAATTTTTTTCTGTGGCTTTTTCTGGAACTCTACTGTCTCCTCTTAAGATGGCTTCAAGAAGTGGGAGCCTAGAGAAATCTAGAACCTGGGAAAGGGTCAAGCCAAGCTTCAGCCTCTGGTGCTCTGGGGCAGGGCAAGTGCCAGCCCAAAACCAGCTGCTGGGGGTGGATGCTGGGTGCAGGGGACTCTGGGAGCACTCAGGTTTCTCTCACCATTCCTGATGCCGCCTGGGGCTCGTTAAGGCTGCCCTGGCCTTGGGTAACAGGCAGTAAGGGAGGGTGGAGCACAGAGGGGAGATGCCATGAGGGGACAGACCAGGAAGGGGAAATGGTCAAGCTGCCCCGTCGGTCTGTCTGTCCCTCTCTCTTCTCTTTTATCTTTCTTGCTGTCTCTGTTCTGTGTCTTTCAGTCTGTCTGCCCTAGTCTGTAGCCCTGTGTCCAGCTTTTCGGCAGTGTCTTTCTGTTTGTATGTCTGATTTCACTCTCTGACATCTCTCCATTGTTCTCTATCCTTTTATCTCTCAGTGTCACCGTCCCATTCCTCCGTCACCTATTCCTGCTGCTACCACTCTCCCATCCTCTCACTTTCATCTGTCGGTCTCGCTGTGTGTGTGTGTGCATGTGTCCTCTCTCCACCCCATCCCAAGTGTGTGTGTGTGTGTGTGTGTGTGTGTGTGTCCTCTCTCTACCCCATCCCAACCTTGAAGGTGACAGAGGAGGGAATAGACACAAAGCATACAGACCACCAGCTACTTAAGGGTCAAAACCAAGGATCTTACCCTGTCCTTCAGCCCTGAGAATTCTGAAGCCCAAGCTCCCAGTAGCCTTGACACCCCCTCTGTCTCAGTCACCCTGACCACCCACCCTGGCATGGGGTGAAAGAGACAGACCCCTCCAGACCTTTCTGGACCAGCTCCCTGCCCCCAGCTGTGCCTGAGCCCTCCCCACCCCCTCCCTCTCGCCTCAGATTCCCCTAATCCCTGCTCCCCTGCCCTCCCCTCTGCCCCACTTTTCCAGGATTCTGATTGGCTGATTCTACTGACTGGGCTGAGGGGGAGGGGGCTGGCAAGGGAGGGGGCAGAGGGCAGAACCAAGGGAAGGGGACGCTGTCAGGCCCAGGCCCCTGGGGGGCCAGGGCCAGGCCACTGCCTGGGGGCAGCAGGCACAAGAAACTAAAGGTATGAAAGGGGGTGGTCTCTATGGAGGGAACAGGAAGGGATCCTGGGGACCTTCTGCCCTAGTAAGGTCAAGGGAGGACGGGCCAAGCATGCAGCCTCCTCGGTTTGCCTTTGTTCCTGGGAACCCCTGTTGCTGTCAGGGGGTTACTGGAGCAGTGAAGGGTGGCCACAACTCCCCAGCTGGTGCACAGCAGGGTCGCAGAAGGGAGCTGGGCCAGTGGAAGCCCAGAGGGGCTCTGAGGACCTTTGGGCTGCCCCTTTGGTGGGTTCCTCCCATGACTCTGAGAGGAGGAGGAAAAGGTTTCAGGAAAGGGTAGTTGAATGGCTGGCCTGGACTTTCATTTCCCCTTGGGGTCAGACCCAGGCATTCCCCACCCAGAGGCCAGGTTGAGGTTCCTCCTGCAGAACTGGACCTGTAGCTGAGCATTCCCGGTGAGACAAAAGGGCCTTGGGGAAGACTGAGGAAGGTTGGGAGAAGGGGCTCTGAGAATGGCCTCGGTAGTCCACCTCCCAGAGCAAAAACCACCCGCTACCTACCCCCACAGGTGTCAATAGTTAATTAAGAATTATAATTAGAAGCCGGGCACAGTGGCTCACGCCTGTAATCCAGCACTTTGGGAGGCCGAGGCGGGAGGATTACAAGATCAGGAGTTTGAAACCAGCCTGGCCAACATGGTGAAACCCCGTCTCTACGAAAAATACAAAAAAAATTAGCCAGGTGTGGTGGCGGGTGCCTGTAATCCCGGCTACTCGGGAGGCTGAGGCAGGAGAATCGCTTGAACCCACGAGGCAGAGGTTGCAGTGAGCCGAGATCGCGCCACTGCACTCAAGCCTGGCAACAGAGTGAGGCTGTGTCTCAAAAAAAAAAAAAAAAAGAATTATAATTACAGCAAAATCTAATTCTAGGGCATCTGAGAGATTCAGCAGCCCCCTCCAAATCTAAGTCCCAATATCGCCCTCTGGTCAGTGGGATGAATCACCCACTTGACTGTCTTCTTCCTGGGGTGATACCATGCTTTAGGATCCCCTGGGGGAAAGCAAAACCAGAAAAAGAGGGTGGCCAGGGGCTTGAGGCTGGGAGTCCTGCTGGTTCAGCAGGCAGCCTGCAGAAAAGGTATGGGCTCTTACTGGGTAATGTGCCTAGAGACTTTGGGGGAGGGAGGCTGGAAAAGGGGGAAGTGAAAACCACCCAGAAGGGAAGGACCAGTCTACATCCTCCCCTAGACCCACAGGGCACTGTGCTCCATTGCTCTAGAGCCAGCAGGGGAAGTGTGTACACTGTGCACTGGGGTGACACTTCTGAGTGTGGGGGCCCTGGTTAGGGAGTGGGACTGGCAGGTTTGGGTGGGGTTTCCAAGCTTTAATCTTCCTACTCCACAAAATGTTTTCTCTGCCCTTCAGGCAGCCTGAGCCGGGCAGGGCCCCTGCCTCTGCTACGGCAGCCCCCCATCATGCAGCCCCCGCTGGACCTCAAGCAGATCCTGCCCTTCCCACTCGAGCCGGCCCCTACCCTTGGCCTCTTCAGCAACTACAGCACCGTAAGTAGCAGCCTGCCTGCCTTCTCCATCCACTTGTGACCCGATCTTTCCCTCTCAGACCCACCTCTGCCCTCTTCTCCTGTTTCTAATTCTTTATCTCCTCTTATGACCCCATCTTCCTTAATTCTAGTTAATTTTGAGTACTGTGGGCCATCTGGTGTAGTGTTAACAACAATAATAATAGCTAATATTTGCTGAGATCTTGCTACGGGCCAGACACTGTGCTAAGTGTTTTATATGAATTATCCCATTTAGTCCTACAGTGAATCGCCCTACCATCTAGAGAAGTAATGAGACTTAAATTGGTGGTAGTAACAGTAGGGAGGTAGGAGGGGTGTAGGTGCTGAATCCAGAAAGAGGGAATAAGCAAGAAAATAAGCATGTCTGTTTGTAAATTTCACCTCTCTGGAGTCCACAGCTGGGTGGGTAGGATCAATGGGATAGGGCTTGGAGGACTGGCAAGATGGTCTAGATTTAATACAGTATGAAATAGGAAGGTGCTGTCTATTTGTGTGTTTGTTTGTTTTTATGAGACGGAGTCTTACTCTGTTGCCGAGGCTGGTGTGCAGCGGCACGACCTCGGCTCACTGCAACCTCCGCCTCCCGAGTTCACTGATTCTCCTGCCTCAGCCTCCTAAGTAGCTGGGATTACAGGCATGTGCCACCACACCTGGCTAATTTTCATATTTTTAGTAGAGATGGGTTTTCACCCTGTTGGCCAGGCTGGTCTCAAACTCCTGACCTCAGGTGATCCGCCTGCCTCAGCCTCCCAAAGTGCTGGGATTACAGGCATGAGCCACCATGCCCGGCCGCCACTGTCTATTTTTGAGTAAGAGACTGACTTGGTAAGAGCAGCATTTGAGGAAAGTGAGTGGGGCAACTGGATGAAAGGGAACAGAGGCAGGAGGAAGGTGAACAGTTAGGAGGCTGTCCTAGCAATGCAGGCCCAAGGTAAGCCTCAAAAGCCAGACTGGGCTGGTGGCAGTGGCAGTATGAACGGAGAGAAAGGAAGAATGGGGGAGGTAATTCCAAGGAAATATTGACAGGTCATGGTGACCAGCTGGTGTTTGAGGGTGAGGGAGAAGAGAAGGCATGAGTCAAGGATGACTCCAGCATTCAGGTCTTTGTGACTGGATGGAAGTCACCATTGACAGAGGCAGAGGGTTGGAAGAGGAAGTTGGTCTCCGGTGAGGCTGATGAATTCCCTTTAGCATGTGGTGCTAAAGCTAAAGCTTTATCTATTTTTTTTATTTTTTTTATTTTTATTTTTTTAT
Organism: Mandrillus leucophaeus; assembly: GCF_000951045.1. Classification (NCBI taxonomy): domain Eukaryota; kingdom Metazoa; phylum Chordata; class Mammalia; order Primates; family Cercopithecidae; genus Mandrillus; species Mandrillus leucophaeus. The sequence goes on along the minus strand of NW_012104410.1, from coordinate 1,169,392 downwards.
TTTTTGAGACGGAGTCTTACTCTGTCTCTCAGGCTGGAGTGCAGTGGCATGATGATCTCGGCTCACTGCAACCTCTGCCTCCTGGGTTCAAGCCATTCTCCTGCCTCAGCCTGCCCAGTAGCTGGGATTACAGGCACGTACCACCATGCCCAGTTAATTTTTTTTTTTTTTTTTTTGAGACGGAGTCTCACTCTGTCGCCCAGGCTGGAGTGCAGTGGCGGGATCTCAGCTCACTGCAAGCTCCGCTTGGGTTCAAGCCATTCTCCTGCCTCAGCCTGCCCAGTAGCTGGGATTACAGGCACGTACCACCATGCCCAGTTTTTTTTTTTTTTTTTTTTGAGACAGAGTCTCGCTCTGTCGCCCAGGCTGGAGTGCAGTGGCGGGATCTCAGCTCACTGCAAGCTCCGCTTCCCTGGTTTACACTATTCTCCTGCCTCAGCCTCCCGAGTAGCTGGGACTACAGGTGCCCACCACCTCGCCTGGCTAGTTTTTTGTATTTTTTAGCAGAGACGGGGTTTCACCAGGTTAGCCAGGATGGTCTCGATCTCCTGACCTTGTGATCCGCCCGTCTCGGCCTCCCAAAGTGCTAGGATTATAGGCTTGAGCCACCGCGCCCAGCCGCCCAGTTAATTTTTATATTTTTAGTAGAGACAGGGTTTCACCATCTTGACCAGGCTGGTCTCGAACTCCTGACCTTGTGATCCACCCGCCTCAGCCTCCCAAAGTGCTGGGATTACAGGCTTGAGCCACTGTGCCTGGCCTGTATGTTTTAAAAAATAATAATAAATTTTTTTTAAAAAAAGGATATGGTGATTTGGCATACCAGTAGGACATTGAGCCCAAAATGTCCTACAGATAGAATTTGAAGCCTGGAAGGTGGGCTAGAGCTAAAGGTTTGGGGAAAGTCAGCCTTATTCAACTTAAATAATCCACATCAAATCATATTTAGCCATAAACATGTATTGAGCATCGACTACACGCCAGGCACTGTAGCAGATGTTTCTATCTGCAATCTCATTTCACCTTCACAACAACTCAACAAGGTAGACATTATTATTCCATTTAACAAACGAAAAAGCAAAAACTAAGGCTCAGAGGGTTTAGTAATTTATATAAGTTGACACAGTATGTACCTAAGGTATGATTTGAACCCATTGCATCTGGCTTCAAATAGAGTTCTCATTCTACCACAGCTGGCCCCCACCAAACTCTTCCCAAAGAACCCAGACACATTTGCATTGCACTTTTAAGTTTTCAGACTGTTTTTTCATATCTCAACCATCAAAGAAACCCTGTGGGGTAGCTGTTATTGTCCTCATTTTACAGTTGAGAAAATTGAGTACTAACTATAAGCAAGGCATTGTTCTAGACACAACGGAAACATGAGGGTAAATATGAGACAGTCCTAAATTAAAGAACTTATATTCAGGGGAGAAAGATAGACAAGTACGTAGCAAAACAGGGGGAAAGTTATAAATATTGTGGCAGAGACCCTAACAAAAACTCAGTTTATGGATCACAAGGTCAGGAAATCGAGACCATCCTGGCTAACATGGTGAAACCCCGTCTCTACTAAAAATATATATTTTTAAAAAATAGCCCGGCATGGTGGCAGGTACCTGTAGTCCCAGCTACTTGGGAGGCTGAGGCAGGAGAGTGAACCCAGGAGGCAGAGCTTGCAGTGAGCCAAGATCACGCCACTGCACTCCAGCCTGGGCGACAGAGCAAGACTGCAACTCAAAAAAAAAAAAAAAAATTTCAATTTAACAAAAAAAAAATTTTTTTGAGTACCTACTATATGCTGAGTACTGTGCCTGGTGTCAGGGACACAGGACTCAGTTACCACACTTGGGGAGCTCCTAGTTTAGTAGGAAGGATAACAAGTTAACCCTATGCAGTGTGAGAAGAGCTGTGTCAGAGGCATTTTGCTTGCACGGAAGCCCAAGTGTCGAGAAAGACCTTCCTGGATATGGTGGGTCCTAAGGGACCAACCAGAGCTAGGCAGAAAAACAGAGAGCAGAGGAAAAAGGGATTTAACCTGGAGCAGGTGACATATAATTTGGGCTTTGAAGAATTATTGGCAAGAGTTTTAAAGTAGCCTTAGGGAACATTCCAGACTGAAGTAAGTAGCATGAACAAGAGCTAGAAAGGAGCATTTGAGAAAGTGCAAGATTGGATGTGATAGGTCATAAGATGGGGAGAATACTTCCCCCCATCTAAACACCTGACTTACACTTGACCTCAGATCTTAGCAACCCCATCAGTGTCCCTATTGTATAGATGAGGAAACACAGATGCAGAGAGGTTAAGTGAATTGTCCAAGGTCACAAAGCTACTTAGTTGATTGGATAATCCAGGGTTTCGACTCCTGCAGAGTTCATGCTCCACTGCCTCTAGCAGAGGTATTTAAAGCGATGAGCATGGATAAGCTTAAAGAGTTCAGCAGAGTGTTGAACTGCATCCTGCATCTGATTGGCAGGATTTAACTTGATGTTCCAAAGTACTGGCTGTGTGACCTTAGGCAAGTTATTTAACCATTCTGAACCTCAGTTTTACCAACTGTAGAATGGGATAGTTTTTTTCTTTCCTTCTTTCTTTCTTTCTTTTTTTTTTTTTTTCTTTTTTTAAGACAGAGACTTACTCTGTCCCCCAGCCTGGAGTGCAGTGGTGCAATCTCCACTCACTGCAACCTAAGCCTCCTGGGTTCAAGTAATTCGCCTGCCTCAGCCTCCTGAGGAGCTGGGGCTACAGGCGCACACCACCATGCCCAGCTAATTTTTGTATTTTTAGTAGAGACAGGGCTTCACTATGTTGGCCAGGATGGTCTCGATCTCTTGACCTTGTGATCCGCCCACCTCAGCCTCCCAAAGTGTTGGGATTATAGGCGTAAGCCACCGCGCCTGGCCAATTTTTGTATTTTTAGTAGAGATGGAGTTTTGCCATGTTGCCCAGGCTGAGAATGGGATAGTATTAACACCAACTCACAAGGTTGTGAGATCATGTTACATAATCATAATGCCTATCACAAACTAAGTGCTCGATCAGTGTTAGCTACTATGATTATTATGCTATTGCTATTGTTTTTATTTAAGAGAGAAGTAAAGAGAGAAACATAGGATGGTCAAGGCCTTAGCCTTTGGGAACATGCAGAATTAGGCAGTGGGAACAGGAAGAGGCTTCAGCAAAGGAATGCAAAAGCCACTGGAGGGGGTGGGGAGGGAAATATGTTCCTGTAGAGTTGGAAAAGCCAAGGGAGAGAGTGTGGCGGGCTGCATCAATACTGTCAAATTCTGCAGGGGAATGAGGACTGCAGAAAAGCTGCAGACAGACCTTTGGAAGTACTGTGCAGCAGTTAAGTATGTGGCTTTGGAGTCAGACTGCCCAGGTTTAAATTCAAATCCCAGTTCAGCCACTTACTAGCTTATGACCTTGGGCAAATTATTTAACCTCTCAAAACCTCAGTTCCCTCATCTATAAAATGAAGATAATAATAGTACTTACTTCAAATAGTGGTTGTGAAGATTAAATTAGATAATCCATGCAAAGAGCTCAGTACAGAAGCTGGCACATTCCAAGGGCTCAATCAACATTAGATGGTGGTAGTGGTATTATTCATGACAGAGTCTCTCCTTCCCAGGGGACTGGCACCTCCCGCACTCTCTCCTACTTGGGCAGTTCTTACTCCTTAGACCTCTTCTGGAATTACTGTCTCCCCTCATTCTCCTCCCACTCACTCCACTGCTTCCCTCTGCCCTTGGACATCCCTCACTGTTTCCCAAAGCCACCCTCTCTCTAGATCCAGTCCCCTGCTTCACTAATCTCTCTGCCCTAGGTGGAATGGGAGAAGATGAGACCTAGAGATGAAAGACTGGAAATCCCAGGACCTGTCTAGACAGAACGAGGTGTCTGGGGGAGTGGGGCTGCTGGGCCCTACAGCCTCAGTCCCCCAGTGCTGGCCCCACTGAACCGCCAGAGGGCAGCAGGTGCATGAAGCGTAGGCTTTCAGAGAGCCTGGTTCTCCGGCAGGTGGCGGGCGCGGGTAGGAGGTGGGAAGAAGTTAGGAACGACATCCCCAGTCTGAGGTCGCTTTTGCCCTGGGTGCCCTCAGCTCCACAATTTGGAAGAGTCTCTGAGAGAGCAATGCCTGACACCTGGGTACCTGGGATCAGTTTCCCATCCCTAGGGAGGGAAGTGACTTGTAAAAGGGTAGCAGCATACGGGCCGCCTTTGCAGAGGAAGCCGGGGAAGGGTCGTCTGGAGACTCTGAAGACAGACTATCAGCAGGGGATCTAGGGAAGGTCGGGGCAAAAGGGGTGAAAGAAAGGAGAAATGTCTGAGTTGGTGGGGACCCCGGACCCAAGAAGGAGCCCCAGTGGAAGCAACGAGGTCATCTGGTCAATGCCCCTGCCGCGGGGCCAAGTGGCCTCTTCTCTTCCGAACAAGCTCTTTCCTAGGAGTGTCTGGATAATGGACATCCCCCTCTTTCCGCCCTAGCCCCCTTTCATTCCTCTTCAGCTCCCTGTCCCTGTCCCTGTCCCCGCCCCCGTCCTCGGCCCCGCCTCCGGGG